>NC_058368.1:20920000-21226750 GCF_018350175.1 Felis catus | reverse complement strand
CAGACACATGAAAGATGCTCATCATCACTTACCATCAGGGAAATTCAAATAAAAACACAGTATCACTTCACACCAGTCAGAATGGCTAAAATCAACAACACAAGAAACAACAGTTTTGAGGATGTGGGGAAAAGGGAACACTTGTGCACTGTTGGTGGGAATGCAAGCCAGTGCAGCCACTGTGGAAAACAGTATGGAGGTTCCTCAAAAAGTTAAACATAGAACTACTTTATGATCTAGAAGTCACAGTACTGGTTATTTACCTAAAGAATATAAGAACACTAATTCAAAGGGATACATGCACCCCGATGTTCATAGCAGCATTATTTACAATAGCTAAGATATGGAAGCAGCCCAAGTATCCACTGATTGCTGAATGGATAAAGAAAATGTGGTATGTATACACAATGGAATATTATTCAGCCATAAAAGAACAAAATTTTCCCATTTGTGACAACATGGATGGAGCCAGAGAGTATAAAGCTAAGTGAAATAAGTCAGTCAGAGAAAGACAAATACCATATGATTTTACTCATATGTGAAATTTGAGAAACAAAACAAATGAGCAAAGGGAAAAAAAGAGAGAGACAAACCAAGACATAGATTCTTAACTATAGAGAATAAACTGATGTAACTGGGGGTGGGGAGGTAGGGAGGTGGGAATGGGTTAAATAGGTGATGGGGATTAAGGAGTGAAGTTGTCATGATGAACACTGGTGATGTATGGAATTGTCAAATCACCATATTATACACCTGTTACAAATATAACACTGTGTGTTAACTAACATAAATAAAAATGTTTTAAAAAGGTAAAGTACTTAGAATACTCAGAATCTGGAATTTTCACTTTCTTTGGCTTTTTAGCAGGGTAACGGGTATACACCAATTCATGTAACTTGTGTGAGGTTTAATTTCTCAACTTCAAAATGGGGATAATTGTAAGTGCCTTGGCTATTTCTCAGGCAAAGTTCAAGTGAAATGAGATGTTGGTGCAAGCAAGAATATCCACTGGAAATTCACACTCAAGAAAAGGGTACTATCTAAATTCAAGGCACTTAAGGGAGTATCTGTTGATAAATGTTGGGCTAAATGACTTTATTTTTACTCAGATCCGGATATGGACCCTTTATTGTCTGCTGTATTAGGAACTGCAGGAGACATTCTTGATTAATCCTAACCACATTCCTTTGAGGTGGCTGCCATCATTCTCCATTGGAGAGATGATAGACACTTGGCCAAGGTCACATTGCTATCTAATGCCTGAGCCAAATTGAAAACCAGATTTGTTTAATGGTTAAGTTAGCACCTCTTCTAGTAAAAAGACTATTTTGCAACAGTGGTGTTTTGTGTTTGTTGTTTTGTGTTTTGGAAATTGAGAACAATATGGGATTCATAAAAATTTGGATAATTTACTTCTCATGAATGTAACTTCCAGACAGTATCAATTAATCACCCTTTGGAAGCTTAGGGAAGTTAGGCATGATCAGATGCCTTGGAAAATCTTTATTCATTCCTCTTTGTGGTAAAATTTATTCTTATCATGTAATCCTTATAAACAAGAAAAAGTGTTTTACTAGTTAAAAAGATGTTTATCATTCCATTCTTCCCTCATAAGTCTCAGAGACAGTAAAGCAACATCATTTTTCTTCATTATCCTTTTGGCTTGTTTGCTTACCCTGAATGAATTGTTGAGTTGAGAAACCCAAGCAAGGCTTCTAAAGCATTCTTCTTTCTTATTCCTAGTATATGGTCCCATCCTTAATGCTCTTATAATCATCAGTGACTGCATTCACTGGGACCCTGCCTATCCTCTCTCATAGGTGAGGAAGCCTGGGGGAGGGTCTGGGTTGGGGGTCAGAGACTGAGTAGTAAGCACTGTGGAGACTATTTTAGTCTCTGACAGTCTGTCTCTCATTTAAGAAGATCAGAGGTGGTCTTGCTGGCTGTGAGAAAAAAAAGGGGATGCTAGAAGGTCGACAAAGACCCTACCTGATTTACCATTTTGCCAGTTGGAGTTTTGTTCTGAAGAGTAAGAGACTCTTTATGGATTCAGACACCTCCTGGCTGTGTCTGGCCAAGTGTTAATTAATGTCTGAGTATTAGTGGCTCTGGTTAGATAACATACATAGAAGGAATAAGTGTAAAGGTCTTGAAGTGGGAATGAATTTGAAGAAAAGAGAAGAAAAGTTGGATTCCTTCTAAGGGTGGCAGTAGAGGACAGGGCAGTCGGATGTGAGATAGCTGAGGGTATTCCTGGCAAATGTCTCACTCTTGTAGAGGCCCCCCCATGACCTGAGATAGCCTTGATTTGTTGTCTCTTCTTCGTAATCAATTAAAATTTATTGAGTACCTCATATGTGTCCAGGCATACTTTGCCCTGGATCATGCTGTAGTTATCAAACATGTAGGTAGCCTTTGCTCTCCTGGAACTCTTAATCTAGTGGAGGATGTTAATGAAATAACTGCATAAGACATTATAAAATTGTAAGTGAAGAAGAGGTTTATGGTGCTGTTAGAGAAGACTTTCTTTTCATGTGATGGATTCACCAACGGTGGCATTGCTATACCCCATGTCTTGTGAACATCAGGATCCTTAGATACTTTCATTAGGTATTAAAAGGAATAGCCTAGTAAGAAAAGATTAATCGTATAGTTTATAAGTGGATTATACTAATTTGTAAACACACACACATAAAATAAAATAGAGACATCTTTATATGTATGTATACATATTAATATATATAAATTTGTATATATATGTATATATATATGCATATAGTTTGTTTTTTTAAACCAGCATCTTTGCCTGATTATAAAAGCAATGTGAAGTTATCACAGAGAATTTGTAAAATCATGGAAAGTACAAGGAAAAAATTAAAATTCCCCAGAAATAATCAATGTTAATGTTTTGATACATATTTCCCAATCTTTTTCTAGACATATACATATTTAAAAATATAATTTGGATCATAACACAAAACAATTTTCATTTTGTTTTTAATTTTTTATTGGATTATAAGCATTTATCATGTTAAAATAATATTAAAAGGAAATTTTATTTACTGTATTATATTCTATATTTATATCATAATTTATTTAATTACTCCTTTAGTGGACACTAATGATATATACTGTTTTGCTACATAAATAATATTGTGAGGTAAAAATTTCTACAATTTATGACTATTTTCTTAGGCTAGATTTTGAGAAGGAAAAACATAGTCAAATGGATAAAATTTTAAGGCTTCTGATATGTGCTGCAAAATTGCTTTCCATATAGAAAATATAGATCTAGTTCCCATAAGTGATGTATGAGAGTGATTATCTTACTGATTACTCTTGTCATCACTGAATACAGTATGATCATTGTTCATTAAGTAGTTAAAAAATATTATCTTTTAATTTGCTATTTTGGTTCACTAGCAGGATTAAGATTTTAAAGTGTTTATTAGCCATCTGCCTTCTTTCATAAATCTCAGTTTATGTTCTTTGCTCGTTTTTTATTGCAGTTTTTAGTGCTTTTCTTATTGTTTGGTAAGACTTTTTTTTATTTATTAAGGATACAAATCTTTTGTCATATGCAAAATTTCCCAGATCTTTTTACAAACAACACAAGTTTCTAATTTTTGTGTAGATTTGGATTTTTCTTCTTCATTTCTATTACTTTTATGCTCAGAAGGTCGTTCCCTATCTTACTAGTCAGATAACATTTTGTCTATGTGGCTTAAATCTGGATGAATTTTTATCGTGGTGCTCATACTTCAGCAAAACTGGGGCAGTGGCTGATCCGGCATTTCTGAACACGTTGTGTGGGTACTTTGTGTTTGTCTAATAGTTTGATCCCAGTAGATATTTGTCATGGGGGTAAGTATTCTTCAAACGAGATTTTGAAAGAGGAGGAAGTAGAACTCAGTCAAAAAAAGGGAGAAGGTCCTCCAGGTGAGGGGACCAGCACACAACAGGTGAGAAACAGAAACCTTGATGTACAAGGAGCGCCTTCAGCGGGAGCTCAGTGTGCATGCTGGGGACGGTGGAGCGTTACACACGGTCAGATCATAAAGGGCCTTTCCGGCCATGCAGGAAAATTTAAACTTATAAAATATGGGAAATCATCACATTAGGAAATTCAAGTTAATTATTATAATTTACTCTAAATAGCAGAGAAGAGGACTGGAGACGATGAGATTTCCATCGGGGCAATCCGTTCGGAAAGAAAATGTTACTTTTCTTGGCAATATTTAAGAAATGTGGGAGGTAGTGTGATGTGGGCTAGAAAGAAGAGATTCAAGAAATATTCAGATGGGAGAATTTGTCCACTCCAACTTTAGCCTCTTGTTGACCTTAAATATGCACAAAGAAGGCAGCACAGCATAAAAGAAAAAAAGCCCCAGATTGGGAACCAAGGGTCCCCACCAGCTCATTGATCTTCACTAGTCACTTCTCCTCTGAGGGCTTCTACTTCTTTATTGTTATGAGTAATTTCTAGACTAGATGATTTCCAATCTCTCACAGCTTTAAAATTTCTCTGTTCTCACCGTTTTAGGCACCAGCTTGGTGTTTTGAAACTGCAAAGTAGCTTGAGAAATCTCGTGAAAATAGGAACTTGGTACTTTTCTAGGATTTTTACTTCCTGTTTTTTATAAAATTTGAGCCAAAAGGACTCTAAGAAATACAAGGTTGGCCCCAACCTTCTGCTGGGCAAGCTTATCAGAGGAGGTTTCTGATGTCTAGAGGGGAGACAGTCTAGTCTGTTCAAGGGGAGTTGAACTTGCCCGTAGCCCTCTTCCCTGTCCAGAGTGTCTTAGTTGCCATCATTATATCCTGTTGTCTTGTGATGAAAAACCAAAATGAAGACACGCTCAGAAATGACAGCCATGTAGGAAGCTACGTACAACTACTGGAAACTCAAAAACTGTGGTTCAAATTCATTGGCAATTTAGGTAAAATCTGGGGTTTGGTTCATTCACTTTGTCAATGCTTGCCCCGCTCTGTGGTTAATGACTTACTCAGTGGGTTTAGCTTACTGTCATTTTAGTCTGTAGTGGGGCAGAAAAACTGAAGGATGTAAATGACAAATGTCTTCTTTTCAGAAGTTCCTTGCTTTTTTGGTGTTTAGTTTGCTATTTTCTGTCATTTTTGTCTTGAGGCATTAGAATTGGGTCTACATTCTGCTGTCTACTTTGTTATCTTATCTAAGGAATCTGTAAGTAGCTTAACTCTGTCAGGGGGAAGATTGTGCTAAAAAAAGCCTCTTCAGGAAGCACCAGAATCCCATTCCTCAAGCAATGAGCTGTGCCTTGCTTACATGAAGCTTACCATGCTAACCTCAGAAAATTTCCATCTCAACATGGGCTGTATCGTAAATAATGGAAAAAACTGTCTGAAATGGTGAGTGTTTTCTTAGATTATATGGAAATTTCCAGCTTCGTGTGCTTGACAGAAGACCTCTGACCTCTGGGATGACACCAGGAAAACGAGGTATGGCTTCTCCTAGTCAGCTAAGGAGAGCCTGCAGTTACTCCACAGATGTTTTCTATTGTTTTTCTCGTGAAATCTCTGAGTGTAGTCACCAAGTAGTTGGGAAATGAACTCACTTTAGAAAAAAAGCTTAGTAGAGAGAACTCCTTCCTCAAGTGGAAAACTTATAGAGGGCTTTATTTATCTGCCTATAATCTTAAAGAAGGAATTTTAAGTTAAATGTTATTAAAAAGTTATTAGTGTCTTTAAGAAGCAATTTTAGGGAAGGCTTAGGTTAATATCTAATTCTTTATATACTTAAAATTCATCTAAGGGTAAATTTAAAGACAAAATTTATGTCAGTTATTACAAGTTGCCAATGGCTTAGAAATGAAATTCTCTCGGTGCTCTTGCTTTTTGTTCTAGAACTCCTTGCAAACATTAACAATAGTTATACATTAAGAAGCCACTGTCTCCATCTTTGCTTTGTGGCGTGAAATAGAAGCAAAGGGGTGGTTAACTCAAAGCCATGCACTTTCATTCCTCTGGTTTGGTCATTCTGTCATTCAACCTGAAATGTCCTTTCTTCTCAGTTTCTGCCTATGAACATTGTGTTTCTCTTTTAAGATTCAGATCAAATGTTACCTTCCTCTTTCTCCTGGGACAGATTTCTTAAAGAAAAAAAAAAGTCTAAGACTATTTTGGAAAGGAAGCAGTAATCACCATGGATTGTTGATAAAGAAGCCATTCCACTCCAACCTTATCTCTTGTGGGGAATTATTAACTCATGCAATAAAAAAGAAATGCAACAGACATGGTATCTTTGGCTATCAGCAAGTCTTTGATAAGGTCTGTCTTGATAACATTGTGGTCCATGTGATAGTCAATTAGGTAGATTCATAATTGGCTAGATGGCTGAAGCCAAAAATTACTGACTGATGGCCTTATGCCAATGCAACTGCTTCCTGTGAAAATGCTGCCAGGGTTTGTCTTTGGCTCTATCTTACAGAAAAATTTTACTAATGATGAAGCAGTCAGGATAGAATATTTTCAGGTGCCTGGGCTTATGTCTCTTTACTTATCCATCTGAAGAAAGTCCATATGTGAAAGTCCAATTTTCAAGGACAGACAAGACCTGGGAATTGTCAAGGGGCTTCTTCGGGGCTTGATTAAAAGACTAAAAAGGACACATGTCTGGTGCTGACTTGGCAATTGAGTGGCAGTGGTGTGGGAAGAAGTGGCTGCCATGGTGGGACTTCATTTCATGGAAACTGATCCTGAGTCCCCCTGGCATGGATTCCAGTGGCTCCTGTGAGGAAAGGCTGTTAATCCGTCTGTCAACAAGTAACAGTTTTCTGAACCCTCAAGCAAACTGGACCAGCTGGGAGCAGGCAGGGGCAAAAAGTCTATATGAATGTAGTTTTCTGCAAGCATTACGGAAAACAAAATGGTCTCAGGACAGTGCAGGAAGTAAGACTCGGCCTAGGGCCTGAAGCACTGAAGCGGAACCAGCCCAGATGCTGGCCGCTGGCTGTGGATTAAGGAGGTTTATTTAATTTTGTATTGGAATCTAGAGTTCTATTTCTTTTTTTTTTTTCAAGTTTATTTGTTTATCCAGAGAAAGAGAGAGAGAGACAGAGAATGAATGTTGGAGGGGCAGGGAGAGAGGGAGGGAGAATCCCAAGCATGCTCTGCCCTGTCAACTTAGAGCCCGACATGGGGCTTGATCCCATGAACTGTGAGATCATGACCTGAGCCAAAATCAAGAGTTGGACATTTAATCAACTGAGCCATGCAGGCGCCCCTAGGGTGCTATAATTTCTAAAGTTTTATGTTATTGCATGGGCAGTTTTTCTTATCTCATATTTTCTTTATGTAGGTGAACAAAGGTTTTTATTTTATTAAAAAATGTTTAAAAAATGTTTATTTTTGAGAGAGAGAGAGAGAGTGAGCTCATGAGTGGAGGAGGTACAGAGAGAGAAAGACGCAGAATCTAAAGCAGGCCCCAGGCTCCAAGCTGTCAGCACAGATCCCAGCACGGGGCTCAAACTCACGAACCGCAAGATCATGACCTGAGCCGAAGTCAGATGCTCAACCGAGTGAGCCACCCAGGCACCCCTGGGCAAAGGTTTCTAGATTGCTCTCCTGTTTCTTTGGAAGAAGCCCCAGTCGTTTCTTTTTCCCAGAGGACAGAGCTCAGAGGATTTGTGTTTAGGAATTTCAGGTACCAGTTGGCAGGGCAATCTGTCAAGTCTTCAATCTGAATTCAGGATGGATCTGCCAAGCCATTTGAAGTTATAACTTTAGGTGAGACCTCTGAGTAAGTTTCTGAGAAGCGATTGAGGCAGATCTACAAAATCTCTGCAGCCATGCCAAGTATTTGCAAAATGCAAGCACTTTGGAGAAACACAAATATACATTATATAGCACACAGAATTGGGATAGGTCTTGTGGAGCTAAGCCATTTAAGAAAATCCCAGGATTCTAACAGCTAGGCACAAACAGCCCCAGGATCCGGGAGCAGCAGCTGCAGCGTTTAAATAAACACCCAGCCTCTGCACGTGTGTGCGTGGCAAGGCCAGTCAGTATCGCTTTTCAACCACACCTGCTCTCCCAGATGGCGACCACTGCCAGCAGCCTCTGCTCCTCAAGGAAGGACAGTCCGGGATTGTTTCACAGGCTTTACTGATGGGAAAATAACAACCCATCACCTCAGGCCAACACTGGGAACATTCTCATGCATTTCCTTTATCAAGCATTAGAAAAGGTCCTACTTTTTTTTCTTTTTTTCTTTTCTCCCCCCAAAAGACACCAGTTCTGAGAACCTCATGTCTTTCACCGTAAGCCTGGAACACAAGCCCATTCATTGGTACTAAAGTGGATTTGCACAGTTTCTATGAAAGCTGCTAGGGGCTAGGTGGGACCCTGATGACCCAGGGCAGAGCCACGGAACGAAAGCCACGGAATGGCTCTGTGATTTGAAAATACAGCCACTCCCCATGCTGTGTGGGCTCAATCTGAAAGGATAGCTCAACTGCCCATGCTCCTTGATTTCCGGAAGCGATTTCCTCCTGGTGTTCCCAGCACAGCCCCGTCTGTGTTACCTTGCTCTGTGTGTTCTTTCTTAGTCTCTGATGCTTTTATCTTCCTTGCTTCTGAAATGTTACTGTCCTCAGAGCCACAACCTTGGCCCTCATCCCTTCTTCCTCTGCATGTTATCTGTGGGTCATCCAGATGCCTGCCTTCAGCCCCTCCATCGGGGGCATCTTCTCTTGGGTGTCTATGAGTCCCTCAAACTTCCCTTGTCCAAACTGCATTTTCTGTCTCAGTTACCAAGTGCCCCCGTCCCCTTCTGAGATTATCTGTCTTTTTTCATACCAGCCTTGTCCTCTCTCTCTGGTTTTTCTGTGTGCAGCACATTGCCTCTTGTTTTCCCATCTGGAAAAATCTTGATTAAAAAAAAAAAAAATCCTGCTCATAGGCTGAAACCTCCGTGGAACTTTACCCATCTCCCTTCCCCTCTGCTGGAATTAATTGCTGCCTTCATTGGTAAAATAAACATTACCGACAACCTGCTGGGCAGCGAGGCTACAGACACAGGGTAAGTGCTGTGGGAGCAAGAGGCGGGGTGGGGGTGGGGCGCTCACTGACACTCCATTTTTGGAAATCCCCCCAAGGTTGATTAGGGAGCTGGGAGCAGCGTGTGGCCCTGGGGGTTACCTGTGGAGTATTCCCTAAGCCGCCAGCCAAACGCACCAGGGTTTTCTTCTTGTCTGTCCCTGCTAGCCCCCAATCCTGTCTGTCTTCTTCCAAATCCATCTATTGTCTATTTCCCCATTGGGAAGCTCCACAGATAGAGTTTCGCTTCTCCTGTTTCCTCTTTCCAGATCTTAGAGTGAACTCATGACTTTAATGTCTTTATCTCCCTCAACATGACACGGTGATGTTGGCAAAAAAAAACCACACCTGGCAAACTAAAAACAAGTATTAAATGGTGCGCACTGCTAATGAGCCTCCAGGGTCTGCTCCCCTTCAAAACCTCATCAGAGATGATCCCCCTGCCCTGATGCCTGTGCATTTCTTCCCCGCGGGCTTCGTTGTGTGACTCATGCTTTCTGAACATGCTGTCCTTTTTCCTGGCGAAAATGATCCCAGGGGTGCTGTGTGTGTAGAACACATCACTACATCATGCTTTGCGGGTTAACATGTCACATCCAACTGTTAATCCTACAGCTAAGTGGAGAGCCAAGGCCTCATTTGGGAGTTAGCACGCTGAGGGGAAGTAAGCATATTGGTCACTGCCCCATCACTTGGAATCTGGCAGACCTAGGAACTGATTTGTAAGATGAACTCATGGACAATGAATTTGTGGAATAGAAGGGAGTTTAGCGATCGTTGAGTCCAACATGCTTGCTTTACAGATGTCAGAATGGAAGCCCAGGGAGGTAAAGTGATACGTCCATGGTTCATGGAGAATTAGTGGCCAGTCGGCCTGATGTCCCGTTCAGCGGTGCTCTTTCCACTACTTTGTCATCTCTGGAACTCTGGTTGCTTGTAGCAAAAACCTTAACCTTATTATAACAGCCCTAGAAGGTAGGTTTATCCTAATTTATAGATGAGGAAACTGAGGCATATAGAAGATAAAAAAATTGCCCAAGATCATGGAACTCTTCTCAGTCTAGACATTCTGGCATACAAAATGGGAATAAAAATATCTCAATCTATGGAATTATAGGAAATTAGGGAGATGAAATTTGTGAGATAGTAGATCATGAGGTGTTAATTTATGTTCTATTTTCCTTCACATTTCCTTTCATCTTGGGACCCTATTTTGTTTAGGCAGCTATCTAAGAAGGAATCTGAAAACTGAGCCAGAGATCAAAGAAATAAAGTTCTTAACCATTATTTTAAGTCCTTGTAGTGGATATTTACCTTTTTTCACCTGTCAAGAATTCTGAGGCTCTTCCTATTTTGGGGATCCCTGTGTCACAGGAACCTCGGTGGAAGGCGGACTCCTGCCTGCCCCTGTCGAAAAACGTGGGGGCTGGATATTCCATCTTTCTGCTACCTGGCAGCCAGTTTATGGACATTGACCTGGGGGTGGCTTCTGCCGAAGACAGTGTGTGAAGGTGGTGACCCAGAGCTGCAGGTACACTTCACAGTCACCGTGGCCATTGAGACAGGCAGCAAGACCCTAACTCTTCAGTGTTTGGTTTCTGCTGTCCAGCCTCTTTTTATTTTCAGCTGATTTTCTTACTTCCCAGAGATTCTGGGAACTGCCCAGTAATGGTTCAATAAGTTCCTTTTCTGCTTAAGTTAACGAGAGTTGTTCATACCAAGCACTCTGACTGGTACTATCCAGGTATAAGAAATATTTGAAACCAGACCTGCAGAACAAATTTCCCCCAACAGAGAAGTGGCGACGCCCTCTGTGATGGAGAGTTGGAGAACTGAGACCTTGGAGGAGGGACTGTGTCTAGCTTCTCCCTCTCACTCAGCAGAGTTGACTGCAAAGGGGAATGATAACAGAACATACAGAAAAGTTTGTGTTCAAGAATAGGGTATAGAAATAGAGCCGTGGAAGGAGGCTGCTTCCTACATGTTGCCAGGAGTGGAAGCCATGAGTTAAGATGGCTTCATTGGGTGCCAGCCAGAGAAGAGGCCCAAGACAACCCATCTGATCCTCTCTTACGCCCAGAACAGCTGAGTTTTTCTATGTCCATGGAAGGCATGGAAGCTGGCCAACAAAAAGAAGGATACGACTAAATAGCACCCATAAATAGGAGAGCCAGTGGACCTGTACAGACATTAGGGTGCTACCAAGGGGTCTTTGCAGCAGAAGGTGGTAGTGGCTCCACAGTCAAAGACAAAGTGAGTATACAGATGCCTCGGTAGTGCTAACCTAAAAGATGGCTATATGTGAGAATCAAGTGGGGCTAAACAACTCTGACATCCTGGGGAGAAGAGAGGACAGTCCCAACCAAAAATATCCGTATTGCCAATGCTGACACTAAGACATTCTATAAGCCCCCTGGAACTCAGGTCAGCCCAGGGGAGAAAGAGAAAAGGGAGGGCAGGGGAACATCTGGAACTGACTTAACAAAAGTAGCAATGATTGAGAAAACCCCAAAGTACTGAACTTATCTAGAATAGATTAGATATATTTTTCTGCCATTGGTGGACTAGAGTTTGAGATAGAAAAATAAAATAGCATTTTTGTAAACCTGAGATTGATGGCCCTGATTAAGAAAAATTGCTCTTAGTGAATCAGGCTTTGGGCAGACTTTATTATTATTATTATTATCATTACTATTATTACTATTTTAAATAACTTAGTGTCATGTTAGCCAACATACAGCGTATGCAGTGTAGTCTTGGCGTCAGGGGTAGATTCCCATGATTCATCATTTACATATAACACCCAGTACTCGTCCCAACAAGTGCCCTCTTCAATGCCCATCTCCCATTTTCCTAGCCCCCCCCCCCCGAATCCCACCCCCATCAACCCTCAGTTTGTTTCTGTATTTAAGAGTCTCTCACCGTTTGCCTCCCTCTCTGTTTGTGACTTATTTTTCCTTCCCTGCCCCTACGGTCGTCTGTTAAGTTTCTCAAATTCCCCATATGAGTGAAAACATACGATATCTGTCTCGGGCAGATTTTATTATTAAGAAGGTGTCCAGTGCTATCCTGGCTAGGAGACTCGCAAACATGCCTAGTTTCATCTCTGCGCTACATCTCCGTGGCTGGTGCAGGGTAACGGGAACAAGGCAGCGCTCAACTTCCCAGAGATGTTGTACAGCCCTGGTGCACACAGCAGAGAGTAGCCGCCTTGGTAAGCGATGAACTAGGGATCCACAGGGCTGTCTGGGAAGCATGATGGAAAACATAGTCGTGAGAAACCGGCATCCCGGATATACAGTGGAGCCATTGGCAGAGAGCACCTGGAGAGCCACGTGGGATTCCAGTCCTTCTTTTCTTGCTATTTCATACTTGAAGCATTTAAAAAAAATTTTAAAGACCTTTCCAGGAGAGCAGTTGCACACTGGATATTGAGAGTGCCTATTAGTCCTTGTTATGAGCTTGAAGAAATGATTAACTGATGATCCACCTGGCTCTGGCAGACTAGTACATTTTAGAGAAGCTTAGCATCGTCTACAGGTTTTTACCACCATGACTTTCTATTGTTCGTCGAGATTCGGTTTTATGCAAAACATAGATATTCGGTGAAGAGATGGCCTATGCAGGAAGATGCATCCTGGTATGACTTATAGCGAAGACAATTTGACTTGGGGCCCTTTCCAAGTACTCTCCCAAATGAGAGCTACCCCATGGAGGCTAATGTGGTGAAAAGAAAGATAGTGGAATGAATGCCTACTGCCATCTCCTTCATTTCACTCACACACACAGGCGCGCGCGCACACACACACACACACACACACATGTGCCAGTTCCAGATCAGTGCAGCGCTTGGTGTGTCATCGGAGAATACAGCCCGTCTTGGTGTATGCTATCCTGCACTAGCCCTGGAGCCTGAAGTGTATGCTATGTGTGTTGAGGGTGGGAATGAAGTGAGATTGGAGGTAGAGAAAAGGCTTGAAGGTGTATCATGGGACTCTGGTAAGGTTGATTTTTTTTTTTTTTTTTTCCCTGAGCCTAAATCTGGTGTTTTGGTCTGTGCTGAAGTGGAAAACATAGGCATCAGGCACAGTCCAGACACATCAAAATAGATGAACGTACGTACCCCTTTGAATGAGGCTTACAGGATCTGGTCATTTGGGGGAACTTCAGACTGGGGGTGAGTCAGGAACAAGAGAGACCTCCAGAGACCCCTCTGAAACGTGAGCTGGGTCTGATTCCACCTTTTGTAGGGAAGAGTGAGGAGCTGGAACCCTGCTAATCTTCTGTGGTGGACTTGGAGAAGCATGTAGACTCCATCAACAAAGCCGGGCCCTGAGCTGGGGACATGGGGAGGTTTAATCAGAGCTCTGCGGATAACCTTTTATTTATGATCCTGACTAGTCCCTTCACTTCTCTGTGCCTCAGTTTCTTCTCACAGACAGCCACCTTCCTCCAAGGGCTGCTGGGAGGATTAACCGAAAATTGAAGCCTAAGCATTTTCACACATACAATGCTTCATGAGTGCTTAAGAACACTGCTAACTTAGTGGCATTATCTCTAAATATTAATCTTGTGCATATGTTCTCTACCGGCCTTGATAATTCTTAAGATATCTGTGTGGTAGGTTTAATGCAGTGGGAAAGAGTGTCAGCCCGCTGCGGGTCCTCTTTGGGGCCAGAAGTAAACTGAAACGGAGTCAGCGTGATGCCCAGAAAGTCAGACACAAAGAGTTAAGTTAATCATCTGAATTCTGGCTCCTTGCTGTTGTGTAGGCAAATTATCCAGGTGATTAAATTGTCTTTTTCAGCATCATGTTTGGAGATGTGTCTGTGTAGGTATGTTTGTGTGTGGTTTTGTGTCTGGGCAAGTGTGAGTTGCTAAATTATGCGTGAGTTAAATCACGTTTTGGAGATGTGTTCAGACTCAGAGTTTAACTTTGTGGCAAATTCTGGCTCTTTTGCTCTAGCGTTCCAGGAGCTGATTTCTGTTTCTCATTTCCTCTTCTGATGCCTCATCCCTTTCTGTTCTGTGCCTCTCACCATGTGGCTAGAGACTGATGGGCTGAAGTGATTAGGCCCCCAGACCCCTGAGCATCAGCCCTGCTTCAGCAGCACCTGCTACCCCTTTATTTCTTGTTTCCCTCAACCTCAGATCTTGCCCTTTTACTCATCTGCCATCTGGCAGCCCCCCTACATTCCATTCCATCACCACGGGGATAAGGCCAGGGGCAAACCAGAAATGGCAGTTGCCTTGGTTGACAGACCATCTTCCAGGAGGCCATGGCCCAGAAGGTCAGGTGATGATGCTGCAGCTAGGAGAGCAGGTTGGCTGTGAATTACTAGGCTATGTCTGGAAATCTAGAAAGTAGCATTTTTCTGTGCCCTGCCACTAAATTCCACTCACCATGATTATTTCTCAGATAGGGATGTGCAACCTTTTAAAAAATTGTGGCAAAATAAATATAACACAAAATTTGCCCTTTTGATAATTTTTAAGTCCGCGGTTTGGTGATGTTGAGTACATTCCCAATTGTGCTCTCATTACCACCATCCATCTCCAAAACTCTTATGATGTTGCAAAACTGAAGCTCCGTATTATTAAACAATTTTGATATTTAAAAATACACGGGGCACCTGGGTGGCGCAGTCGGTTAAGCGTCCGACTTCAGCCAGGTCACGATCTCGCGGTCCGGGAGTTCGAGCCCCGCGTCAGGCTCTGGGCTGATGGCTCTGAGCCGGGAGCCTGTTTCCGATTCTGTGTCTCCCTCTCTCTCTGCCCCTCCCCCGTTCATGCTCTGTCTCTCTCTGTCCCAAAAATAAATAAAAAATGTTGAAAAAAAAATTAAAAAAAAATACACATTTCCCCCTCCCTCTGACCCCTGGAAACCAATACTATCTGTCTTTATGGGCTTGAGTACTGTATGTACCTCATTTAAATGGGATCGTATAGCATTTGTCCTTTCGTGATTGACTTATTTCACTTAGCATAATGTCTTCAAGGTTCATCTATGTTATAGCATGTGACAGAATTCCTTCTTTTTAGGCTAAATAATATTCCATTGTGTGTTTGTACCATATTGTGTTTATCCTGTCATCCATCAGTGGCCACTTGGGCTAAGGACATGCAACTTGTATGTGAAGGCAGTATTTGGAGAGCCAGTATGTATGTGAGGTGGTAAAAACACCATGGACTTCATGGTCAGACCAACGTGGGCCCCCTGTGGCTCTGTTACTTTTTAGTATGACCTTGAAAAAGTAACTTAGCTTCTGTTTAAAAGAGCAATTCTTAAAATTTAAAGTACATTTTACATACAAAAGAGTATAAACTTCCATGTCTAGTTTAAAGAACAATAATATATTGATAACACAAAAATAGAACAGACAGCTATTTACTAACCACATAGACTGAGAAACTGAGCATTACTCAGACCTTTGAAACCCTTCAGTACCTCTCCTGGTTGCCCCTTCCTGCTTCTATCTTGAACTGAAGATGTGTGGAAATTATTCCTTTGCTTTTCTCTGTAGTTATACCATACATATAGATCTCTAAACAATACATTATTTAGTTTTGGTGTGATTTTTGAAATTTTTGTAAGTGAGATTCCACTGATTTTTTTTTCCTTGTAAGCTTTAAGTTTTCAGATTCATTTGTGTTGAATTGTGTAGCTGTAGTTGATTCATTTTTATTATCTTAAAGTATTCCAGTTCCATTTATGGGCATTGGGTTCCTTTCTTTTTCCTTTCCTTTCCTTTCCTTTCCTTTCCTTTCCTTTCCTTTCCTTTCCTTTCCTTTCCTTTCCTTTCCTTTCCTCCCTTCCCTTCCCTTCCCTTCCCTTCCCTTCCCTTCCCTTCCTTCCCTCTCCTCCCCTCCTTTCCTCTTTCTCCCCTCCCCTCCCCTTCCCTCCCCTCCCCTCCCCTCCCCTCCCCTTCCTTCCCTCCCCTCATATAAACTGTACTGTTTTGAACTTTATGCATATATCTTCTGGTACACATATATAAGAATTTCTCCAGAGTATCTAATTGGAGTAGAATTACTTGGGCATGGACTATGTGCAAGTTTCATCTTATGAGGTAATGCTCAATGGTTCTATCTATCTATCTATCTATCTAGACAGCTAGTGAGCACATGTGTGTGTGGGGAGGGACAGAGAGAATGGGAGAGAGAATCCTAAGCAGGCTCTGTGCTGTCAGTGCAGAGCATGACACAGGGTTCAATCTCAGGAACCATGAGACCATGACCTGAGCCGAAACCAAGAGTCTGATGCTTAACTGACTGAAGCACCCAGGTGCCCCCTTTTTAAAATTTTTTCAGTTTTAAAGTTTAGCTCAATGGTTTTTCTAAAGTTGTGCTAGTTCAAGTTGTGTTCCCACCAGCAGTGGATGGAAATCCCCATTGTGTCACATCTTTGCCAACATCTGGCAATGCCATTTAAAAATTTTTGTCAGTCTGGTGGGTGTGAGGTAGTATTATTCTTTCTTTTCAAATATTTAATCTTGGCCCACTTCACTGAGCACTTCAATGGTGATAGTGCAATGTATGTGGTACGCAAATGAACATTATTTTAAAACAAAATTATTCTATGAATGCGAACTTGGAACAACACGGATACTTGCTAACTCTCTGTAGAGATGGCTGATTGTTTCCGGGAATCAATGCTGTTGTAAATATTGATTAATCCCTTAGCTGACATCTTGATTTTGCTCAAGGAGAAATGGAGACTTTTTCCTGGCCCCCAGCTCCACACCATATTGTCAGTTAGTCACATGTATTTATTAGGCATCTACTGGGAACGTACAAAGCATGCAGAAAAGCAGGTCTTAATTTAATAGTAAAGGGGAAGAGAAACAGGAGGGTCTGCTGAGTTCCAGGCGGAGTGACAGGTACTTTCCTAAATGTTAATCCCCACAATATTCTCTTCAAGATAGGTGTAACACCTGAGTTCTTGGGGATGGGGAACTAGACCCAGAGAGGTTGTCAGTCAACTAAAAATATATTTTAGTTCTGAATGTGTTCCAAACATTGTCTTTGAATGCAAAATGAATATACAAGGTTCCTGCTCTCAAGAATTTTATACCCAGTCTGGCAAGGAAACCAGATGTGAATACATCCATAATTCCATTTCCATGTGTTAAGAGGTATGATGGAGGTGTACATACTAGATACAGTGAAGTCTTCTCAGGGAAGAAGAAATATAAACCAAGCTTTGAAGGGTTAATAAGTGCTGGTCCAGTAGCAAGAAGGGACATTTCAATTAGAAAGGTGAGCATGAGCTCTCAATATCAATGGATATTGAAATAGCATTCCCTTTCTCAAGAATGTACAAAGAGTTCAGTATCTGGTGTTAAGGAGTGGTAGCAGGGATCAGAAAGAGGATTTTTGGAGAACAGGCAGGGGTTAGATCTTGTGGGACATAAGAGTCCAGTGAAAGGAGTTTGTATTTTAGATTTTGGTTCTAGAAAAATCACTTGGATGGCTATGCAGATTGGAGAGACAAGGCTGGGGACAGGGAGGTTAGAATATGATAATGACAGTTCAGCCAACAGACAAGGAAGGCAGAGGCAACAAAAGTACATTTCAAGTCTATTCAGGTTTTAGTGACTACTGGACACGGTGGCTGAGAGAGCTGATGGTATTCAGGCATCATTCACTGAAATAGTGAATAGAAGAAGGTGAGCAGGTTTGGGTGGGATTTGGCAATGATTTTAGGGATGGCCAGGTTCAATCTGTGGTGCCTATAGGACATTCAAGCAGAAATGTCTAGTAGGCACTTAGAATTTGTTTGCTTAGAGTTTAAGTTTTTTTTTAAAAATATTATTTATTTTGAGACAGAGAGAGGGAGAGAGAGAGAGAGAACTTGCGTATAAGTTGGGGAGGGGGTGGAGAGAGAGTGAGAGAGAATCCCAGGCAGGTCCTGTGCTGACAGCAATGTGGAGCTTGGTCTCATGAATAATGAGATCATGACCTGAGCCAAAATCAAAAGTCAGATGCTTAACTGACTGAGCCACCCAGGTGCCCCCATACAGTTTAAGTTTTTTAGGGTGACCAACTCATTCTGGTTTGCCTGAGACTTCCCCAGTCTTGAAACTGAAGGTCCTGAGTCTCAAGAAATTGTTCAGCCCAAAGGAAACTGGGGTAGTCTAAAACTCAGTAGAGTCTGGAAGTCAAGTGCATGGATGGGCATTCATAGGGAATGTGGAAAGTGAGTAGAGAAGGCAGCCAAAGATGATTATATATCAAAGATGATTATATATATTATATGGTGATATGTAACATATATGTTATATGTAGTTCTGAGAAAATCAACTTTTGCTGGGTAGCAGAAGAGGAGGAATTCATGAAGGAGCCTTAGAAGGCAACAGAGAAAAACATCTGTAATTGAAGCGGTGGTCAACTGTTGGAGACTGCAGAACATTGACCATAAGGTTGACATTTAGAAGTGGTCAGGACTTTTTGTAAGAGCAGATTCATTTTGTAATAGGAATGAAATCAGACAGCAGGGGGTGATTGAGGGCACACACTTTTAAGAAGTTTTATGGTGAAGTGATGAAGACAGAAAAGCTATCTAGCATAGGACAGAAGGATGAGAGAGAGTTTTGAAAAAAATTAGGTATGAGCTTATTTGTATGATGAAAGAAAGAAGTTAATGGAGAAAGAGAGATTAAAGGCACAAGGAGGTATTAGAGTAAGTGGGAGGAATGGAGTCAAGAAATGGGTTGAACCAGAGCAGACCCCTCTTTTGAGACCAAAGGTATCAGAGCGGGGGTGGGGGGAGTGTGTAGCAAGTGCATAGCAAGGTCATAAAGCCTCTTATCCACAGAGTTGGGATTTGAATCAATGTCTGCCAGACTTCAAAAGGCTATTACTTCCACTTCATCATAGAACAATACATTTAAGCTTAGTAAAAAAAAAAAAAAAAAAAAAAAAAAAAAAAAAAGGAATACACATATGCACAGTCACTTAGTGTTACACACAGACATATGTGTCATGGGTGAAATTGGGGAAGTGTTTGGAGCCAGGTGTAGTTCATCTGGGAGTGCAACAGGAAAGGTGAACTTTGAACAGAATTCTTAAAGAAGATGAGGCAAGAATGGATTTAAATTAAAAAGAAAAACAACTTAAGTTGTTCTTCAACTTTTAAGTAGTTCTTTTTTAAAGAAACTTGTTTCAATGAAATAAGAAATTTGACTCTTGTTCTTACTAGAATGTAGATTCTCAGTAGATGTAATGGACGTAGAAATATACTCATCCCCTGTAGCAGCAGGATTGCTGGGCCCTGCCTCTCCTGCATCCATTTTTCCTCTTCTTCCATAGGATTGAATTTTTAAGTGAGATCATGGCTGCGTTTCCTAATGACTACATTTTGTAACGTTCCTTGCTAATGTTCTTGACCAAGTTCTGGCCAAGTGGATGTGATCAGAAGTGATATGGACAACTCCTGGTTGTGCCTTTAAGGACAGAGATGTGTGTCTTTCTTTCCCTCCTTCCTCCACCCTCCTGCCTGGAATGAGGAATAGCAAAAGTGAGCCGTGTTGGACCAGGCAGATAAGGGCAACATCCTAGGGATGGTGGAGAAACCATATAATCGGAGTTTGAGTCCCTAATGCTGAGGGGCTACCATTCATAAGCCTTTGTTAATTTGGATTAATTTTCCAGCCTTTGAGCTATGTACTCCATTGCTAGTAATAAGACTAATAAGACTATTTTCTCTGCAGAATTAATAAACGTTTCCAGTATTGTATGATGTCCGAATTCTTTGCTTGTTTCAGTCCTATGTTAAAGGCTTCCAAAGAGATCATCATCCCTGTGAAATAAAATCCCTTTGTCTGAGGCTTAACTCAGAGTGATACTTACATACAAAAGTACCAACTGGGAAGGATGGGACAGGCTCAGCCTTGGTCCAGATCATCCCTCTCCACCATCTTTAGTCACCGTGTGCAATAGATATTTTTTTCTTCGTCTACCTCAATGTTTAGAAGCTGCTGAGGTACTGTCTTATCGATTAGCATTGCATTTTGCTGTGAATAACAGAAAACCTGACTAGACAGTGACTTCAACATGTTAGGATTTTAACTTTCCCTGTGAAACAAGAAGGCTGGAAGGAGGCAGTACAGAGCTCCACAGCGCACTCAAGGACCCCCTAGGCTACCTCTGTTTTCTGCCCAGCAGTTTTCAGCATGTGGTTTTTGTTCTCATGCTTGTCACCTTATGGTTCCACTTCAGGCATCACATCTGTGCTCCAGGCAGGAACAGGGGGAAAGGTGAAGGAAAAAGTGCAAGCCAAATGAATTGGCTCCCTCATTTTCATAAAAGTTTTATAGTGATATATAGCATATATACAGAAAAGTTCACAAATCACAAGTGTATACCTTGATGAATTTTTACAAAGTGAACACACTAATGTGACTGGCACCTCGAACAAGAGCCAGAACATTCCCAGTAATTCCCAGTACCTCAGAATCCTCCTTATTGCCCCATAGGTCCCTCTTGTACACCCAAAGGAACAGCATAGATTAATTTTGCCTGATTTTGAGCTTTATGGAAATGTACAGCATTTACTCTTTTGTGTCTGGCTTCCTTTGCTTACTACAATGTTTGTGGGATTTGCCCATATTATTGCATGTAATTTTAGAACAATTTATTCTCAATGCTATATTATTCCAGTGTGTGAATATAAATTTTTAAAAATCCATTCCAGTATTGGTGGGCATTCAGATAGCTTGCAGGTTTTAGCTATTATGTAAATAGTACTTCAATATCTACTCTAGTTCAAGTCTTCTGCTGAATATATGGTCACATTTCTATGGGTATATCCCTAGATGAAGAATCTCTGAATTACAGATTATGCTTATATTTATCAGTGACACTGGCAAAAAATTTGTCAGAGTATTTGTACTGATTTACCGTTCCTTCAGCAGTGTATAAAAGTTTTGGTTGCTCTACATCCTTGTCAACACTTGGTATTATCTGACTCATTTTAGCCATTCTGGTGGGTGATATATTGTGTTTTTAATTTTTGTTTTACTGATAACTAGTCTATCAACCAAAGTTGAGCAACTTTTCATATCTATATGTTTATTGGCTATCTGGATATTCTATATTTGTAAACTATTTGTTCATATTTTTTTGTTCTATTCTTATTATATTGTCTGTTGTTTTCATACTGTTTTGTTAGAGCTCTCTACATCTTCTGGGAAGAAGGTGGACGACCACATGCTTGGTCCTAGGAGGGGCCGAGGGCAGGTCCTTGGCCTTGGGCGGGACATGGAGGGCACACTGGACCACGGCAGAGCATCCCACCCCCCCCCCCAAGCCCCGCCCTGGCAGAATCCTTTACCCCACAATGGTTCAGCTGCCGATTCCCCATTTTGCTCACCTTGGCCTTGGGGGGCACAGGGAGGCCCTCGTCGCCTTCGCTGTCAGAGCTGCAGCCGCTGACATCAGTGATCTCCAGCTCCGAGTCGCTGTCCTCCTTCCTGCCCAGTGCAGCCTCTGGACCCCCAGTTCTGGGCAGTGCCAGGCAAGGGCTGCTGCCAGGCCCGAGGGGCTGCTCAGGGCCCAGGCCCTCCCCTGTTGCAGCCAGCAGGGATGAAGCTGTAGGGCCTCCCCCTGCCCCTGCTGAGGGCAGGTGGCCCAGGGAAATGGGCAGAGGGTTGGGGTAGAAGTGTGGGGGGTAGAGAGAGGGGGGGAAGCTTGGAGAAGGGGCCGGTGAGGTACGGGTTACGGTTCCAGGGGTACTCTGGGAAGAGCTCTCTGCATCTTCTGGATGTGAGTCTTGTATTCGTTTTCTGAGGTTACCACTACAAAATACCACAGATTAGGTGGTTTAAACAACAAAGTTTACTTTGTCACAGTTCTGGAGGCTAGAAATCCAAGATCAAGGTGTTAGCAGGATTAGTTTGCCGTGTGGCCCCTGTCCTTGTCTTGAAGATGGCCACCCTCTTGCTGCCTCTTCACATGGTTGTTCCCCTATTCATGGGTGCCTCTGCTGCGTCTCTGTGTCCTAATCTCTTCTTACAAGGATATCAGTCAGATTGAATTAGGGCCCATCCTAATGACCTCATTTTACTTTAATTACCTCTTTAAAGGCCGTATTTCCAAATACATTCACATTCTGAGGTCCTGGGGGCTATAGCTTCAACTTTCGAATTTTTGGGGGACACGATTCCATCCATAAGTCTTTTGTTGGATATATATATATTGTAAACATTTTCCCCACTTTGTTTGTTAGTTACCTGTTTATTCTCTTAATGGTGTTTAAAAAACACCATTATTTTTGAAATTCCAGTATAACAAACATACAGTGTTATATTAGTTTTAGGTGTACAATATAGTGATCCAACAATTCTCTGCATTAGTCAATTCTCATCACAGTAAATGTAGTCTTAATCTCCTTCACCTATTTCTCCTATCCCCCCACCTCCCTTCCACCTGGCAACCATCAGTTTGTTCTCTATATTTAAGTCTTTTTTTGTTTGTCTCTTTTTTTCTTTGTTCATTTGTATGAGTGAAATCATGGTATTTGTCATATGGTAATGGTGTCTTTTGATGAACTGAGGTTCTTAATTCTCAGTATTCTTTATCAATTTTTTCCTTATAGTTAGCACTTTTGGGAAGTCTATTTAAAAGACTCTGCCCATTTCAAAGACAGAAAAATAATTTGTTCTCTTTTTTTCTAAAAGCTTTTGTTTTAGCTGTTACATTTGAATACACAATAGGTCTGGAATTAATTTTTATTTATGGTATGAAGTAGTGGTTATGATTTATATTTTTCTATGTGGACCCAACATTGTTTACAACATTGTTGATTGAAAAAAAAATGCATTCCCTATAGCATCGCAGTGCTATCCTTGTTGTAAATCAGGCATCCATATTTTATGGATCTGTTTTTGGGTCCTAGTCCCTTTCATTGGTCTCTTTGCATATCCTTGAGTCAATACCACTCTGCCTTATTTAATAAAATGGGTCTTGAGAGCTAGTGCTTTAAACCTTGCAGTTTTTTGCTCCTTTCCAGGATTGCCTTGTTATTCATTTCATTGCCATATACATTTTATTTTTTTTTATTTTTAATTTTATTCTAATTGAGATATAATTGACATATAACAACATGTAAATTTAAGGTGTTACAGCATGATGATTTGATACATTGATATATTGCAATATGATAGGCACTATGGTGTTAGCTAACACCTTTATCATGTCACATAATTATTACTATTTTTCTTATGGTGAGAACAATGAAGGTCTAGTCTCTTAGCAACTTAGAAATTTAACTACAATATTATTGACTATAATAACTATGCTATACATTAGATCTTTAGCACCTATTTATCTGCTAGTTGTAAGCTTGCTCTTTAAAAAATTTTTTTTTTTAATATTTATTTATTTTTGAGAGAGAGAGTGCGAGCAGGGGAGGGGGAGAGAGAGAGGGAGACATAAAATCTGAAGCAGGCTCTAGGCTCTGAGCCGTTGGCACAGAGACCAATGTGGGACTCAAACTCACAAACTGTGAGATCATGACCCGAGCTGAAGTCAGACGCTTAACTGACTGAGCCACACAGCCACCCCCGGAAGCTTGTACTCTTAAACAACATCTTCCCGTTTCACCCCTTCCATTCCCCCACTCCCACCACCTGCCCTGGTAACCACCGTTCTACTCTCTGTTTTCATGAATTTGGCTTTTTTAGATTCTGCATACAAGTGATACCATACAGTATTTGTCTTTCTCTGACTGACATCTCACTTAGCATAACACCCTCAAGATTCATCTATGTTGGCACAAATGGCAGGATCTTCTTCTTTCTCATGTCTGTATAATAAATCTTTGAAGAATTGGTTTTTTCTTTATCCATTCATCTGTGGCCACTTAGGTTAAATCCATATCTTGGCTATTGTGAATTATGCTGCAATAAACATGGGAGTGCAGACATCTTTCTCTTTTCCATTTCCTTTGGATATATACCGTAGAGGTGGGATTGCTGGATCATATGGCAGTTCTACTTGTAATTTCTTGAGGAACCTCCATATTGTTTTCCATAGTGGCTGAGTCAATTTACATAACCACCAACAGGGCACTAGGGTTCCCATTTCTCCACGTCCTTGACCACACTTGTTATCTCTTGTCTTTTTGATGATAGCCATTCTAATGAGGTGATATCTCATTGTGGTTTTGATTTGCATTTCTCTGATGGATGCTTAGTGATGTTGACTATCTTTTCATGTACCTATTGGCCATTTAGATATCTTCTTTGGAAAGATGTGCTTACTCTGCCTTTTTTTGTTTGTTTGTTTTGTTTTTAATCACATCAGGTTCTACCCTTTCCTGGTGTCCCCAGTACCAATGCCCCAGAGGCTGACATGCGCGCTTGCACTGGGAGGCTGTAGAGCTGGTTTTTCATAGGATCATAGGCAGCCCTTCCCTGGGTTGGTACCCTGGCTGCGGGCCCCAGCTGCATCTCTGGGCACTTGCCCCCCACTTCCAAGCTGCACAGCTCCCTCCCAGGCCTTCCAGCCTCCATCTTGTCCCAGCCCTGACTCTGCTTATTTTTTAATCGATTGTGGTTGTTATTGTTGAGTTATGTGAGTTCTTTATAATTTTGGATATTAACCCCTTATATATGGCTTGCAAATATTTTCTCCCCTTCTGTAGGTTGCCTTTTCATTTTGTTGATTGTTTCTTCTGCTATGCAGAAGCTTTTTAGTTTGACGTGGTCCCACATGCTTATTTTTGCTTTTGTCATTGTGCTTTGGGTATCATATCCAAAAAACTGATGTTAAGGAGTTTCTTCCCTATGTTTTCTTCTAGGAGTTTTATGGTATCAAGTCTTCTGTTTAAGTATTTAATTTATTTTGAGTTAATTTTTGTGGGGGTTTGTGATAGGCGTCCAATGTCATTTTTCTGTATGTGGTCATCCAGCTTTCCCAGCACTATTTGTTGAGACTGTCTTTTCCCATTGAGTATTCATGGCTCCCTTATCAAATGTTAGTTGACGGTGTATGCAGGGGTTTATTTCTGGCCCTCTAGTATATTGGTCTATGTGTCTATTTTTCTGCTAGTACCATACTGTTTTGATTACTATAGCTTTGTAGTATAGTTTGAAATCAGGAAATGATTTTATTCTTCTTTCTCAGGATTTCTTTGGTTAGGATTTTTTTTCTGTTTTTGTGAAAAACACTATTGGAATTTTGATAGGGAATGCATTGAATCTATGGATGGCTTTGGGTATAATGGACTTACTAACAATTAATTCTTTAGATCCATGAACATGGAATATCTTTGTTAGTGTCTTCTTCAATTTCTTTCATCCAAGTTTTGTAGTTTTCATTGTACAATCTTTTACTTCCTTGGTTAAATTTATTTCTAAGTGTTTTATTACTTTTGATGCTATTGTGAATGGGGTAGCTTTATTATTTTTTTGCAGACATTTCATTGTTAGTGTATAGAAATGCAACTGATTTCTGTGTGTTGATTTTATATCCTGCAACTTTATTGAATATGTTTATTACTTCCAACAATGTTTTGGTTGAGTTGTTAGGATTTTCTGTATATAAGATCATATCATCTGCAAATAATGATTATTTTATTTTTCATTTCTGATTTGGATGCCTTTTATTTCTTTGTATTTACTAATTGCTCTGGCTAGTATTTCTAGCACTATGTTGAATAAGAGTGGTGAGATGGGTCACCACCATCTTGTTCCTGATCTTAGAGGAAAAGCATTCAGTCTTTCACTATTGAGTATGATGTTAGCTGTGGACTTGTTGTATAATCCATATATATTTTAGAATCAGTTTATCATTTTCAACATGCAGAATCCTTTATATGACTCTCTTTTAAAGAGGTTTCCTGGAAGTTCCAACCAGTGACTTCTCATTACATCCTATTGGCTAGACCTATGTTACATGACCATCCCTATCTGCAAGAGTGACTGGAAAAATGTAATATTTTTAGCTGGACATGTCATACTCTGAACGAAATTGAGATTTTCTTAGGAATAAAAAAGGAGAATGGACATTGCACAGGAAACCAGCAAGTTCTGACTAAATTGCTAATTCTTTCAAAACTAGTGGGGATAAGGGAAGAAGAGAATAAGAGTTACCCTCCCTGCTTATTAAATGAGCAGAATTCCAGGGCTTTTGCTATCATAGTTGGAATCACATTGGTGCAATTCAGGGGAATTGATGGTTCCTGTTATTCTCTTGTCTGTTAGGATCGGGCTGAACAGCAATGAAGGTCCCAGCAATTAATCTGGTAAGACTATAGGGTGGCCCATGGTGGTTTCCATTGATAATTAATAGGCCAAGAAGATTTTCTGCCACACCATCACTTTCGGTTTGATGGACCTAGGGTGGACCCAGAAAAGGTTCCATGGTGGGGTGGCTGGGTGGCTCAGTTGGTTGAGCGTCCGACTTCGGCTCAGGTCATGATCTCACGTTTCATGGGTTCAAGCCCTGCATTGGGCCCTGCTGCTGACAGCTTGAGGGCTGCTTCCAAATCTGTGTCTCCCTCTCTCTCTCTGCCCCTCCCCTGTTTGTGCACTCTCTCAAAAATAAATAAATAAATAAACTTTTTTTAAAAAGAAAACTTTCCATGGCATTATAGCCCAATTCATCCACTGCTAAAAGAAAATTAATAGTTTTGGAACAAAAGATTATAAAGATACTTCAAGGAATGAGCTTTTATTCACATTGTCACATGTAACTTAATAAAACCAAAAATAAAGCCAAACCTTTAAGTCATTGGACTATCTTGCTTATATTTTTAGTAGGATGATTTTTAGTATCCCTCATCAACCCTAATTCACTCTTTCCACCCCACATTTTAAGATTGTTTGAAATTAGTGAACTTAGGAGCAAGGACTAGTAGACAGGGTAATCTGTGCCTTGAAAGAAAGAAAATGTGAAATCATCTGTTCTCTACTACACTGGTTTAATCTATTCCCTCTAGACTGTGACCCAATCTAACAGAAAGTAAGGAGCCCATATCTGCATACTAAGACCCTGCCTTCCTATCTTTATTAGAAAGGACCAAGAATGAAAAAGCAAGCTGTGTTATTCTGGTTTCTCTGAGAAGCAAACACTAAATGGGATTAAATGTGCAAGGATTTTTATCAATTTATTTTATAATTGTTAAATTAAAAATTTAGACAAAAACTTTTCAAATAAATCGATTTCTCACATCCGCATCAGGCATTTTCTGTGTCGTGAGAGCAAAACAAATATAGGGCAGGATCTCTGACCTGTGACTTGTTGACAGATTCACAGATGATCATGTTCTTGTTTTAAAAACAGGCAACCTAGGCACATAATCAAGATATCAGGCATCTGAGAATCAACTTTTCGCTAGTAGTTTTATTTTTATTTTTCACACCACCAGGTCCTAGGATGGGCAAGCACAAATCTAAGTTCACCAAAACGTCACCCAGACAGGCATGAAGCTGACAGCAAAGGGCCTTCAAACCTGATTTATTCTTCTGTGTTCTCTCTAAATCACAGTTTGTGCTGATAAGGTGACTTAATTTATTTAAAAGTGAAATGGAGAAGCTCAAAGAAAATTGAGTGAACCCCAGGTTTATGTGTTGAAAACCTCCATTAGCAGCAGGGCCACAGGCAAAACGGGGTGGGAGAAATGCAGCTAGAAACAAGATTAAGAGGTGATAAAGCTCATGAGATAGTCTCACTTAAGTCACCATTTTACTGCTTGAAAGGCCTGGCAGAGGAGGAGGATGTTCTAAGTAATCTATTTGCTGATTCTTTTCCCCTCTTCGTTATAAATGATTTAGCTCATGGCTTTTCTGCTGTTTCCCTCAGGGAGATCATCCTCAAAAATATAATAAATAAATAAAAGTCATCAATACCTGAAGTTTTCTCAGATGAGTTTCATTTTTTGCAGATAATTCTCTTACTGCATTAATCTTCCTGGAACAACCCTGAAATTCTTTTCCTTCATGCATTTGCTCTCCTGAGATACCTACAAACCATTATTCACCATTTTAGCCTTCCCTTCATCTGGCTATGGTTCTTTCTTTTCTCAAGTGTGGGCAGGTCAAATCCTTTGAGAGAATTTGCTGCACATATAAATTTACCAACGCTTTTGGTCGCTTCTGTTTTTCACTTAGCTCTTGAACAGTCCCACAGCCTGTGACTAAATGACACATACTGGTGATCTCTTCCCAAAGGAGTTTACTCAAAAGCAACAGAATTGCACGTTGGAATCTATTCCTGCAGCAGTTTGAAGCTGTGAGCCCTAGCTCTGTGAAATGGAAGATTAGACATCCCCACAGTCTACATGGCTTGAAAATATTGCAGGATGTTTGGTAAACATAAAAAGCAGTCTTGGGAACATCTTCAGCATACAGGGGGAAGTTCCAACACATTTCACAAGAGAGAAAAGTAATGCAGAGAAAGAGGAATTTCAGTCTTCTCTGGTGATTACCCCTCCCAGAACTCTCCCTGCCCTCCCTCCAAGGGGGTTACCAAGGGCAGCTGGCTGCAAGGCTGCAGCTGTTCTTAATTGTTGATTTTAGCCTTGCAGTGGTCCCAGGTGGGAGAGGATGCCATATCTGCCCCCTGGAATGGACTTACAGGTGTTTGAGAAATGTTTTCTTTCCTGCGGGTTACTTGACACTCTAACAGACGAGCTATTATGATATACTGGCTGATGTCAGGAGACCTGGGTTTAATAGTCCTTACTTTCTCCTTCCTCTTATGTACAGACTTGCTGAAAAAGACCTGCTTTCTGTGGATTTCCCCGTTATTCTCCTTTCTGTGATCTCTGCAAATGGGCAGGATACGTCGACAGCAGAAGTGAACATCAGGTATAAGATCTTTATGAACTTGCTCCAGGCAGGCGCTGATTAAAATGGGTTCCATACTGAAAAGCCACTAAAAGAAAAAATGAGTGTATTCAAAATTAACTTAAAAAAAAAAAAAACCAACCCAAAATGCTACTTGAGTAAAAATAATGAAAGCTGGTTTTATTTTTGTTTTGCCTTGTTTTCTAAGAACAAATGTATTAGGACTTGGGTTCTAAATACGGCTGGGCATGTATTCACGTTTGTTCTGAGGACGTAATGACGAGGTTTCATTTGTGGGCTGTGGACGTCATGTGTGTCGCATTGAATTCATTAATCTGAATATATCGATACTAGGGCAGTACTCCTGCCTCCTACACACCCCCTTAGGTTTCAGGTAACTGGGGCTCCTTCCTTGGTCCCCATGCCTGCTCTGGCCCACCTCTGACCAGTCCCTCATACCTCTCCTGACAGCCCACTTCTACACTACGCTCTGAGACCAGTACCTAGACTTCCCTGGCCCTGTGTCTACCCTGGGTGTGCGCCTGTGGAGTGATTTTGTTTGGAGGTGGAATGAAGGGGTGTAGAGCCTGCACATGCTGGCTGGAGTGTCCACATGCATGTAATCAGTGCTCCTCAGGTGGGCAAAGAAAGGGGCACCTGAGCCTGGTCTCCATATGTGCTTTTGTCCGGATATTACAAACGTTAGGGATGGGCTTCTCCTACTGGCTGGTGCAATACTTCAAAAAAGGTAAAGAACATGAGTTATGATTTAAAATTAGATTATTTCTCACTCATTTTAAATCTGAAGGCAAGTGCACAGGAAATTAGTCTCAGTGGAAACAGAAAGTGAAACTGACCACTTTGGTTCCCCCTTTTAAGATCTATGAATTGCCTCTCTCAGCCAATGATACATTTATTCACATGTTAATTTGAATGTTTGAAAGTTATTGATATTTTAGTAAAGTACGTTGGAAGGATCAAAAGTAACATTTTGTCGGAAAACGATAGATGTTGAACAGTATTTTGAAGACCTGCAAATTGTACCAGGGTCTTGAAGGCTGTTCAGGCTTAGGGTGACGGTAATAAGCCTAACCACAACTCTGTGTTATATTAGTTCAGTTAAACACCTGGACACCTGAATTTGGTTGAATACAACCAAATAAAAGGCTCCACAAATTTCTTATAGTGCCCCGCCGAGGAGGGCTGAGTAAATATTTACTGTATTTTAAAAATTGATCCCATGTTTGGTCAGAGTAGCTCACCCAATAGCCCGAGATGGAATCAGCCTAAATCTCTTGATGTTTCAGTGGCACTGAAAGCCAGCCCTAGCTTCCAAAGCCAATGGCTCCCATGATTTGTCAGATACTTTAGTGTAAGAAAGCACAGTTAACTTTTCCATTTACTATGCAAGTAGATGCAAGAGTGCACTAAAATCAGTATAATTTGGCTCCCTCCTAGAAAAGTGGCCCCAGTTAAGTCTCAGCTTCCTAATGGTGTCAGTCCATTCATTGGGCATTGACCCCTGGATCTTCCGTTCAGTGGTTTCAACTGGCCTCGGTTAAACAATGTGTGATGATTTCTGTTAGATTCTTTCCAGGAGGGTATATTATCTTTCTGTGATTGGGGATGAGTTTGGGAGGGCAGGAACAGAGGAAGAGTTATGTAGTCAGAGGACTGATAGGATCTGATGAGGGTCTCCTGTGACTTTGCCTTAAAGCACTGTAGGATTTCCCCCCAGATGATCTTAGTTTTCTATCTTGAGTACCCTAATTTGTATTTTATCTGTTCTGTTCCAAAATGGCCTTAAATCTCAATGTTTTTCAGATTGTGAATCGTGACCTATTAGTGGTTGTTAAATTAGATTAATGGGTCAAAGCAGCACTGAAAAATATAGAATGAAGCAGAGTAGAAGTTAGCAGAGCATATCTTAGGCAGCAGAAAGGAATTATTATGGCAGAACTTTTGTTTCTGTTGTGTGTGTATGAGTACTGAACATTGCTGTAAAACATTCTTTACATGAGTTGTGATGAGAAAAATGTGATAAAGCACTGATTTAAAAGGCAGATTGTTTGAAGGTAGAGTTTTAGGTATGTGATAGGCATTAGGAGAGAGAGCTTTAGGGGCAGGAGACCTTCTGTGCATAGCTTCCACCACCCCCTGAAGGCAGTCAGCCTCCCACTTTGCCAACTCATTAAGGTCAAACCTTTTGATGTTGTTCTTTTATCCTTGCTTTGTAGAAGACCATCATGAAATCAAAATATTTTCAGTAAATAATAGTTTTCAGCTTATAAGATGCCCATGGTAACCCACTTGATTATGCATTCTAGATTCTAGATGCTATGTTCATCCCAGAAAAGAGGCCAGGTTCAACTCTCAGCCTCTAAGAAGGCCTCCAGCAGGGTATTCTCTAGTCTATTTTGATGAGTCAGTGTTAATATGACTACTGCCTTGAAGGGGGTGCACTTATCTGAAAGTCTTTCCTGTTTCCAATTAACTTTTAAGTTTTGAAGGTATGTTGCTATTACTTGGCCTAAGTAAGGTATGATTGGCTATATGACATCTCCAGTAGCCAAGGGTTTATTCGAAGGGAGTGAAACAAGCAGGTGGCACTGGTTCTCAAGAACAAAGGTCATGGGGTGCCTGGGTGGCTCAGTCGGTTGAGCCTCTGACTCTTGATTTTGGCTCAGGTCATGATCTTGAGTTTGTGATCTCATGCTGGGCATGGAGCCTGCTTAGGATTCTCTCTTTCCCTCTCCCTCTGCCCTTCCCCTGATATCTCTTTCTCACTCTAAAAAAAAAAAAAAAAAAAAAAAAAAAAAAAAAAAAGAATAAAGGTAACACATAGAAGGAAATGGTTCCTGGATGCTAGGTAGTTCCGTGGAGGCAGGGATGGCTCCATATCTTATTGCTTACTGGCTCATGGAATACTCCACTGAGGATCACAGACAGACTCATGCAGCCAGTTGCCTTTTGAAGGGACTGTTTTTGGTAGTGTCATTCCATTACCATTCCAGGGGCCCAACTATTCCACTCTGGAATTGCTAACAATTCCCTTCATTCCAAATCAGTGCTATTTGTTACAAGCCTACTAGTACTTTTCCCTTGGGGAAGCATAGAGACAGGGTAGAACTCTTTGATGAAAAGAAGGGGGTTTACTCTTGGGCATTTAATTAATTGAATTATTAGAATCTATTTTCAAGTCTCTTCCATCAAGTAACACCAGCTGATGCCAAGGAGAATGGGAGTCTTGTTGGCTTTGTTGTCTCCATTGAAGTCTCCTTGCATTCACCAAAAAATGCCTTGGAGAAATCTTAGGCCCAGAAGGAGTTAAGCTGTGTGTCTGCACAGTGCGGCTTTGTTCTGGCAACATCCCATCAGTTTAGGTCATTTTTGATGACTTCACTCTCCTGGTGACATCAGCCTCTAATCTCCTGAAGGTGAATTCATGTACGATTGCTTCAAAATACTCACTCCCTGAGTTCCAGGCCATTCCCGTTGATATATGGACAGAGCTTGTCTTTCCCAGGCCGCAGTCTGGTCTGTGCACTGCATTTGTGCTTACCATATCATATTACTGTGTGGACATTATGTCACTAACTGGCACAGCCTAGCTCAAAAGTGAAATGTGTTTATTACAAGCAAAAACCCAAAAGCGAACATCAACTCTCCTGCATCCTACCCCCAGGTATAAAATAAAAAGATTAGTGGGATTCCTCCACTGTATTTTGGGTTGATATTCTAATTGTTCTCTCTCTTCTCTCTTTATGTGGCCTGAATGTTGATAGTCTCTTCCTCATAGTTTTCAGTCCACTATACCCACTAACTCTCGAAAATGTTTGGTTACTGATGGCACAAATTAAATATAAATCTTTGAAATAACTTAATTTGGCCTTGTTCTAAAATATCAGTTCTGTGAACGAGAGTCACTTGTTTGCCTTCTAAAACCATTTCCTATACTTTGCCTTTCAAATGTCATGAAAAAATAAAGAGTGGGCAGGAAAGCAACTCAGGTTTGTTGGGTGAGTGCCCAGAGTTGGCTTTGACCAAGATGGTGTTGCTGTGCACTTGTCCAATGCTGACAGAGGTGTGCATGCCTCTAGGTATTGCGGAACATGGACTGGAAGGGTCCCTGGAGCTTGTCTAGTCTCAGAGGCCAGTGTAAGCACATTTTATGCCCTTTACTGCCCTTTTTCTGTTATGTACAGACTGTGGTGACACCCAGTTATGTTACCAGGGGTTCAGAACGTCACAGTGCCTCCGTGAGCCCTGTTGTTCTCCCATGGCTCCCACCCCTGAAGGGAGGGAATGTGCTGTACTTGAGGTCCTGTGTCTTCTGTTGGGACCTAAGCCAAAATGGGGCAGAGGAGGGGAGCCTCTCTGCAGAGAAGCACAGTCCTTCCACCATTTCCAGGATCCGGTACATCCATTTCCTTTTCTGATTAATGGCTCTTGGCAGTCAACTGTAGCTTCTGGTGGACATAACCAGCAGGGTACACACTGAGGTTTAAAATCATGTCAGGGAAGTTTCACACTAACAGTATTTTTAAGAGGAGAGACTGGTGTTTAAATGAACCAATACAATGCCACTTTCACTATTTATCTTCATTTCATATTGAAGGGAAAGAAAGCAATGAATAGAGCTATTCACCCTTCCAAGAAGAATGGTGCAGTTTTCAGATAGTCATGACTACGTATATTTAGTTTTGGGGTCAGCCTACAGATTACAGGGGTACCGAGAAGATACTCTTTTCCCCCTTCCTCTTCACAAAATAAATTTAGAGGATTTTTTTGAGGAAGGAAATAAAGTCGCTGGATGACTTGCAAATATATTTTTAAATGCAGGAATGGTTAGGCTTTCTGAGTTTCAGATCTGTTTTAGTTGAGGGTGGGGGTGGGGGTGGGGGTGGGAGACTGGCTGTAACAGAGGAAACTGGGGGAATCTTAGTCTAAGATGCTGGCACTATTACCATTCACATCTGCTCAGGATATACAAAGATATTAGATTTTTTTTAAAGGTTTAATATAAAGTACAATAAGTTTCTTTCTCCTTTTGCTGCATCTCCAAGGAGGTAGAAATATTAGAGAACCCTCTTTACAAACTCTTTCTCAATGCCATTCTCTTCTTTGGTTCATGCAGAGAAAAAAATAGGAGAAAGAATACAGGAAAAAAAAACCCTCACAACCTAATTAAAATAAGTGAAAATTAAAAAAAAACAAACCTTCTTGTGCCTTACTTATTCTCTTCTGGCAGCTATGACTGTTTACATACGCATACTTCATACACGCACATGCTTTAGACACACCCATATTTACTCCCTTCCCCCCAAATAAATACTCCTGAGGAATTGGAATTTCCCACTTCCCTGCTGTCTGTAAGCTTCTTGAAAAGGAGATGGTAGAACCTTCTTATTTGGCTGAGAAGTCTGGAAGAAGTCCTCCTTCCTAGCAGTAAAATGCCTCATACGGACAGGGGGTTGTAGTCTCATTTGGAGATGAAAAGTAGTGGTGGACGTCTGCTGTTTGGGCAGGGAGGAGGGCGGTTGGAATAAGGAGCCAGCAGTTGATGGGCCCTGTGTCTTTCCCACGCACACTGTCGGGGTGGTCCTTGGAGAGAGAGTGCTTTATTTCTGTTCCTGAGAAGACAGAGAGATGTTTGCTTTTGTAGTTGGACAGGAAAGGCTGGCAGTGTCTGTAGCAAGCTAGGTAGTCTGTGCATTGTATGCATTTATTTGTTTGCATTTATTCCTGCTTTTTGCAAACTAACCTTTGATGAGCACGCCTTGCTGTTAGTCTGCTGAGTACTTTTCCTCCTGGGAGATGGCTAAACCACCACCAAGGCGAAACCACCCAGTTTGTCCACTGTCTCACCAACTCCCCCCACACCCCCAGCGGGGAAAGCCTCCCATTCCATACCTCCCTCCTGGAGTCTTCTGCTTAAATTAGGCTCATGCCAAGCTTGTGCCAAGCTCAGGACCAGCAGGGCCATCACACTAGACGCAGCCTAGGGAAGATGCTGGTGGCTGGAGGTACAGAGGAGAGGGAGCCTGTCCGCCGAAGTTGACATGCACGTGTACATCCACCAAAGTGTGTGATGGGAGCGTGTCTCAGCAAACCCTTCCCTGAGGCTTTGCCATCTACTACTGCCCGTGTGATCCTGAGCAAGAACCATAGCTCCACACAAGATGTGTATCCTTTGTCCTGGAATTCTGGCTCCGAAGAGAAGTTTTCGCTGGAGCCATCAGTACCTGCAGCCAATGGGACAATAAGCACTGATACAGTTGTGCTCACCAAGTATTGGTTTAATTAGTAAAAGAACTAATTTGGTGAACAAGTGTTTTGGGTAATCTTCCCTATCTAGAAGGCCAGGTGAGGGGCTCCAGATAATGAGCGCGCAGGCACTACCTGACCTGCCCCACCCCACTAAGTTCTTTTGAGTTTGTGATCTGGTCTGAGACTAGGCACATTATCTGATGTGACATTCCCACAGGACCAGCCACCTCAAGAGGACCTCGTGTTAGCCCCGGCGGCGACCAAATGAATGATGACTAGTGAAAACACACTGTGGTACCTTCAATTTGTATCCTGTGCCTAGAGCAGAGCCTGGGCAATACACAGGCGCTCAGGAACTACTTGATGGGTTGAATTGTTGAAATCAACTAAAATTTGCTATCTAAAATAAACCCTGAACATGAAAACAGAAGCTATAGATACATCCTAATGTTTCAATGATCGCAGGGATGTAAAACATAGTTTTTGTTTTTGAACGTTTATTTATTTTTTTAGAGAGAGACAGAGTGCAAGCGGGGAGGGACAGAGAGAGAGGGAGACACAGAATCCGAAGCAGTCTCCAGGCTCTGAGCTGTCAGCACAGAGCCCGACACAGGGCTTGAACCCACGAACTGTGAGATCATGACCTGAGCCGAAGTTGGACGCTTAACCAACTGAGCCACGCAGGTGCCCCAAACATATGGTTCTTTGAAAGGACCCATCCTGATATTCTTACTCAAGTATACCTACTTTTCTTCCATTTGACGTTTTAATAGTGTGGTCGTGGAGACAGCTTCCAAAATGGACTAAATCTATGAGTGGGGATCCACAATTTTCTCCAAAATGGGGGAAGCTTAATGTGGTATCTTTCTGGTCTGCTGTTTAATCTTTAGTTAAGGAATTGAAGGAGGTACCTTCCATGGAGGTGGCTTCTCAGATGACGATTTTCTTATAATATCTTCACTCAGTTTTTTGACAAAAAAAGCGGTAGCTTTTTCATTGTTCATTCATTCCACACAATTTTTAATATTGCTTATTTTCTCCCCTAACCCCCTTACTCCCTCTTGGCCACCCCTACCACCCTGCCCTGGATTGGGATTGCTCCATGAGGACAGTGATCATGCCTGACTTGTTCAACACTGAGGTTCAACCTCAGCACCTTGCCCAACACCTGGGCTGTAGACGATGTTTAATATTATTGTGTTTAATGAATGAATTGATAGGAATGAATGAGGACTAGTAAAAACACAGGGGTTCCTGCCCTGGCTTGGTTTATTGCTCTAGATCCTGACAACTATCAGCACATGTGAAAAAACAATTGAGAGTCATTTCTCTGGTGAATCTAGTTTTGGCAGTGGGTGATTGGTGTTTGGCCAACAGCTTCTCATTGTAGGCGTTACTCATACATAAGCCATAGAAGTCTGCCCGGCGAAGTCTGGTTTTGTTGCTGTTGTTGTTAATTTAGTATCATAAAAGTTGTGGAATATTACATACACAAAAACTGCATATAACAAGTATGTACAGCTTAATAATGTATCATAAACCAAATAGTTGTTGAACTACTACCAAGAAATAGAGCATCACCAGCTTCTAGGAGACCCCTTTCATGACCTTTCCCAATCATCAATTCCTTTCTCCCTCCAAAGGTAACCACTACGCCAACTTTTATTATAATAACATCTTTGTTTTTCTTTATGTTTTACCACCTGAAAATGTTTGTGTCCCCAGATGCAAAGATTTAGTTTGGTTTATTATTATTATTTTTTGGACACTATATTAAAGTGAAGCCATTTAGTATATGTCTTTATTTTGTCTGCCTTCTTTGTTACACCGTTACTTTTTGGGAGTAACCCATGTTGTTATGAATAGCTATAGCTTATTTTTTTTATTACTGTGTTGTATTCCATTATAATATAAATATACCACAATTTATTTATCTACTGTTGGGCTTTTTCTCATTTTTTCCTATGAAAAATAATATTTCTATAACATTCTTCTTAACATCTTTGCATGTATATTTTGGTGAAATTGATGAGCCAGAGGACAGGAGTATCTTCAGTGTTAGTAGATAATGCTAAGCTGTTTTCCAAAATGGTTGTACTAAATTTTTTCCCCCTTTCCCCATCAGACATATAGAGAGTTCCCATTGGCCTACATCTTTGCCAGTATTGGTGTTGTCAATCTTTTTAAGTTTAGTCATTCTGGTATTTCACTGTGGTTTTTATTTTCCACTCTCTGATTACCTAGTACCTGTGCAGTGGAGTATCTTTTCTTATGTAAGTTAGCATTTGGATATTAACTTCTGGAGGTATCTTTTCAAGTGTCTTATTCCTTTTTTTTTCTACTGAGTTGTTTGTCTTTTTCTTATTGATTTGAAGGAGCTGTTTAAATATCCTAGATATGAGCCTTTTGTGAGATATATATGCAAATATGTTCTCATGCTCTGTGATTTCTTAATGGTATCTTCTGATGGATAGAAATTCTTAATTTTAATGGAGTCAATTTGATCTATGTTTTCCTTTACAGTTAATATTTTTTGTGTTCTGTTTAAGATGTTTTTCTCTCCCCAGAGATTATGAATATATTTGCCAATATTTTATACTTTTTTGTTTATTTATTTTTGAGAGAGAGAGAGAGAGAGAGAGAGAGCGCGCAGGGGAGGTGGAGAGAGGGGGGGGAGAGAGAGAGAGAGAGAGAGAGAGAGAGAATCCCAAGCAGGTTCTACACTGTCAGTACAGAGCCCAATGTGGGGCTTGAACTCATGAACTCATGAACTGTGAGATTCTGAGCCGAAATAAAGAGTTGATCCCTTAAAAGACTGAGCCACCTAGGTGCCCTGCCAATGTTATATTCTAACAGGTTATTGTTTTATCTTTTTCATTTGTCCACCTGAATTGATGTTTGTGTATAGTGTGAGAAAGGAAGTTGAATTTCAACTTTTTTTCTATATTGATATTCTATTGTGTCATCTTTGTCATAAACCTATCTTTCTGGACTATTTCATTCTATTTCTCCATTTTTAGGTTAATATTACACTGTTTTATTTACTGTGCTTTTTAGTTAGTCTTGATGTTGAGTAGATGGAGTCTTCCAAAATTATTCTTTTTAAACCATATCTTAACTATTATAGGCTTTTGCATTTATATATAAGTATTGGAATCAGCTTATCAAATCTTAACTCTTCATCTTCAAAGTTGAGATATTCATGGGGATTTTGTAGACTCTATAGATTAATTTACACAGAACTTATGTCTTTACTATATCAAGTCTTTAGATCTAAGAACAAGTCCTCTCTATTTTTTTAGACCTTTATTTTTTCAATAATGTTTAGATTTTCTGAGTTATTTTTTATGTATGGTGTAAGTTATGTATCAAAGTTAATTTTTGCATGTAGATATCCTATTGTTCCTGCACCATTTGTTAAAAAGGCTATTATTTCTCCATTGAATTGACTTTGTACTTTTGTTGAAAATCAGTTGTCCACAAATGTTTGCATCTATTTCTGGACTTTTTGTCCAATTCCAGTGATCTGTCATCCTTATGCCCATACCACACTGTGTTGGTTACTGTAATTTATAAGTCTTAAAATCAAGTAGCGTAAATCCTCCAACTTTGTTCTTACTTTTTGAAATTGTTCCGGCTACACCAGGTCCTTTGCATTTCCATATGATTTTTTTTAGAATTAATTTGTTAATTTCTACAAAAATGCCCACTGATATTTTGATTAGGATTGTGTGTTGCATCTATAGATCAGTTTAGCAAAATTTTACATCTTAAAAATATTGAGTACTCTAATTCATAAGCAAGATATAGCTCTCCATTCATTTGATCTTAAATTTTCTCAGCAGTGTTATGTTATTTTTCTAAGATTTTCTTATTTTTTTGTTGTTATTGTGAATATTTTTAAAATTTCATATTCTGATTGCTCATTGTATGTAGAAATATGATTAATTCTTATTTATTGATATTATAATGCTGTGACCTTGCTGTATTAGTTAGCTCATTATTACTTCTAGTACCTTCTTTCTACATTCCATCAAATTTTCATCCAGATGATCATGTGATCTTCTTTTTACTTTTCCCTTTCCAATCTTTATGCCTTTGATTTGTTTTTTATCTTTTTATACTTGTTATAACCTTCAGTATAATGTTGACTAAAAGCAGTGAGAGTAGACATTCTTGTCTTGTTCCTGATCTTAGAGAGAAGGAACCCACCCTACGAAGTGTGATGTTGACTCTAGGTTTTTTTTTATAGATATCCTGTGTCCATTTGAGGAAGTTCCTTTCTATTCCTAATTTTCTGGGAGTTTTTTTTTTTTTTTAATTTTTTTTTTCAACGTTTATTTATTTTTGGGACAGAGAGAGACGGAGCATGAACGGGGGAGGGGCAGAGAGAGAGGGAGACACAGAATCAGAAACAGGCTCCAGGCTCTGAGCCATCAGCCCAGAGCCTGACGCGGGGCTCGAACTCACGGACTGCGAGATCGTGACCTGGCTGAAGTCCGACGCTTAACCGACTGCGCCACCCAGGCGCCCCTGAGTTTTTTTTTTTTAATGTTTATTTATTTTTGAGACAGAGAGAGACAGAGCATGAATGGGGGAGGGTCAGAGAGAGGGAGACACAGAATCTGAAACAGGTTCCAGGCTCTGAGCTGTCAGCGCAGAGCCTGACGGGGGGCTCGAACTCACAGACCGCCAGATCATGACCTGAGCCGAAGTCGGACGCTTAACCGACTGAGCCACCCAGGTGCTCCGGGAGTTTTTTTTTTTTTTTTTTTTTTTTTTATAAGAATAAACTTTGGATTTGGTCATATACTTTCTATAGATGTATTGAAATGATACATGTTTTTTCTTTTTTAGTTTGGTAATATGGTGAATTACATTGATATTTGTGAATGTTAAATCAGCCTTGAATTCCTGGGACGAACTCCACTTGGTTATGAAATTTTATCCTTGTTAACTGTTGTTGAATCTGATTCACCAAAACTGTGTTTAGAACTTTTGTATTTATTTTTATGAGGAATATTGACTGTAGTTTTCACATAATGCCTTTGGTTTTGCTATCAGTGTATTGATGATTTGCAGAATGAATTGGGAAATATCCCCTCTTCTTTAACTTTCTGGAAGAGTCTGTGTAGAAATGGTCTTATTTATTCCTTAAATGTTTAGTTGAATGTACCAGGAAAGCCATTTGGGCCTGGGGTTGTTTTTGTAGGAAGAGTTTTAACCACAAATTTAATTTTTCTTAGAACATTAACTTTATCCCACACTTTACATGATGACTAGATTTTGCTTGGATTTTTTGATGGTGTTGCTTCTCTAGAAAGTCAGGCAAGTGGAGACTACTCGTAGTGTTTCTCAGGCTCACTTTAATCAATTAGTCCATCTTGAGTCATTTATCTGACTATTCTCTGGGTCCCACTGGCTAATCATTGTTACCAAAACTTAAATTCTCTTTTCTTCCTCATTGTTCTGCCACCCTTACCTCCAGGAAGCACTTGCTGATTAGACCCATACTGAAGGTTCTCAGTCTCAGCTGAACTTCAGTATCACTCAGGTACCATTTTACTTAGTCCTAGTTAACAGCTATTTCCATAGTCCACAGTGGCTGTTCAAGTTTCTCAGGTTCCTATTTTTCACATCTCCCTTCTATTCTAAGATTATCAGGTTCACTTATGTCTTTACTGAGGCCCTGCTACATGTTTAATCCTCTGTTTGGCACTAGTTATACAAAGGCCCTTGTCTTTAAGGATTTCACAATTTCATAAAAGAAAAAGAGTAGGATAGAAAGAATAACTCAAAGAGAAATAATGATTCAAAGAAGGATATGGACAGAATCTAACAAAAAAAATTAGGAACAAAAAAATCTAATACAATGTTTCATGTATTAACAGAGGTATGCATATGTATAAAAATATCATATCACATACATATATACATATTTCACACATCTTTTATCCATTCGTCTATCAGTGGACACTTGGGTTGTTTGTATATTTTGGCTATTATGAATAATGCTCTAATGAACATGAATGCAGGTATTTCTTTGAGATATTGCTTTCATTTCCTTTGAATATATACCCACAAGTGAGATTGCTGAATCATATGGTAGTTCTATTTTTAATTTTTTAAGGAACTTCTAAACTGTTTTCCATAAGAGTTGTAAGAATTACATTCCCACTGACAGTGCACAAGGACTCCCTTTCCTACATAGCCTCATCAAAACTTGTTATCTTTTGTCTTTTTGATTATAATCATTTTAATAGGTGTGAGGTGATACTTAATCATGGTTTTGTTTTGCGTTTCCCTGATAATTAGTGATATTCAGTTTCTTTTCATATATTTGTTGGCCACTTGTATGTTTTCTCTTGAGAAATGTCAATTCAGGTCCTTTATCCATTCTTTAATCTGGTTATTTGTTTTCTTGTTATTGAGTTGAGTTCCTTATATATTTTGGATATTAACCCCTTGACAGATATATGGTTTGCAAATATTTTCTCTCATTTCACAGGTTGCTTCTTTACCTTGTTAATTGTTTCCTTTGCTGTGAAGAAGCTTTTTAGTTTGATGCAATTCCATTTGTCTATTTTTGCTTTTGTTGCTTATGCTTTTGGGATCATACCCCAAAAATAATTGTCCAGATCATTGTAAAGCAGCTTTTTCCTCTGTTTTCTGCTAACAGTTTTATGGTTTTAGATACTGTATTTAAGTCTTTAATCTATTTTGAGTTGGTTTTTGTATACAGAGTGAGATAAGGGCCTAATTTCATTCTTCTGCATGTGGAAAACCAGTTTTCTCAGCACTATTTATTGAAGAGATTTTCCTTGTCCTAATTTTATTTTTTTTTTATTTTAAAGTTGTTGATCCACTATCTTCTTGTTTTCATGATTTCTAACAGGAAATTTTCTGTCAGTCTGATCTTTGTTCCTGTGGCTATTTTTTAAGATTTTATTTATTTATTTATTTATTTATTTATTTATTTATTTATTTATTTATTTATTTAAAATCTACCAGGGGTTTTGAGCAATTTGATTATGATGGGTTTTGGTGTAGTTTTCTTTACATTTCTTGTCCTTGAGGTTTCTTGAGCTTCTTGGATATGTGGCTTTATGATTTTCATCGTATCTGGAAAACTTGTGACCATTATTTCTTTTGCAGTATTTTGGCATTATTTTTCTTGCTTCCTTTCTCTCTCTTTCATTGGGGACTCCAATTACCTGTATATTAGACTGTGTGAAGTTGTACTATAGTTCACTTGTAGTTATTTCTAAAGTCTTTTTTTGTGTTTTATTTCAGTGATATTTTCTTCTCAGTGTCCTAGCTTCTGAATTTCTTCTTGTGTAGCTTTCATCTCTAGTAGTCTGATTTTTTAAAATATCTTTTCTGTCTCTACTTAACTTTTTGAATTTATGTAATATACTTATAATGTTCTTTTAAATGCCCTTGTCCGTTAATTTTAACATCTCTTTCAGTTTTGGATTGTTTGATTTTTTTCCTCAATACTTTCCTGTTTGCTTTGCATGTGTGTTTGGGACAGCTCCCAAAACAGCCTGTCAACATGAAGGCCAAATTCTTTAGTAGAAGAGCTGAGGAGAAGATTAAGGGTGTAAGGGGAGGGGGTGGTGCTGAGTCCTAGAAACTTGAAGCTATGTAGAGGGAGGTTCATTAAATGCTAACAAGGGCTTTAAATTTTTTTTAATGTTTATTTTTGAGAGAGAGAGAGAGCGTGAGCAGGAGAGGAGCAGAGAGAGAGAAAAAAAGAAGAGAGAGAGAGAGAAACACCAAATCCAAAGCAGGCTTCAGGCTCTGAGCTGTCAGCACAGAGCCCAGCGTGGGACTCGAACTCATGAACCATGAAATCATGACCTGAGCCAAAGTCAGACGCTTAACTGACTGAGCCACCCAGGCGCCCCCCACCTTTTTAAAAATCTTTAAACCTGTTTACTTATTTACTTGGGATTTTTTATTTACATAATGTTCACACAAATACATTCTCATAAAGAATCAAGTAATACAAAGACTATGGAGGAGAAGAGGAGTTCATTTTATGGCTACTCATGGTATCATTTTCCACTCTAAAAGGTAATTGCTGTTAACATTTTGTTGTAACTCTTTTTAGTTTCCCTTCTATGCCTCTTCATGTACATATATGTCCACACACATTGATATCGTACTTTTTTTGTGTGATATCACACAAGGTCTTGATGATTATTTCCTGTTAGTACTGAGGATCTTCAACACTGAACACCCTGTATTCCACTTTTAAATAATCTCCCTCCATCCTCTTCTGGTCCATAGGGACATCCCCAAGTTCTCAGATATGTCTTTTCTCCCTCAGTGATAGTTCTTGGGATTCCAGCACCTGCCTGAACCTGTAGGCCTTTTCTCTTCCTGGTGATGGTGATGCATGTAAGTCCCCCACTGAACTATGGGCTCTGTAGCATGGACATTGGGTCTCATCCATCACGGTATCTCCAGGGCAGGGTGGGCTCATGAGTGTTATGAAATAGTAAAGACAGATGAATACTATTTCTCCACACCCCTTTCATCTTCACTCAATGGGACCCATCCTGGAGGAGCGAGAGGATTACTATTCTTTGTAATTCTTTTGTATAGTTCTTCCCTGGCCTCTGCCAGTTTCCTCACATGTGTGCACTGGTCAGTACTTTGAGTAAGCGGAGACCCTCTACAAATGTCCAGTTCTCTTTCCCTATACAGCTCTTGCTTCTTCCTGTATCCTGATAACGTCCAAAAAAATTTTTTTTAATGTTTATTTATTTTTTGAGAGAGAGACAGAGTGCAAGTAGGGGAGGGGCAGAGAGGGAGACACAGAATCTAAAGCAGGCTCCAGGCTCTGAGCTATCAACACAGACCCTGATGTGGGGCTTGAACTCAAGATCATGACCTGAGCCGAAGACAGAGACTTAACTGACTGAGCCACCCAGGTGCCCCATGTATCCTGATAACTTTAGCCACACTGGTCTTTCCAAACTCTGGTGCATGTTAAACACCACAGGGAGTCTGCAGACGGCATCTCAGTTTTCCCTTCCTGTGCCATGGCCTGGAAACTATTTCATGGCAGTAGGCTGGGGCTGTTGTAGGGCTCTCCTCATTCTTTTTCTGTCCTCTGTCTTCTCTTAGGTTCTGTTCTGGTAATTATTCACTATCACGTTAACTTTCTCACAGCATCAAACATTTTTAAAATAGTTTATCCTGTTACTCTAGTATTCTTTTGTAAAAGGTTTGGCAGTAATTACTGTCTGCAATTGTTGGAATAAGAGCCCCAAACCTTTTCATTTCAACCAAGTATTTTTCAACGTTTATTTATTTTTGGGACAGAGAGAGACAGAGCATGAATGGGGGAGGGGCAGAGAGAGAGGGAGACACAGAATCAGAAACAGGCTCCAGGCTCTGAGCCATCAGCCCAGAGCCTGACGCGGGGCTCGAACTCCCGGACCGCGAGATCGTGACCTGGCTGAAGTCGGACGCTTAACTGACTGCGCCACCCAGGCGCCCCTCAACCAAGTGTTTTTCAGATAAGAGAGCAGTTGTTTCAGGTATGGACGGGTCCTCAGTAGAATCTAAGTGGGATTTAGAACTGGTCGTCTGACATGTCTGGCAGTTTTGGTGGAAAAGCCAACTGGAAACCTCTCTTCTGATGAGGACTGAGGAGGTGCTTGAGAGGATGCTCATCCTGGGTGGCACCCAGAGCCAGCCGGGTAAAGTTGACTCAATAACGAAATCTTGGGGCCCCTGGGTGGCTCAGTCAGTTGAGGGACTGACTCTTGATTTCGACTCAGGTCGTGATCCCAAGGTCATGGGATCGAGGCCTGCATCTGGCCCTGTGCTGAGCATGGAGCCTGCTTAAGATTCTGTCTCTCTCAGCCTCTGCCCCTTTCCTCTGCTGCTGTGCGTGGTCTCCCTCTCTCTCTCTAGGGGGAAAAAAAAAAAGAATGAAATCTTAGTTATCAGCGAGGAGGAGGCTTGAGAATGATGTCAGTCATTCACATTTCTGTCCAGCTCCCATTGGTTTATGAGGACTGTATATATAGAGAGAGTTCACTGTATGTTAAAACAGAAAGGGCACATTTAGTAAACTTTTTTTTTTTTTAAGGGAGGCAAAGTCCATTCATCAGCATGTAGGAGTGGGAATCAATGTAATTTGAGCGTTTACTGTTAATATGACTCTTTACTCACACCCCAGCTGGTGAGGCTTGGAGAAATCAGGTTATAAGAAGCCAAGTTAGCCTGGGTGCAGCTGAAACTTGACAGAGCTTCGTTAGAAGAAATAGTAGTTAGAAGGAATAGTAGTCCTTGGCACAGACCCATTGTCCGTTAGAAACTAGCCTGAGGCCAGAAACTCATTTTACCTTGACCCCAGAATATCCATCAGATGGCAAGGTTCTCTCCCGGGACTGATATTGTTCTGGGCTGATATGCAGAGAGATTGACTTAAGAGTTCTTAAATTTTGGAAATGAGTCACACATAGGGTCAGGTTTGCTGAAACTTAACGTGCTGAAACTGCCTGGAGGCAATTTGTTGGTAACCTGTAGGCACTGGGAAGATATAAAAACAATACGATGCACAAAATGAAAGACAAATAGTGGAGGTGAGGAGTGGGGAAGCTATCTACAGTGAACATAGCTCTAGTTCCCAAGATGAAATCTATATTTCACTCAGCAGAAGGTACAAATCTGTATCGCATTAACTCTGCAGTTTTAACTAAAACAAAGACAGGATGGCAAATATTTAAACAGTGATTAAAACATTGCCCAGGCAATAGGAAATGCCTCCTCTTGCCAACTGTTTGCTTGGACAAAATAGAGTAAATGAGGGGCACACAAACCATGTCTTCCTGGTTGCTCTCAGGGACACTTCTCTGGCATAAGGGCAGCTCCCTCAATCATTAACTGAAGTCCTGTGGGTCCCACTGGAAAGAGCCTAATGGAAAGAACTCTGAAAACTGTCGATGGCTAAAAGGGGATGTAATATATATACATATTTTTTAACATATTTTACATGTATGAATGACAGGGTGCAATGTGAGCAGATTTCCCTACCACAAGTTTGAGTGCTTAACTCAAAAAAAACCCATATTTGATTTGGTAGCATAACTCTCCCCTCATCCCCTAATTTGGCTCTTTGCCCACTGTTGGTCTAATTGCCATGGGTGCAGCCTGAGATTCTATGGCCCTTAAGGGTAACTTGAAGAAAATATTGCCATTACTAATTATAGTGATGTCGTGATTGAAATTAATACTCTATACTTTGAAATACCTAAACTGATGTGAGAGCACAGAAGCACCTGAATATTCCCCATAAATCTATTGTCTGTTAAAGTTCATCATGGCCATCATAAGTTACACTGGGAAATTCTCATTTCAGCTTTCAGTCTCAAGATGACCACAATTTTGATCAAATCCCGCTCAGCGTTTTCTCCAGTCATATTAAAGGTGAGGCCTTTTGGTACGTTAGCCCAAAGTGGTAATGATGTTGCCATGCTCTTTTGCAGACAGGCGAATGAATGAGCTGGTAACTTAAATCACATCGGTAAATAGTATTCACTGTCACATTCTCAACATTGGATTAAATACTGCAAGTGAGCAGCCAAGAGAAAAGAGTGTTATGAATTGAATTGTGTCCCCTCAAAAGAGATATGTTGAATTCTTAGCCTTGAGTGCCTCACAATATGATCTTATTTGGAAATAAGATCATTGTAATTCATTAAGAGGAAGTCATACTGGAGTAGAGTGGGCTCGGAATCCAATATGGCTGGTGTCTTTATAAGAATGGCCATGTGAAGACACAGACACAGGGAGAACTCTATGCATGAATGAAGGCAGAGATTGGAGTTAGGCATTTGCAAGCCAACCACTGCCGAAGATTGACAGCAAACCACTGGAAGCTAGTAGAGAAATAAGGAAAGATTGTCACCTATAGGTTTTAATGACAATGTGGCCCTGCTGACATCTTGATTTTGGACTTCTAATATCCTGAACTGTGAGACAATTAATTTCGGTTGCTTTAAGCCACTCAGTTTGTGGTACTTGGTTCTGACATCCCTAGAAACTAATATAATTCTGAAAGCCTCTTGTCTTCAGGACACATGGAATCTGGATGGATATGATACATATACAGGGTGTAGTGAGAATGAAATGTGGAATGTAGGGAGGGTAAGTCAAGACAAAGATACTAGAGGAGGTCAACTTTAATCTGATTTCAAAGTGTCATGAGGAGAGTCCTCAAAGACATTGGAAGTGACTTTTTTCCCCTTGTGAAGTCTGGAACCAAGAGAAGGCTATCTGTAAAACGGATGAAATGTCCAGATCTTTCTCTTCCCACAATACAGATTCAAATGATACAAACTAGCCCTAGCTTGACAGACACCCTCTTTATTACCAGTGAGCCAACAAAAGTATAGACTAGCTTAATTACATAGATAAAAAGGAATTTGAAATGTGGAATGTTAGAGCCAAGGATCCAGTAGCTAATTATCCCGCATTCAATGTAACTATCCTAACCCTAGTAGCTGTTCTAAAACCTAAATGGCTAGAACCCTGAGAAAACTTTCTTTTAAAGCACTGAACAGAGGGGGCACCTGGGTAGCTCAGTCAGTTAAGCATCCTACTTCGGTTCAGGTCATGATCTCACGGCTCGCGAGTTTGAGCGCCACGTTGGGCTCTGTGCCGACAGCTTAGAGCCTGGGGCCTGCTTCAGATTTTATGTCCCCCTGCCTCTCTCTGCCCCTCCCCTGCTTGCACTCTCTCTCTCTCTCTCTCTCTCTCTCTCTCTCTCTCTCTCTCAAAGATAAATAAACATTAAAAAAATTAATGTGATGAACAGAAATTCCACTTCTCTGGATTTGGTGATTTAGTGCAAATGTGGATCCAGTGCCAGTCTAACAGCCCATTCCAGCCCTCATAGCGTGAAAGCAGAATGCTTGGTTCCATGCCTATGGTAGGGTGCTCCACAAAGCTCTGGTTCTCCTGGTTGGTTACCCACCATACAAGGGCCACATCAGCTCTCTAAAATGAATATCTCGCCACGTAACTTCTTCTATACAGCCTTTTGGTGGCTCTGGCTGCCTACAGATCAAATCTTAGCATGATGTAATAACAAGCCTCCATGATCCATTCCCTCTCTGGGTTCCTCTCCTGCCATACTCTCCCTTTAATTTTATATCTAGCTACACAAAATTACTTGTTTACACAATACAACCTTATATGTCCTGCCCCTGTAACTTTAATTTACTATCTCCCAAACATAAAATGCCTTTACTTCTTTTTCTATTGGGAAAACTCTGGTTAATCTTCAAAACTTTTTTTTTAATTAATTTATTTTCATGTTAGTTGACATACGGTGTTGTCTTGACTTCAGGAGTAGAACCCAGTGATTCATCTCTTACATATGACACCCAGTGCTTATCTCAAAAAGTGCCCTCCTTAATGCCCACCACCCATTTAACCCACCCCAAGCCCCCACTCCAGCACCCCTCAGTTTGTTCTCTGTTTTTAAGAGTCTATTATGGTTTGCCTCCTCTGTGCTTTTATCTTATTTTTCCTTCCCTTCCCCTATGGTCATCTGTTGAGTTTCTCAAATTCCACATATGAGTGAAATCATATGATATCTGTCTTTCTCTGACCAACTTATTTCACTTACCATAATACCCTCCAGTTCTATCCACATTTTTGCAAAAGATTTCATTCATTTTGATCACCCAGTAGTATTCCATTATATATATATATACCACATCTTCTTTATCCATTCAGCAGTTGATGGACATTTGTGCTCTTCCCATAATTTGGCTATTGTTAATAGTGCTGCTATAAACATTGGTGTGCATGTGCCCTTTTGAATCAGCTTTTTCGTATCCATTGGATAAATTCCTAGTACTACAATTGCTGGGTCAGAAAGTAGTTCTATTTTTAATTTTTTAAAAAACTTCCATATTGTTTTCCAGAGTGGCTGCACCAGTTTACATTCCCACCAACAGTGCAAAAGGGTTCCTCTTTCTCCACCTCCTTGCCAATATCTGTTGTTGCCCGAGTTGTTAATTTTAGCCCTTTTGACTGGTGTGAGGTGGTATCTCATTGTGGTTTTGATTTGTATTTCCCTGATGATGAATGATGTTGATCATCTATTCATGTGTCTGTTAGCCATCTGGATGTCTTCTTTGGAAAAGTGTCTATTCATGCCTTCTGACCATTTATTCACTGGATTATTTGGGTTTTTTTTGGGGCGTTGAGTTTGGTAAGTTCTTCATAGATTTTGGATACTAACCCTTTATCTGATATGTCATTTGCCAATATCTTCTCCCATTCTGTCAGTTACCTTTTAGTTTTGTTGGCTATTTCCTTTGCTGTGCAGAAGCTTTTTATCTTGATGAGGTCCCAATATCTCATTTTGGCTTTTATTTCCCTTGCCTCCAGAAACATGTCAAGTATGAAGTTGCTATGGCCTAAATCAAAGGGGTTGCTACCTGTTTTCTCCTGTAGGATTTTGATGGTTCTTGGTCTCACATTTAGGTCTTTCCTTAATTTTGAATTTATTTTTGTGTATGGTGTAAGAAAGTGGTCCAGGTTCATTCTTCTGCATGTTGCTGTCCCATTCTCCCAGCACCATTTGCTAAAGAGACTGTCTCTTTTTTTCCATTGGATGTTCTTTCCTGCTTTGTCCAAAATTAGTTGGCCATACTTTTGTGGGTCTAGTTCTGGGGTTTCTATTCTGTTCCATTGGTCTATGTGTCTGTTTTTGTGTCAATACCATACTGTATTGATGATTACAGCTTTGTAATTAATACAGGTTAAAGTCTGGGATTTTGATGCCTCTAGCTTTGGTTTTCTTTTTCAACATTACTTTGGCTCTTCAGGGTCTTTTGTGGTTCCATACAAATTTTAGGATTTTTTTTTCTAGCTCAGTGAAGAATGCTGGTGTTATTTTGATAGAGATTACACTGAATGTATAGGTTGCTTTGGGTAATATTGACATTTTAACAATATTTGTTTTTCCAATCCATGAGCATGGAATGTCCTTTCATTTCTTTCTGTCCTCTTCAATTTCTTTCATAAGCTTTCTATAGTTTTCAGCGTACAGATCTTTTACCTCTTTGGTTACATTAATTCCTAGGTATTTTATGGTTTTTGGTATAGTTGTAAATTGGATCGATTCCTTGATATCTCTTTCCTTTGCTTCATTATTGGTATACAGAAATGGAGCCAATTTCTGTACACTGATTTTACATCCTGTGACTTTGCTGAATTCATGGATAAGTTCTAGCAGTTTTTTGGTGGAGTCTTTTGTGTTTTTTATGTGGAGTATCACGTCACCTGTGAAGAGTGAAAGTTTGACTTCTTTGCCAATTTGGATGCCTTTTTTCATTTTGCAGTCAAATGCTCTTCCACTGCCTTTTATTTCATTTTATTGTCTGCTGACACTAGGACTTCCAACACTATTTCTGTTGTTAAACAACAGCGGTGAGTGTGGACATCCCTGTCATTCCTGATCTTAAGAGGGAAGTTCTCAGTTTTTCCCCATTGAGGGTGATATTAGCTGTGGGCCTTTCATATATGACTTTTATGATGTTAAGGTATGTTTCTTCTATCCCAACTTTCTTGAGGGTTTTTATCAAGAATTTTGTCAAATACTTTTTCTGCATCTATTGACAGGATCATATGGTTCTTATCTTTTCTTCTATTAATGTGGAGTGTCACATTGATTGATTTGTGAATATTGAACTAGCCCTGCATCCCAGGAATGAATCCTACTTGGTCATGGTGAATAATTCTTTTAATGTACTGTTGAATTCAACTGCTAGTATCTTAAAAATTTTTTTTAGTGTTTATTTATTTTTGAGAGAGACAGAGTGTGATGGGGCAGGGGAGTGCAGAGAGAGAGGGAGACACAGAGTCTGAAGCAGGCTCCAGACTCTGAGCTGTCAGCACAGAGCCCGACATGGGGCTTGGACTCACAAACTGTGAGATCATGACCTGAGCCGAAGTCGGATGCTTAACTGACTGAGCCACCCAGGCGCCCCATGGATTCCGTTTCTTTACTGGCTATGGGCCTATTCAAATTTTCTTTTTTTTTTAATTTTTGAAATGTTTTTAATTTTTTAAATCTGAAATTTATTGTCAAATTGGTTTCCATACAACATCCAGTGCTCATCCCAACAGGTGCCCTCCTCAATACCCATCACCCACCCTCCCCTCCCTCCCACCCCCCATCAACCCTCAGTTTGTCCTCAGTTTTTAAGAGTCTCTTATGCTTTGGCTCTCTCCCTCTCTAACCTCTTTTTTTTTCTTCCCCTCCCCCATGGACTTCTGTTAAGTTTCTCAGGATCCACATAAGAGTGAAACCATATGGTATCTGTCTTTCTCTGTATGACTTATTTCACTTAGCATAACACTCCAGTTCCAACCACGTTGCTACAAAAGGCCATATTGTATTCTTTCTCATTGCCGCGTAGTATTCCATTGTGTATATAAACCACAATTTCTTTTTTTTTTTTTTATTTATTTTTGGGACAGAGAGAGACAGAGCATGAACGGGGGAGGGGCAGAGAGAGAGAGGGAGACAGAATCGGAAACAGGCTCCAGGCTCCGAGCCATTAGCCCAGAGCCTGACGCGGGGCTTGAACTCACGGACCACGAGATCATGAGCTGGCTGAAGTCGGACGCTTAACCGAGTGCGCCACCCAGGCGCCCCATATAAACCACAATTTCTTTATCCGTTCATCAGTTGATGGACATTTAGGCTCTTTCCATCATTTGGCTATTGTTGAAAATGCCAACATTGGGGTACAAGTGCCCCTATGCATCAGTACTCCTGTATCCCTTGGGTAGATTCCTAGCAGTGCTATTGCTGGGTCATAGGGTAGATCTATTTTTAATGTTTTGAGGAACCTCCACACTGTTTTCCAGAGCGGCTGCACCAGTTTGCATTCCCACCAACAGTGCAAGAGGGTTCCCGTTTCTCCACATCCTCTCCAGCATCTATAGTCTCCTGATTTGTTCATTTTGGCCACTCTGACTGGCGTGAGGTGATATTGGAGTGTGGTTTTGATTTGTATTTCCCTGATGAGGAGCGACGTTGAGCATCTTTTCATGTGCCTGTTGGCCATCTGGATATCTTCTTTAGAGAAGTGTCTATTCATGTTTTCTGCCCATTTCTTCACTGGATTATTTGTTTTTCAGGTGTCGAGTTTGGTGAGCTCTTTATAGATTTTGGATACTAGCCCTTTGTCTGCTATGTCATTTGCAAATATCTTTTCCCATTCCGTTGGTTGCCTTTTAGTTCTGTTGATTGTTTCCTTTGCTGTGCAGAAGCTTTTTATCTTCATGAGGTCCCAATAGTTCATTTTTGCTTTTAATTCCCTTGCCTTTGGGGATGTGAAGTAAGAAATTGCTGTGGCTAAGGTCTGTGAGGTTTTTTCCTGCTTTCTCCTCTAGAGTTTTGATGGTTTCCTGTCTCACATTCAGGTCCTTTATCCATTTTGAGTTTGTTTTTGTGAATGGTGTAAGAAAGTAGTCTAGTTTCATTCTTCTGCATGTTGCTGTCCAGTTCTCCCAGCACCATTTGTTAAAGAGACTGTCTTTTTTCTTTAAAAAAATTTTTTTTTCAACGTTTATTTATTTTTGGGACAGAGAGAGACAGAGCATGAACGGGGGAGGGGCAGAGAGAGAGGGAGACACAGAATTGGAAACAGGCTCCAGGCTCTGAGCCATCAGCCCAGAGCCTGACGTGGGGCTCGAACTCCCAGACCGTGAGATCATGACCCGGCTGAAGTCGGACGCTTAACCGACTGCGCCACCCAGGCACCCTGAGACTGTCTTTTTTCTATTGGATATTCTTCCCTGCTTTGTCAAAGATTAGTTGGCCGTACTTTTGTGGGTCTAGTTCTGGGGTTTCTATTCTATTCCATTCTCTTCAAATTTTCTATTTCTTCCCATTTAAGTTTTGGTAGTGTGTGAATGTCTAGGGATTTGTCCATTTCTTCCAGATTGTCCAGTTTGTTGGCATATAGTTTTTCATAGTATTCTCTTATAATTGTTTATATTTCTACAGTGTTGGTTGTGATCTTTCTTCTTTCATTTGTGACTTTATCTATTTGGGTCCTCTTTCTTTTCTTTTTGAGAAATCTGACTGGGTGTTTATCAATTTTGTTTACTCTTTCAGAAAACTAGCTTTTAGTTTCATTGAGCTGTTCTGTGCTTTTTTTAAAATTCTATATTGTTTATTTCTGCTCTTATCTTTATTATATCCTTTCTTTTACTGGCTTTGGGCTTTATTTGCTGCTCAGTTTTTAGCTCCTTTAGGTGAAAGATTAGGTTGTATACTTGGGACCTTTCTTGCTTCTTGAGATAGGTCTGAATTGCCATGTATTTTCCTCTTCGGAATTCCTTTGCTGCATCCCAAAGGGTTTGGACTGTTCTGTTTTCATTTGCTTCCAGTATTTTTTAATTTCCTGGTTAATCCATTCATTCTTTAGTAGGATGTTCTTTAACCTCCATGTATTTAGGGGCTTTCCACATTTTTTCCTGTGATTGATTTCAAGTTTCACAGTGTTATGATCTGAAAATATGCATGGCATGATCTCAGTCTTTTTGTAACTGTTGAGGGCTGTTTTGTGACTCAAAATGTGATCTATTCTGGAGAATGTTCCATGTTCACTTGAGAAGAATGTGTATTCTGGTGCTTTAGGATGAAATGTTCTGAATATATCTGTCAAGTCCATCTGGTCCAATGTGTCATTCAGTGCCATTGTTTCCTTATTGATTTTCTGCCTAGATGATCTGTCCATTGCTATAAGTGGAGTATTAACATCTCCTACAATTACAGTATTATTATCCAGAAGTTTGTTCATGTTTGTGATTAACTGATTTATATATTTGGGTATACCACGTTGGGGGCATAAATATTTACAATTGTTAGCTCCTTATGGATAGACCCCTTAATTATGATATAATGCCCTTCTTCATCTCCTTTTACAGTCTTTATTTTAAAACCGAGTTTGTCTGATGTAAGTATGGCTACTCCAGCTTTCTTTTGACGTCCATTAGCATGATACATGGTTTTCCATCCTCTCACTTTCAATCTGCAGGTGTCCTCTGGTCTAAAATGAGTCTCATGTAGGCAGCATATAGATAGATCTTTTTTTTTTTTAATCCATTCTGATACCCTAAGTCTTTTGATTGGGGCATTTAGTCCATTTACATTCAGAGTGATTATTGAAAGCTATGAATTTAGTGCCACTGTGTTATCTGTAGATTTCATGTTTGTTGAGATGTCTGGTTTTTTGAAGTCTTTGCTGCTTTCCACTCACAAAGACCCCCTTAGGATCTCTTGCAAAGTTGGTTTAGTGGTCATGAACTCCTTCAGTTTTTGTTTGTCTGGGAAAGTCTTTATCTCTCCTATTCTGAATGATATCCTTTTTGGATAAAGGATTTTTGGATGCATATTTTTTCTATTCAGCACATTGAGTATTTCCTGCCAATCCCTTCTGTCCTGCCACATTTCAGTGGACTGGTCTGTTGCTAACCTTATATGTCTACCCTTGTAGGTTAAGGACATTTTGCCCCTAGCTGCTTTCATAATTATCTCTTTATCTTTGTATTTTGCCAATTTCACTATGATATGTCACGGGGTTGACCTGTTTTTGTTGCTTTTAAAGGGGGTTCTCTGTGCCTCTTGGACTTGGGTGCCTGTTTCCTTCTCCAGATTAGGGAAGTTCTCAGCTATAATTTGTTCAAATAAACCTTCTGCCCCTTTCTCTCACTCTTCTTCTTCTGGAATTCTTATGATACAGCTATTGTTTCATTTCATGGAATCACTTAGTTCTCTAATTCTTCCCTTGTGATCTAGTAATTTCCTTTCCCTCCTTTTTTCAGCTTCATTATTTTCCATAATTTTATCTCCTATATCACCTATTCTCTTCTCTGCTTCTTTCATCCTCTCTGTCACTGTATCTGATTTATTTTGCATCTCAGTTACAGCATCTTTTAATTCATCATGGCTAGTTCTTAGGCTTGATCTCTGCAGCTAGATATTCTCTGCTGTCTTCTATGCTTTTTTCAAGCCCAGCAATTTGCCTTATGACTGTTATTGTAAATTTTTGTTTAGATATATTGTTTATACCTGTTTTGAGCAATTTGTTGGCTGTGATTTCTCCCTGAATTTTTTTGTTTTTTGAGGGAACTCCATACTGTGTTCCACAGTGGCTATACCAATTTACATGCCCACCTTCAATGTATGAGGGTTCCTTTTTCTCTGCATCCTTGCCAAGACTTATTATTTCTTGTCTTTTTGACTTTAACCATTCTAACAGGTGTGAGGTAAAATTTCATTGTGGTTTCTATTTGCATTTCCCTGATGATTAGTGATGTTGACATCATGTGTATGTTGGCCATCTGTGTTTCCTTTTGAAATATGTCTATTCAAGTCCTCTACCCATTTTTAATCAGATTGTTTGTTTTTTTGGTGTGAGTTTTGTAGGTTCTTTGTATATTTTGGATATTAATCCTTTATTAGACATATAGCTTGCAAATATCTTCTCCCATTCAGTAGATTGTCTTTTTGTTTTGTTGATGGGTTCCTTTGCTGTGTGAAAGCTTTTGATTTTGGTATAGTTTTAACAGATTATTTTTGCTTTGTTTACCTGGCCTGAGGAGACACATCTAGAAAAACATTGTTGTGGCTGATGTTAGAGAAAATACTACCTGTGTTCTTTTGTAGGATTTTTATGGTTTCAGGTCTCACATTTAGCCCTTTAATCCATTTTGAGTTTAATTTTGTGTATGGTGTTAAAAGGTGGTCTGCTTTAGGGGTACCTGGGTGGCTCAGTCAGTTGAGCATCCAACTCTTGATTGAGGCTCAGGTCATGATCTCACAGTTTGTGGGATGGAGCCCCTGCTTGAGATTCTCTCTGTCCTCTCTCTCTGCCCCTCCCCCCTCTCAAAATAAATGAATAAACATTAAAAACAGGTGGTCCAGTTTCATTCTTTTATATGTAGTTGTTTAGTTACTTTTCCATTGTATTTATTTATTCCCTATTGTATAATCTTTTCTCCTTTGTCATAAATTAACTGATCATATAATTTTTGGTTTATTTCTGGGCTCTCTATTCTTTTTTTGGGGGGGTTCTCTATTCTTTTCTTTTCATCTATGTATCTATTTTTGTGCCAGTACCATAGTGTTTTAATTACTACAACTTTGTAGTATATCTTGAAATCTGGAACTGTGATACCTCCAGCTTTGTTCTTTCTCAAGATTGCTTTGGCTATTTGGGATCTTTTGTGCTTCCATACAAATTTTAGCATTATTCTGGTTTTGTGGAAAATGCTGTTGGTATTTTAATAGGGATTTCATTGAATCTGTAGATTTCTTTGTCTGATATGGACATTTTAACAATATTAATTCTCCAATCCATGAGCATGATATATCTTTCCATTTGTTTATGTCATCTTCAGTTTCCTTTATCAGTGTTTTATAGTTTTCAGAGCACATGTCTTTTACCTCCTTGGTTAAGTTTATTCCTAGGTATTTTATTCTTTTTGGTACAATTGTAAATGGTGTTGTTTTAATTTCTTTTTCTGCAACTTCATTAATGGTGTATAGAAATAGTACTGATATCTAGGTATTAATTTTGGATCCTTCAACTTTACTGAATTCACGTGTTCCTGCTGGTAGTTTTTGGTTGAGTCTTTACGATTTTTTATGTATAGTATCATTCCATCTGCAAATTGTGACAGTTTAACTTCTTTCTTACCAATATTGATGCCTCTTGTTTCTTTTTTTTTTTTGTCTAATTGCTGTAGCTAGGACTTTTCAGTACTATGTTGAATAAGAGTGGCAAAAGTGGACATCCTTGTTTTGTTCCAGATCTTAGAGGAAAGCTCTCGGTTTTTTCCCATTTAATATGATGTTAGCTGTGGGTTGTCATATATTGCCTTTATTATGTTGAAGTATGTTTTCTCTACACCCACTTTGTTGAAAATTTTTATCATGAATGGATATTGAATTTTTTCAAATGCCTTTCTGCATCTATTGAGATGATTATATGATTTTTGTTCTTCATTTGGTGGCTGTGGTGTTTCACATTGATTGATTTGTGAATATTGAGCCATCCTTGCATCCCTGGAATAAATACTACTTGGTTGTGATGAATGATCTTTTTAATGTATTGTTATGTGCAGTTTGCTAATTTTTTTGAGGATTTTTGCATCTATCTTCATAAGGTATATTGGTCTGTAGTTTTCTTTCTTTCTTTTTTTCTGTCTGTCTGTCTTTCTTTTTCTTTTTCTTTTTCTTTTTTGTGGTGTCTTTATCTGGTTTTGGTATCTGGGTAATGCTAGCTTCATAGAATGTATTTGGGAGCCTTCCCTCCTCTTCTATTTTCTGGAGTAGTTTGAGAAAAATAAATATTAACTCCTCTTTAAATGTTTATTAGAATTCACCTGTGAATCCACCTGGATTTTTGTTTCTTGGAAGTTTTTTGATTACTGATTCAGTTTCTTTACTTGTAATTGGTCTGTTCAGATTTTCTATTTCTTCCTGGTTCAGTTTTAGAAGATTGTTATGTTTCTGTGAATTTACCCATTTGTTCTAGGTTGTTCAATTTGTTGACATATAGATTTTCCTAATATTCTCCTATAATTCTTATATTTCTGTGATGTCACTTGTTAATTCTCCTCTTTTTTGATTTTATTTATTTGAGTCCTTTATTTTTTCATGATGATTCTGGCTAAGGGTTAATCAATTTTGTTTATTTTTTCAAAGAACTAGTTCTTCATTTTGTTAATTTTTTCCTTTTTCCTTTTCCTTTTTTTCTTTTTTAGTCCCTATGTCATTTATTTCTGCTCTGATATTTATTATTTCCTTTCTTATACTCACCTTGGGTTTTATTTGTTATTCTGTTTCTAGTTCCTTTAGGTGCAGGGTTAGATTATTTATTTGATCTTTTTCTTGTTTCTTGAGGTAGGCCTGTATTGCAATATATTTTCCTCTCACAACTGCTTTTGCTATGTCCCAAAGATTTTGGACGATTGTGTTTTTCTTTTTATTTTTCTTCATGTATTTTTTTTTTAAATTTCTTCTTTGATTGCTTCATTGACCCATTGGTTGTTTAGTATTATGTTGTTTAGTTTGCACATTTTTGTGTTCTTTACAGTTTTTTTTTTCTTGGGATTTATTTCTAGTTTTAGTCCACTGTGACCAGAAAAGATTCCTGGTATTATTTTGATCTTAAATTTTTTGAAGCTTGTTTTGTGGCCTCATATGTGATCCATTCTGGAGAATGTTCCATGCACTTGAAACGAGTGCTGTTCCTGGATGCTTTTGAATAGAATGTTCTGTATATATCTGTTACGTCCATCTGGTCCAATGTGTCATTCAAAGACATTGTTTCCTTATTGATTTTCTGCCTGGATGGTCTATCCATTGATGTACATGATGTGTTAAAGTCCCTACTATTATTGTATTACCATAAATTTCTACCTTCATGTCCATTATTATTTGCTTTATGTATTTAGGTGCTCCAGTATTGCATGTGTAGATATTTAAAATTGTTCTATCAACTTTTTGGATTGATCCCTTTATCATTATGTACTACCTTTCTTTGTCTCTTGTTATAGTCTTTGTTTTAAAGTTTATTTTGTCTGATATAAGTATGGCTGTCCTGGCTTTTTTTTCTTCTTCTTCCATTTCCATGGTAAATGTTTTTACATCCCTTCATTTTCAGTCTGTATGCATCTTTAGGTCTGAGGTAAGTCTCTTGCAGGAAGCATATAAATTGGTCTCGCTTTTTAGAAATCCATTCCACCACCCTATGCCTTCTGAATGGAGCATTTAGGCCTCCAAATAGATTTAATAATTTCTTTTTTTGCTTATTATTTAAAATAATTTTTTTTAATGTTTATTCTTGAGAGAGACAGAGCATGAGTGGAGGAGGGGCAGAGAGAGAGGGAGACACAGAATAAGAAGAAGGCTCCAGGCTCTGAGCTGTCAGCACAGAGCCCAACATGGGGCTCAAACTCACCAACCACGAGATCATGACCTGAGCTGAAGTTGGACACTTAAACGAGTGAGCCACCCAGGCACCCTGTTTTTCTACTGTGTGTCTCACATTATATTTAATGATTTATTTATAAATCATCTCCTAATTAAACTGTGTGAGCTTCTTATGGGAAGGAAGTATGTCTTATAATATCAGGATACCCAGTAGTAAGCACAGTGCCTATAGCAGGTGATTAGCAACTATTTAAATGCATTTATTCCCCCAACAAATATTTATTGAGGCTTTTAATGTGCCAGCTGTTCTGGGCCTTGCAAATAAAGCCATAAACAAGACAGATAAAGATCTTTCCTACATAGAGCTCACATTCTGGTAGAGAAGATGGATAAACAAGTAAACCGATAGATATGGTATATAGTTTTGATAATAATATTGGTATAAAGAAAAACAAAAGAATGTAAGAGGTAGATAGTTGATAGAGATTCTCTCAGGTTCACAAGTCAAGAGGTAGTCAAATGAAACTTGCCAAAAAGGCAGAGACTTCTGTCCAGTCAACCTCGATTACTGGTAGCCTTCTTATCCAAGTCAGCATAATGTGCTATTGGAATCAGGGTGAAAGGAAGGGGACTAATGAGACAAACTGGGCTGACAGCTTTACCTACATTGTCTTACTGGATTGTTATAACATCCTGAGATAGGTGCTTTTTAGATGAGTGTTAACCTAAACTTCAGGGATGTCAAATAATGTGTCCATGGTGTAGTGTCTGAGGGTGTGAGCGAAGATTCAAATTCAAGTAATGCGAGCCACCTACTCAACACCATTTCTCCAGTTGAGTTCAATGAGTAAATACAGTGAAGTGCTGAGTTTGTGCCACACCCTGTTCTAAGTGTTTGGCATACATCAGTGAATATACCAGATAAATATTTCTGCCTTTACAGAAAATAACAAGTGTTGGTGAGGGTGTGGAGAAATTGAAATTCTTGTGTAGTACTGGTAGGAATGTGAAATGGTGCAGCCACTATGAAAAGCAATACAGCAATTCCTCAAAAGATTAAAAATAAAGTTACTATATGATCCAGCAATTCTATTTATGGATATACACCTAAAAGAATTGAAAGCAGAGTCTTGCAGAGATACTTGTACACCCATGTTCAGAGCAGTGTTATTCACAACAGCTAAAAGATGGAAGCCACCTGAGTGTCCACTGACAGATGAGTGGATACACAAAGTGTGAGCACGGTCCAGCCTTAAGAAGTAAGGAGATTCTGAAACGTGGATGAACCGGGAGAACATTATGCTAACCGAAATAAGCCAGTCACCAAAAGACAATACTGTGTGATTCCACTTGGAGGAGGTGCATAGAGTAGTCAAATCCATAGAGATAGAAAGTAGGATGGTTGTTGTCAGGCGCTGGAGGGAGGGAGAATGGAGAGTTGGTGTTCAGTGGCAGAGATGAAAAGAGCACTGTGGAGAGATGGTGGTGATAGCTGCACAACAATGTGAATGTATTTAATACACTGCATGGTACAGTTGAAAATGGACTTTAAAGCCGTAAGTTTTATGTCGTGTGTATTTTACTATAATTAAAAATATCCCTGCCCTTATGGGGCTCATGTTCTAATTGGGGGAGATAGACAATGAACAATAAACAGATTAAAATGTATACCATAAACTTTTGTCAGAAGGAGATGAGTTATATAGAGGAAAACAGAGAAGGTTAAAGAGGGCTGGGGGCAGGGAGAGAGAGTATCTTCGGTTTTTAAAAAAGGTGGTTAGGTCTGTGGTCTTCTTCAGCTGAATTCAATATGCTGTCAATGAAGTGTGTCAGCCCTGAAATTGTGATATCTTCCTTGGGATCCATGTTTTGCCTAGAAATTTCTGGCTTGGTGGAGTCTTAAGTGGGAATTTCAAGTCTTTCAGGAATAACTTTCAGACACCATCATGAGGCCAGTGGATTTTCATATGGAAACACTCAGAGGGGTTTCTTTTCAAATGTGTGAGGGAGACAGTTAGGAGGGGTGTGCACATTAGGAAATAACAAACAGTTAAGTGGGAGAGGTGGGAACAGAAGCGAAGTAACTCGGCAGGGTGAGTAGTTTTAGGCAGAGCAGCAGGCTCTAAAACTGGGAGGCTAGGTGATGGTAAGTAAGCACAGGATCCTTATTGTTAACTACTTTTTACGCCATCCAGTGACTCCTTCTGCAAGTGTTCTGAAGGTCATCTCTGCATGTGCCTCTGGGTTAGTTCCTGGGGCTCAGAATAGAAATAGAAGCTGTCCCCAGGGAGTGGCATAATCTAGTAGGAAACCCAAAACATATGCCCCTTGCAAATACTTAAATAACAATGGCATATAGTTTTTGATAAAATATCCAGATGAGTGATAGAGAAAATGAATGCTGTATTTAACAAGGTGTATATTACACAGGCATCTGGCGGGATTAGAATGGATGTGACTTGGTCAGAACATACTCTCGGAGTGAAGAGTCAGTCCACCATGACCAAGAATATCAGTTCTGGTTTCAGGAGCTTTGAGGAGAGAAGAGCCCTGGGGACAGGGGCCACTGCAAGACATTTCAGGGAGGCGAGGGAGCTCAGACTGAGCCTGAAGGGTGGGAAGGGAGAGAGGACCAGGAGTAATTAGGTTTGTTTCATGAATTAAGTGGAATTCTTGGAAGATTATTCTGACAGTTGTGTGTGGGACAGAGGGGAACTGGAGGAAGGAGAGGAAAATTGGTGAGGCCGTAATAGGAACTGAAGTGTGAGGGGGAGAGTGGAGGACGTGCTGTTGGAGAGAAAGGGACAGCTGAGGGTGGAGACTAGGTGACTCCACCTCATACTACGAAGGGCCAAGGCATTTCTTTCTTACCATGAATCGTTTAGATGTCATTAGGAAGTATAATAAAAACATAAAAAGGTGTGAACTTAAGCTGCTGACAGTGCCCCCATTCCCTTCTCTGAAATTCCTCTCTTAGGACCCAATGAGGGAGTTGGAAAAGAATATTTGTGGAGATGGCTTGCAGAATTGAGCTAGGCCCCCACAGGAGTAGCCTCGTCAGCAGGAATTACTCCAGGGTCTGCAGTATTAGAGGACACATAAGTGGGCATCTCAAACTCAGCCTTAGTTTGGATCTGGAAGAATAGTAGAAATTTTTTGAAGCTCTCAAGCCCTGGAAATGCTATCCTGGGAAGTCTCATCTTAGGGCTATATCTGGGAATGCAGAACCAAGGGAAGTTTCCTAACCTGCTCTTCCAGTAAACCCAAGCTTATCATCTTGTTAAAACTGTACTTTGGGCATGTAGTTCTTAGTTCTCCGTCTAGGCAAGCTTTAGACAGAATTCAGGAGGCTCTAAGAGTTGTAAGGTTTCCCTTTTACAGTTTTAAAGTTTTAATTTGGGTGCTAATCAAAAATTCTTCAGGCAAGTGGTAATGTTTGTACAGATCTCTTTAAAAAGAGGAAGGGGAAAATATATGACAGAATGAATTTCTTAAAAAAAATTTTTTTTAAGTTTATTCATTTTGAGAGACAGAGCGGAGGAGGGGAGAGAGAGAGAGAGAGAGAGAGAGAGAGAGAGTCAGTCCCAGACCGACTCTGTGCTGTCAGCGTGGAGCCTGATGCGAGGCTCAAACTCACGAACTGTGAGATGATGACCTGAGCTAAACCCAAGAGTCAGATGTTTGACAGACTGAGCCACTCAGGCACCCCTGAATGCATTTCAACTTGCAGAAAAACTACTTAAAGGAGATGAGGGCTAAAAGGAAGTTGATGCAGTAGCGGGCTAGTTGGAGCTCAGGAGTTTTAGCCAAGATAACTTCACAAACACCATTGGGTACATTATATTAGTCAGAAATACATTTGTGTTAATGTGCTTCTGGATTCTAGTGTTCAACCTAAGATCCATAACATTTTATTATGACTTACAATATAGTCAAGTAAGTCAACTGGGATCAACAACTCTCAGGGAATAGACCTTGGGCAGAAAAGGTGGGAATAGGAGGGTGAGATGAGGGGAGGGCTTTTGAAGTTGTGAGCTACAAAGAGCAATTGAAGCAGGCCAGATGTAGGCAGGAGGGGGGGTTTCTGAACAGTGAGAGGGTAGCATTGAATGTCAGGATGGGTGTGAGGCAACTGGGAAGAAGCAGAGATTGACACATGCCATGATGGAGAGGTGAGGGGCCACCAAAGACAAAGCAGGTACCTTATACTAGGTACTGAGTATAAAAGAGGAATAAAAAACATGGTTCCTCTCCTCAGAGTTTCAGAGACAGAAATAGGCAAGCCAACAAATAATTTGTGCAGAAGGTTTTTAGTTGAAGTAATTTACAAAAACTCAGAACAAGGAGGAATAATAACCATGAACACCCATTGAACACTTTTGTGCCAGACACAGTGCTAGGTGCTTTGTATGTATTATTCCAACAACTCTACGATGGCCGTTCTCATCATCTCCATTTTTACAGGTAAAGAAACAGACTTCTTAGCAGAGCAAGTAACTTGCCTAAGGTTGTAGGTGGTACAGCAGGTGTTCTCTAAATTTGACATGATCCCAGCAAATTCCAGGATTATTAATTATTAGTAAGCTATACATTTAAGCTGCTGATACTCCTTGCATTCCCTTCCCTGAAAAATAAATTTGGACACTAGGAACTAGATTTTTAAAGTTCATACTAAAATATTCTGAAAAGGTAGAGCAATAAGAATGGACTAGAGCCCCCAGATGTTAAAGCATTCCAAGAAACTATAATAGTTTAGATGTTAGAGTGCTGGTTCAACGAATGGGATATTAATGATGCAGAATAGAGAGTACGTGTGGAAAATTTTGACACCCCTATGATAGGAATGTGGCATATGATAAGGCTGCAAATTATATTTGATGGGAAAAGTTGCTTATTCTGTTAGAAGCAATGAGATAATTGGATAGTCATTTGTAAACACGCACACACACACACACACACACACACACACACACAATACAATCACAACTCTACTTTGTGCACCAAATGCATCAAAGATTTAAATATGAGACAATTAATGTCACAAACATTCTATAGGAAAACATGGTAGCATTTGAAATAATTCACTATAGAAAGGTGTTTCTAAGCCTGGAACAAACTTCTGTAGCTGTCGAAGGAAAGTTTAATGAAATGAACAACATAAAAATATTTTATTATCATTAAAAAACCATAAACAAAGTCAAAAGACAAACAAACTGGAAAGCATATTCGCAACATATGACCTAGACAAAGCATTTTTATTTTGTTCCTATATGATAGTATGAGATATTTAAGTGTTTAAAGTCACCGTTTTTAAAATTAAACTTTTAATTTTAAGATAATTGTATGTTATCATCGCAATCTGTTCCATCCATGTTGTTGCAAAGGGCAAGATTTCATTCTTTTTATGGCCGAATAATATCCCACTGCATATATATATATACCACATCTTCTTTATCTGTTCATCAATCGATGGAAACAGGTTGCTTCCACACTTTGGCTATTGTAAATAATGCTGCTATAAGCATAGGGGTGCATGTATCACTTTGAATTAATATTTTTGTACTCTTTGGGTAAACACCCAGTAGTGTGATTATTGGATCTTAGGGTCGTTCTACTTTTTGAGGTACCTCCATACTGTCTTCCACAGTGGATACACCAGTTTGTATTCCCACCAACAATGCATGAAGGTTCCTATTTCTCCACATCCTTGCCAACACTTGTTTCTTGTGTTTTTGATTTTAGCTATTCTGAGAGGTTTGAGGTGATATCTCACTGTGGTTTTGATTTGTATTTCCCTGATGATAAGTCATGTTAAAGCATCTTTTCATGTGTCTTTTGGCCATTTATATGTCTTCTTTGGGGAAATGTCTTTTCATGTCTTCTATTTTTTTTAATTGGATTATGTTTTTTGTGTGTTGAGGTGTAACTTCTTTATATATTTTAGATACTACCCCTTTATATGATATGTCATTTGCAAATATCTGATCACATTCAAGGTGGCCTTTTCGTTTCATTAGTTGTTTCCTTTGCTGTGCAGAAGCTTTTATTTTGATGTAATCCCATTAGTTCATTTTTGCTTTTGTTTCCCTTGCCTCAGGAGACATATGTAGACAGATGTTATGACTGATTTCAGAGAAGTTACAGCCTGTCTTCTCTTGCAGGATTTTTATGGTTTCAGGTCTCACATTTAGGTCCTTAATCCATTTTGAGTTTATTTTTGTATATGGTGTAAGATAAGTGGTCCAGTCTCATCCTTTTGCATGTAGGTGTCCAGTTTTCCCAGCACCACTGTTGCATCCTGGGAATATATCCCACTTGATTGTAATGACTGATTTTTTAAATGTAATTTTGGATTTGTTTGATAATATTTTGTTGAGGATTTTTGCATCTATATTCATCAAGGATATTGGCTTGTAGTTCTCTTTTTTTGTTGTATCTTTATCTGGTTTTGGCATCAGGGTAATGCTGGCCTCATAGATGAAACTGGAAAATTTCCTTCCTTTTCTACTTTTTGGAAAAATTTGAGAAGAGTAGTTGTTAACACCTCTTTAAATGTTTGGTAGGATTCACCCCATGAAACCATCTGGTCCTGGAATTTTGTTTGTTGAATTTTTTGGTTACAGAATTAATTTCATTGTTATAATTTGTCTGTTCAAATTTTCTATCTCTTCCTGTTTCAATCTTGGTGGGTTATATGTTTCTAGGAATTTATCCATTTCTTCCAGGTTGTCCAGTTTGTTGGCATATAATCTTTCATAATATTCTTTTAATCCTTTTCATTTCTTGGTGTCGGTTATTTCTCCTCTTTAATTTATAATTTGTTTATTTGAGGACTCTAACTCTCTCCTTAAAAAAATTTTTTTTAAATGTTTATTTTTGAGAGAGAGAGAGAGACAGAGTGTGAGCAGGGGTAGGGTTGAGAGAGAGGGAGACACAGACTCTGAAGCAGGCTCCAGGCTCTGAGCAAGCTGTCAGCACAGAGCATGACATGGGGCTCGAACTCACGAGTTGTGAGATCATGACCTGAGCTGCAGTCAGACGCTCAACCGACTGAGCCACCCAGGTGCCCCAGTCTCTCCTTTTTAATAAGTCTGGCTAGAGTCTTATCAGTTTTGTTGATCTTTTCAATAAATCAACTCTTGATCTGTTCTATTGTTTTTTTGTTGTTGTTTAGTTTCTATATCATTTATTTCTGCTCTAATCTTTATTATTTCCTTCCTTCTGTTGGTTTTGGGTTTTGTTTGTTCTTTTTCTTCCTCCTTCAGGTGTAAGGTTAGGTTGTTTATTTGAGATTTTTTTCTTGCTTTTTGAGGTAGCCATGTGTTTTCATGTTCATTTGTCTTTATGTATTTTTTGATTTCCTCTTTGATTTCTTGGTTGACCCATTCATGGTGTAGTAGCATGTTATTTAACCTTGATGTATTTGTGCTCCTTCCAGATTTTTTCTTTTGGTTGATCTCTGGTTTCCTAGCATTGTTGTCAGAAAAGATGCACGGTATAAACTTCAGTCTTTTTGGAATTATTGAGACTTGTTTTGTGGCTTAATATGTGATCTATTCCGGAGAATGTTCTGTGTGCACTTGAAAAGAATGTGTATTCTGCTGTTTCAGGATGGAATGTTCGGAACATATCTATTAAATCCATCTGGTCCAGTGTGTTGTTTAAAGCCACTGTTTCCTTGTTGATTTTCTGTTTAGATGATATGTCCATTGATGTAAGTGGGGTGCTAAAGTCCCCGACTATTCTTGTATTATTATTGATTAGTTCCTTTATATTTGTTACTAATTGCTTTATGTATTTGAGTGCTTTCATGTTGAGTGCATAAATATTTACAATTGTTATGTCTTCTTGTTGGATTGTCCCCTTTATTATTATATGGTTTCTTTCTTTGTTTCTTGTTAGTCTTTGTTTTAAAGTTAGTTTTTGTCTGATACAAGTATTGCTACTCTGGCTTTCTTTTGACATTCATTTGCATGATAAATGTTTCTCCATCCCCTCACTTTCTATCTGCATGTGTCTTTAGATCTGAAGTGAGTCTCTTGTAGGCAGCATATAGATGGGTCTTGTTTTGTTATCCATTCTGTCACCCTATGTCTTTTTTTTTTTTTTTTTTACTTTTCTTATATACATTTTATTTTTATTTTTTAAAGTAAGCTCTACACCCAACATGGGGCTCAGACTCACAACCTGGAGATCAAGTGTCACACGCTCTATAGACTGAGCCAGCCAGGTACCTCAAGCTGTGTCTTCTGAGAGGAGAATTTAGTCATTTGACATTCAAAATAATTATTGATAGGTATGTATTTATTGCAATTTTGTTATGTTTTAAGTTTGTGTTTGTAGATCTTCTCTGTTCCTTTCTTGCCTAGCTCTCCTCTCACCATAAGTTGGCTTTCTTTAGTGATATACTTGGATTCCTTTCTCTTTATGTTTTGCATATATATTACCGGTTTTTGATTTGTGGTCACCATTAAATTTGTGTATAACATCTTCTGCACATAGCAGTCTATCTTAAACTGATGAATCCTTAAGTTTGAACCCATTCTTTACTCCTCTTCTCCCCATGTTTTAGGCATACAGTGTCATACTTTATTCCTATTATTTTGTGAGTCCTTTGACTCATTTTTATAGATACACTCATTTTTACTGCTTTTGTGCTTCCTACTTTTCTTACTCTTACTTATGGTCTTCCTTTCCACTGATGGAGTCCTCTTTAACATTTCTTGTAGGGCTGGTTTAGTGGTCGTGAACTCCTTTAACTTTTTTTTAAATGTTCATTTATTCTAAAGAGAGAGAGTGTGAGCAGGAGAGGGGCAGAGAGAGAGAGAGGGGGCAGGGGATCTGAAGTGGGCTCCTCACTGACAGCTGTGAGCCTGATATGGGGCTCGAACCCATGAACTGTGAACCATGTGGCTCATGACCTGAGCCAAATTTGGACGTTCAATTGACTGAGCCACCCAGACACCCCAACTCCTTTAACTTTTGTTTGTCTGAGAAACTCTTTATCTCTACTTCTATTCTGAATGACAACCTCACTGGGTAGAATATTCTTGGCTGTAGATTTTTTCCTTTCAACACTTTTAAGATATCCTATTCCTTTCTGGCCTGCAAAGTTTCTGTTGAAAAATCCACTGATAGCCTTATGAGGTTTCTTTGTAGTAACTATTTTCTTTTCTCTTGTTGCTTTTAAAATTCTTTTTATTTTATTACTGCTTTTTTGCCATCTTAATTACTATGTGTGTTGTGTGGATGTCCTTGGGTTGATTTTGTTAAGGAATCTCTGTGCCTCCTGAATCTGAATTTCTGTTTCTTTCCCCAAATTCAGGAAGTTTTCAGCTATTGTTTCTTTAAATAAATTTACTGTTCCTTTTTCTCTCTCTTCTCCCTCTGGGGTCCCTATAATGTATTATGCTTGATGGAATTACTGAGTTCCTTAAGTCTGTTCTCCTTTTGCATAATTTTTTTTCTCTCACCTGCTGAGCTTGATTACTTTCCATTACTCTGTCCTCTATATCACTGACTCATTCTTTTACTTTATCTAGCCTGCTATTTATTGCATTTAGTGTATTTTTAATTGCAATTATTGTTTTCTTCATCTGTGATTGGTTCTTTTTTCTGTCTCTGTTAAGGTTTTGATGTCCTAAACTCTTTTCTCAAGTATAGTGAGTATCTTTATGATCATTACTTCAAATTCTCTAGAAGGCATATTACTTACCTCCATTTTGCTCATGTCTCTTGCTGTGTGGGACATATTCCTCTGTCTCCTCATTTTGCCTCTTTGTGTCTGTTTCCATGTGTTAGTAAAGTCAGCTAATCTCTTGCTTTTGCAAATAGTGTTCAAGGGTGTGCGCTTTTAACAAGGTGGTGCTGGTTCTCTTCTACAAGGGTGCCTAGGTGGTGCTGAGACCAGGGCAGCTGGGGCCACTCCATAGAGCATGCTGATGGGAGGCGTAATTCCAGCCACCACTGCTGTGACTGCAGCCCCGCAGAATTTGAGGTTGGAAGACGTGCCAGCAAGGCATTTGCAGGTTCCCTGGTAGAGGGGACCCACAGCCTTGGATCTGAGGCAGGCCCAGCTGAAGGTAACAGGTTGTGGTGCAAGCAAGTTAGGTAATGAATGCTGGGTGCCATGCTGGTTCCCACAGGTGGCTGTGTGTTTATGTGGGACAGGGGAGGAAGATGAGGCCTGTCAGCTCCTTTGTTCCCCGAGTGTCCTTCAGTGAACTCTGAGATCAGTAACTCTCCTTCCTAAATGCCCCGGGTGTTTTTCCAACTGCTGCTTCTATGCTGTATCTTTGCGGCTGTTTGTTGTCCTGTCTTCTTAAGGGCAGGGGCTCAGCTTCTGATTGCCTTCCAGACTCTCCCAGAGCCAACCCCACTGATTTTTCAAAGTTCTAGCGCTTTAAGTCCCTCAGGTTGTACGAACTCACAAAATTCAGCCCCTCTGTTTTTGCATGTGGTCTCTTCTCTACATTTAGCTGTGGAATTTGTTCTGCCAGTCTTCAGGTCATTCTGTGGGTTATTCACACTTCTCTGAGTGTTATCTAGTTGTATTTGTGGGGACAGGGTGAGCCCAGAGCCCTCCTATTCTGCCGTCTTTGCCAGAAGTCTCCCTTCTCTGGAGACATTTTTGGTGGTCATGACTGGTGAGGAGGATGCTACTGGCATCTAGTGGGTAGAGGCCAGGGATGCTGCTGATATCCTGCAAGGCACAAGGACAACCCTTATGACAAGGACTTTTCTACCCCAAAAAGTCAACAGTACTGAGATTGAGAAACCTTGGTTTCGGGGGCCTTGATTAAAAGGTTTCACCTGTGCTACTGCGAGATGTTCCAGTGTGTGTTACCAGTGCTTCATAGCATCAACTTTATTTTCATCCGTAGCATGTGAACTAAGATCTTTTTAAGTGCCAGCTGCTGGGGAAAGACTAATCAAACGAGAAATTCTCACTAATTTCCTTTTACCAAATTCTTCTTTTTGCTGGTTAGAAAAAAATGGCCTTCTCTATTTTAGCAAAAGCACCATCTGTATTCGAATATGGTCTTTTGGTTTTAACAAATAATGTGCTTCAACAAATGGAAAAAGTACCACAAATGGCAACAGATGTAGCTTAGTGCTGACTTTAGAAGGTGGCGAGGCCTCCTATTGGACGAGCAATGCTACACACGTCCCACTCAGAGCTGTCGAACAGAACGCTTACAAATTAGAAAGTAATGACCATTGCTTTACTTGTTACGATAAACCAGAAAAACAGGCTTCAGCTTATTGAATCTATTATTGAACCCTAATTGGCTGTGGTGTTTGGACATTCTGAGGCCTATGGTAAGATAAATAATATTTATGGTTTCTTCAATGTATCAAATCATTGTTTACGAAATACAGTGTAGTATGAAATGCTCTCCTCTCTCAGAGTTTAGACCACAGAGTGACCAGGCGCTCATTCTGGGGTTGTGATTGAAACACTGGAGCCTAGTATGGGTAATCTTCACGTAGACACTCTAACCACAGATGTCAGAATGCTTAGCAGTGCCTCAGGCCCATGCAGACTCCTCGACGGGATCTTAACCAATACCCTTAACATCGCCGTGCGGGCTTTGGGTGGAATTGAGGAAGGGTAGCATTAAATACACTGAGTAATCTGAAAATGAAGGGTGGGGAATTAAAAATGAGTTCAGTTGGGTTCAAGGAAATTTTCTGAGGATGTCAGCGTTTTCCATTTTGGGGAAAAAAGATGTCTTTTAAAATGTTTCTCTAGGAGAATTTGCTAAAATCGTGTCAGTGATACATGATATGTGAACTGAAATAGTGTAGACAAAAAAATTTAAAACATTAATTAAAAAGTAAAGTCTCAAGGACCCAAACTAAAATACCAGGATAATATTATCAGCGAAGACCTGTTTCCTAATCTGTAAAACAGGGAGAAACAATCCCTTCTGTGAAACTCTTGGAGCCAAATGAGTTTCACAATTTGGGATTTTTAGTATTTTAGAAAAGTAATAAAGCTCATGTATCATTTATTGTATAGAACCTTAAGAGGGGTTTGGGACATTATCCTCTAATGACACATATTTAATATCTGTAGCGAAATGTACACTAAATGGGTTAAATAAATAATACAAGTAGCTTCATATCAGGTCAAGTCAGGTTTTGCTGCCAAGTGAGTTTGCTATAGACTTATTAAAAAACTTTGAGTTTTCAGAGCTTTGGGATTTAGGAATTATAAATGAGGGACTGTGTATCTGTATCTGTCCCGAAGAGGTATAATAAGAATAAAATGCTACAATGGATAAACTGTGTATAGTGCTGGCATATAATAAATGTGTGATAACAGCTATTATTATTAGGTTGAGACATAAGACATGTTTTGTAGATAAAAAATAATCAGATACTTTAATTAAAAATTATTATCACTATTGGGATTCTTTGGGTTGATACATATTTTGGCTCCGTTTCTATTCTATTTCTTTTCTTTCCCTCCTTCCTCCTTCCCTCTCTCCGTGAGGGCTTCCACCTTAAAATCCCTGCATATAAAAAAAAAGTACTGTGAATGGTCATCTTTGACCTGGTTTGGTTACTGAACAGGCTTTTAAAGCTTCATCTACTTATGTATGGGCAGGAGGGCTTTGCTTAAAAAAGATAAAAAGCAAAACAAAAACAAAAATAGCAAAATAGGCAGCAAGCATTTTACTTGTCTTGTAGTTCCATGCCCTTCTTTCACAGCAAGACCTGAGTGTTTTAACCACTTCTGATTCTGGTGACCTGGGATTCCAGCCCTGGCAGTCTGGACTGAGTCAGAGGGATCTGAGTTGGATCAGCACAGAATCCAGGCCAAAGTCATGGTGAACTGGCACACACACACACACACACACACACACACACACACACACACACACACCATACAGCAGCCAGCCAGCTGCTAACCACTTCAGAATCGCACCTATTTAAATAAGCTGCTGCTTGTAACTCCATTTCCTGGGCCCCATTTCTCTAAATCTCTTTCTGACTGCAGACCTTTCAGCCATTCTCTCGGATCATTCTAGATTTTAATGTTATGGACTATCTACAGTGGCCGAAAACCCAACAAACTCATAAACTACATTCTGTTTACAAGTTCATTTCCCAGGCCAATTATTTATTTGTTTAATTAAGAAGTTCTATATCCCTGAGAGGACCTTAGTAATTGAAAGCTGCTTTTATTTCACTAATATGTTTAATAACTCCTGATTTTTTTAGTAGGAATGAATCTAGGCTTGTCAAATGTTTTCAAGGTAATTCTTCTGCTGAACATGGAAGATTTTGATTAACCAAATAATTTATGATGATAATAAAGGCATAGAAAAATGGAACAAACATCATTGTTAATTGTTCTTTCCTTCTGAAAGATTGCATGATCTATAGCAGTAACTCTTAAACTGGGTCCCATGGTTAATTGGTATTAGGTAGGTGTTTCAGAAAAAAGAAAAAGGATGCTATGCTCAAATAACTTTGGGAAACTTTGCTTTGAACAAAATGAAGCAGGTATCTTTCCTATAGAAACCCTCAATAGCTTTTAATATACTAATTTGTATTATGACTATAAGAGGGGACTGAGTTTGTAGGAACTCCTGAGACTATTTGAACATGAAAAATTTCCTTTTGCCAAAACAGTATTTCATGGACACCAAAGTTGCAGGCAATACGGTGTTTGAAATATTGGCTCTGGCCCATGCTGGTAGGTCAGTTGTGATGCCTTGACATTCATAGTTTTCTTACAAGGAAAACTGGTCAACTAAGAAGCCACTGATCACAGGCAGCCATAATTTGACCTTTCCCTTCCTCATGGCTGTTTGGAGCAGAAGTGGGCACCCAAGTCCCAGGTGACCAAGCCCATGGACTAGACAGAACTGAGATATGTGGAAAGGGTCAATTAGCTGACACGTAAAGAAGCTGCCATGAGGCAGTCGGCTCCTTGAGGGTCTCTGACTAAATCATGGTCATGAGGAGGCAGACATTTTGAGAACAAGGCAGGAAAGACAAGCAGAGAAGAGGGTGAGGTGGCTGATGAGCTATGTCAAGGGCCATGGAAGCAGAGATAGAGCATGTGAGTCACCAAAGAGGAGATTAATTTTGACTACTTGACCTGGAGGGGCAAAGAGGTAACCCCATTCCTAGATCAGCTCTCAAACCTTCGAACTGCTTTTGCCAGGCTGGGCTGTGCAACTTCCTGGGCTCCTCATGATGTTCCTATTCTTATTTCCAGTGACTTCTTATTATAAACTCCCTCCTTATCCACTGCATTCTTATAATTTATTCCATCATAATTTGAGATAACCTGACAACTCAGCACCTTGCAACTTTAAAAAGTCCAATGAACACTTCTGGTTTGTTGTAAAGACTATTTTTTCCTATTAGAAATTAGAAAAACTTTTTTCTTCCTGCAAAACTGATGCATAGAGAAATTAAAAGCCCAACTAAACGCAAAGCAGACAACAAAAATTACTACAGTTCTCCCCACTTGGATAATTGCTGTTAAATTTTGATCTGTGTAGCATCTTTTTTTCTCTCTAATTACAAAATGGGAGCACACTATATATCCATTTTGTATTTTTTTACTTAACTATTATAAATATCTTTTCCTTTTTATCACAACATATTTAATGGTTAAGTCTTATTTTGCTGTGTACATAGTTTATTTAATCCCCAATGTTGAACATTTTGGTTGTTTATTTTTTTGCTCATATAAACACTTCTGTGATAAATAACTTTGTAACTAAATGTTTGCACACATATGTGATTATCTCTCAGGATAAAGTTCTAGAAGGAGAGTTATGGGATCAAAGTGTATGCACAATTTTAAGGATTTTGATTCTTAATGGACAAATTGCCCTCCCGAAAGTCTGTACTAATTTACACAACAATCAAGCAGTCTCTGACAGTCAAGCTTTATTTTCTGTGGGTTCTCTTTCCAAGCGTTTCACTGCTTTTCGAACCAAATTGCTTGTGCTAAACTTTTCAGCTCTGGCTCTGGCCACTTCGTCTCAGAATCTACCACAATCTTCTCTTTTTCTGCCACTGGATCTCCCTCTATTGATTTGGTTACTGAGCAGTGGAGGAGAAAAGCGTACCCAGTTTTATTTGTACCCCATCCAGTCTTGGGAAGGCAGTAGTAGCGGCAATTTAAACTAGAAACTCTCAAGATTTGCTTCTGTTGGGAAATGAAAGACTCATAAGGTTCAAGGAGTCCATTAGTGGCAAGTAAATTAAGAGCATAAACGTAAGGAATGCCTGCAGCTTGCAGCTTGGTATTACATGGTTGCTCTCATTCCTGAAATGTGTATAAAAGACAATGACAACGTCAGTTATATTCCTGATATACTAGCTAGGGCCAACCACCTGTGGCCCTAGTCAACAGTCAAAGATGGTTGTGACAAATGTTGCATGACAATAGCTTAGAGAGGAATAAAAACATCAGTCCTGTTTTTTATTGCATAACTTTTCGTCTTATATGTTTAGGGGAGCAGGGCCCGAGAATCCCATTTATGGGCTATAAGACTCTTTCTTTTGCCCTTGGTGGTCAAAAGGGCATTTGGGGAATTTTACCGTTACTTGGAAGTTTTGGTGCAGCAAGCAAAGGCCAGCTGGAAAAACAGTTATTTTTACTGCCTGTTTGCCTCTCTTATGAGAACTTCTGAAAAGTCTGAGAAGTTTGAGGTTACTCATTAATTTTGTGAATTACCTATTTTAGTTATTTATATTCTCCCTAACCAAATTAGTCTGTGCCATTGAGAATAAACTGTTTTTCATACATTTACCTTTTCACTCACTTCTCTTGTTCAAAAGACATCTATTGCGTCTCCACTATGGTGCATGTTTTGCACATAGTTTTAAGAAATATTTGTATGTTGGGTGCCTGGGTGGCTCAGTTGGTTAAGGGTCTGACTAAGGCTCAGGTCATGATCTTGTGGTTCATGAGTTCCAGCCCCATGTAGGGCTCTGTGCTGACAGCTCGGAGCCTGAAGCCTGCTTTGGATTTGGTGTCTCCCTCTCTCTCTGCCCCTCCACCTCTCACATTTTATCTCTTTCTCTCAAAATTAAATATAAAAATATTTGTATGTATTTCATTTCAGAATTTAAGGTCCATCAAAAACAAGGGTTTTAGGTTCTTATATAATATTATTATGCCTGGTTTCATTACAACCTCATAATCTACCCTTCAGAACCCTTCAGACCCTCTACTCTTATTGGTGGGATGGGAGGGCTGGGGGATTGCTCTTTAACTAAATAAAAAGGGATGAGTCATGACAGAAAGATCAGAGCTTTACCCAATGTATTTCCAAGGTTTTTCTGTGGGGTTGGGGCTGGGGACTCATGCTATGATCTGGGACCTGCTGTCACTTAGCTGCCATAGTCTCTCTTACTTCCTGAGGCAGAGTTCTTTTGTTTAAACTGCTTTCTCCCATATTGGGTCTCCCCTCGATTCCCCCAAAGCACTGTTAATATAAGACTGTTGCATGAAGTAGATTTTCCTGAGGGTTTTGGTGGTAGTGCAGGGTAATTACAGTGGAGTTGGCTGAACTGCAAGGTCTGAGGGAACTGTCCTCACAAGACTTCCCTCAATTCTAACGCCAACAGTAAGTTCAGGGGCTTCCCAAAACTACCCTCAGGTTGGACAACTTGCTAGAAGGAGTCACAGAACTCACTGAGAAGTATACTCGTGATTTATTACAGGGAGAGGATACAAGTTAACATTAACAAGCAGAGTCAAGGAGGGGTCCAGATGTGGAGCTTCCAATTGCCCTTCCCTCTTAGGGTCCTGGGTGGCATTACCTCCTCCAGACCAAGATGTGTGACAGTGTTCAGAGTATTGCCGACCAGGAAACCTCACCAGAGTCTTTAGTGTCCAGATTTTTTTTTTTTTAGATGCTCTATCACACAATGCCTATGTGACTGACTGTTAGTGTCCAGTCCTCTAGGGCTAACACCTTTAGTCTTCGTTTTCTCTGGATATGAGGGTTTATACAACATGGCCCAAAGCTTCCATTATAAGTCACATCATTAGACAGTCAGTAGCCAAATGCCTCAGGCAAACAAAGAGATTCCATCATGTAAGACAATTCAGGGGTGTGGAGATCATCTCCAAGTAGCCAAGGGGCAAAAGACAGACCTCTTTTTGGTTAAGGTTAATTCTTAACTACATAAATTACACTAATGGGAAATTTCTAGAAACTTATTAGTCATTCTTAATCTCACTGGCTGGGTCACACTCCTTTTCTATTATGTTTTTTTGAGTTTCTTTCTTTATACTTTCTTATTGTCTCCCTTTTACCTAATTTCTGGATGCATAGGTTTTCTTTGTTAGGCTACCCTTAGAAATGCACAGTTCTCACTTTACTAAACAGAGCAATTCATCTTTCTTGGACTTGCCCTAGTACAACCAGATTGAGCCTGGAGGCCTCCCTTTTCTTGTCCTAAAGGCCCACCAAAACCCATAAGGTATTTTCCTCAATTAAAGAATCATCTGTTACTAAGTCAGACCACTCCTTTAGATGGCATATACTGAATGAGAGTAGCCATCAACCATAGATTTCTATACCTAGTGAAACCATTTGCACAAATGAAGATAAAATAAAGACAGTTTCAAACAAAAGCTAAAAGACTTCCACTATCAAAAGTCCCTTTTTGCAGACTATGAGTCTGGAGTTCTCTCTTGTCCAGCAAGAGAGTGGACACAGAATTGAATATGAGAGAGGCTAATGTCCAGGAGGAGACAAGAGCCCCAAACAGGGCTTTCATCTCTGTAATTATTGAGCTCACAAGATATTACCCACGTGGTGAACGTGAAGAAAACAATCAGATAGTAATCATTAACTTGTGTGTGTAAGAAGCAAAGACTCTGGGGGGCAAGTGGAGTTGGTGGTCAAAGTACAATAGTATATTGGCATCAGATGCAAAGTAATTTCCTGCAGGTGATATAACAAGTTATTTGTGATTCCATTACAATATCTCACTAGCGAAACTTGGGCACTTTTGCTCTGTGGTGGTGGCTTTCTGTAAGCTTTTTTTCTAATCCATTTATGTAAATAGAACCTTTCCCCACAGTCCCTTACTAAAAGGAAAGTCTGAGATACATGAGAAAAGTGGAGTGAACAACTAAACAATGAACAAGAAGGTAAATATGTGGGCAAATATTTAAAAAATTGTAACTGCAATTGGTTTTGTTTAAAATAAGGATTTTTCTCCCATTGCATGAGCTACTTTTATAATTATATTACTTTTATAATCATTGGTGACCTTTTCTTGTTATTGCCCAACAAAGTAAGTCACTTTACCTTTAGAAACATTTTCAAAGAATCCAACCATCTTACTTTAGTTATCAAATCAAAGTATTTTTTATTTTTCAACTAAGAAGAGTAACAGATCATTTATGGATTTCATAGCAATGATGGAACAGTGCAAACCAGAGATTATTCATGTTGAAAAGAAATGAGTTACAAAATCCTCTGGGGCATTCTGTTAAATATCCAACTGGGACGTTCTGTTAAATATTGTTAGCCAGTGGTTCTTAGTATGACTGCTTAAATTTTAAGTTTAAGAGAACTAGTAAGAATGGTAAACTGCTCTACATAGTGTAGTTTAGTAAATGAACAAACAAAAACACAGAGATCAGGCTCTATCTGGAATTTAGTGTTTTAGAGCTGGAAGGGCACTTGGAGCTTTTCTGTCCCAGGTAGAAAAAAATAGAGAATAAGGATAGTACAACAGACAAGTTGTGATCTGACAAAGAGATGGGGCCATTCTAGAGCTCTGATGAGCAGAGGACTGCAGAGCATTTCAAGCTGGCAAAGCTGGCTCATGCTTCTCCAACCTGTGCTCTTCCACTGGGGAACTTTTGTGAAAGCCTCTTTGATTTCAATTCATTTCGTATGGCTGCCAGTTACAGCTGTGCCGCTATGTTCATTCCAATAACAATACTTTGTTCATTTGGGAAGTTTTGTGATCAGGTAACCATTGTATCTGGGCAAAAGCATTCGGGAAAATTTGAAGCCAGGACAAATTCACTTAAGATTGTTATTGTTGTTTTTAGGGGCGCCTGGGTGGCTCAGTTGGTTAAACGTCCGACTTCGGCTCAGGTCATGATCTCATGGTTCATGAGTTTAAGACCCACAAAGCCTGGAGCCTCCTTTGGATTCTGTGTCTCCCTCTCTCTCTCTGTCCCTCCCCTGCTCATGCTGTCTCTCAAAAAATGAATAAACATTAAAAAAATTAAAAAAAAAAGATTGTTATTGTCGTTTTTAAACAAGTGGTCAGCCTTGCAAAGTTTATGGATTGGTGTCCAAGCCTTGTACTCTGTGACTGCTCTTTTGAAGGCCACACTTTAGGAAGGAATAGCCATAGGGGTGTTGGGAGATTGATATGTGTGTGTGTGTGTGGTGGGGTGGGTGGGCATTGCTGGAGAAAGATGACCAAGTGTAGGAGAGAAGAGAATGGTTGCCATATTTTATATTTGACAGAAATTTCAAAATCTCTGTGTAGAGATTTTCTTTTGCTGTGCATGGACATAACTGGGAAAAACCTCAAAAAGTTGAATGCCTTAGACCTCCAAGTTTTGTTTTCTCCCAGAATGCCTATTTGGGTATGGTAAGCAGCCTCTGGGTCTGCAGAAACGTGGATGTATGTCTTTCTTCTCTGGGGGCTGGAACTCGCCCTGAGCATGGGCATGTCTGCAAGTGTGGGTGAGTGGGTGCAGGGTTTGTGCCAGCCTGGGAGGCCTTCAGGAGTGATCTAATCTCTGTCATTTCTAAAATGTTCACACAGACGTGTCCTTTGCTATAAAATGGCTGCTGTCATTTGTCAGTAGTGGTATATATCTATACAGGCTCAAAGTCCTAGACCTTTCTACCTCTTCCTGGTAAACTCTTCTTTTCTTTCTTCATAAATTGAAGTATAGTTGACATTCCTAAGAGCTTTTCCAAGGCACTTGCCTTGTCTCATTTTGGGCAACAAACTTGAATTGTGTGGGGTCCAGTTGAGCTGTCTTAGTGACTTAGGGGTTTTAATTTAGTTTCTCTATTTGGAAATGGGGATTGTGGAGGTCTTTTCTTTTGCTTGGTGTTATAAACATATGTGGGTGAAAAAAAACAGAGGCAAGCAGTCTTTGGAACTTAAAGAGGGCATACAAATTCCGAAAATGTCAGCTATTTCGCCAAGTCTGACTGACTGAGACACAACCAATGGAACACCAGGAGGCTTAATTAAAGAAATGAGGGGCGCCTGGGTGGCTCATTTGGTTAAGCGTCCAACTTCAGCTCAGGTCATGATCTCATGGTTTGTGGGTTTGAGCCCTGCGTCAGACTCTGTGCTAACAGCTCAGAGCCTGGAGCCTGCTTCAAATTCTGTGTCTCTCTCTCTGCCCCTCCCCAACTTGCATTCTGTCTGTCTCTCAAAAATGAATAAACATTAAAAAAATTAAAAAAATGAATAATACAATTTGAATCAGAATATTAGTGGCTTCTGGAATTGAAAATTGTCTTAGAATTAGTTTTATCTTACTGTCTTATAGATGAGAAAATAGAATGAAGATATTTCACGACAAATACCTGTTTTCTAGGTTCGGGAACATTGCTAGACAGTCTGGGAAACTGGCCTTGAACCTAGGACCTCTGACTCTAAGAGATGTGGGGTTTATTTAAGGGCCTTCAGCTTTGTGCTCTTGCCTTGGGGACATTTTCACTTGGCATCATTAAAGATGTTTCTCTCTCCAGAGCTGATCCAAGTTCTTTGCCCAGGTGACCCTTTTGAGAATGTCCTTTCTCCTCTCTGTTGCTTTTTCCCTATGATATCCTATGATATCTAAATTTTTGTATAATTAAGACATTTTTAGTGTGTGTTTTTCCATTAAGACTATTTTTTTTATAATGATTTAAGTTCTTCTTCTTCTTCTTCTTCTTCTTCTTCTTCTTCTTCTTCTTCTTCTTCTTTTTTTTTAAGAATCCTTTCCCAGTATAGTGTTATCTTCCCTTTGTTTTCTTGCTTCTATTTCAGGTTTCCTGTTATAACTTTTACTCATCAATATCTACTTTATGTGGTGATGATGATGATGATGATGATGATGACAATGATAGAAAACAGTCACATAGCAATGACTATGTATATAACACATGGGGGCCTATTGCTACTGCTCAGTTATAAATGGATGGGTACTCAAACATTTTCTTTTGATTAAAATAGATTTTAATTCTGGTTGTTATCCAGTTTTGCACCTCAAGTTTCAAATTTATCATTCTTAAATTTTTGTTGCTAAAATATTCTTTTATCTTAAGCTCTACTCACCAGTATTTTCTCTTATTTTTGTATTTTACTTGCCTAATTACATTTAGTAATTTTTTTGGTGCCTTAGGTTTAATATTATTTGTATATTTTAATCCGTCTTTTAAAAATGCTTCCTTTCACATAGGAGATTGAGAAAAAAAATGAACAATCGCAAGAGGGTATATTCAGGCAAACACGGGAAAGAGCCAACATTATGGAGGGAAAAAGGTGGGGATGTGACTGTGTCATCCTAAATAAAAGAGACCAAAGAGAATTGACCATATATCACTTGTGAGCCTTGATTAGATGCTGGTTCTAAACCAAAACAGTTTTTGAATATGGACTGGAATAATTGTTCATTTCTTAGTTGCAATAATGTTATGAGGGTTACGGAGGAGAATATCCTTAGTCTTAGGTCATGCATGAGAGAGATGGATAAAGCAAATTTCACAAATGCCAACGATTGTTGAATCTAAACAAAAAACACATAGGTATTGACTTTAACTATTCCTCACCTTTTCTGTAGATTTGAACGTTTTCACGATAAAGGTTAGAAAATACAAACGAAACGAAGCATAAACAACAACAAAATCTACCTTTATTATCTCTTAATTTTTGTTCGTAACTTGCATATTTTTATTTATATTATGTTTTTCTGTATTTTTAATTTAACATTTTCAATTGTCATTGTCTTATTTTACATTGTCCTTAGGGTCTGTTTCAAGTCAGGTAAGGCTTTGGGCCTAGGTGGTGGCTGGGGGAAAGGAACAGCATGCATATATTGGCCAAGATAATCAGATGAAGTTTGGGGATCCGGTGCTTTCTCTGGCCTCCTTGTCAGACCACCCACCCTTCGTTGTTGGTTTTCCCAAAAACTCATGTATAACCAGGGAAGACACGGGTCCACATCTCTCTCCTAAATTACCAGAGAGCCCCAAGTGGAGAAGTTTCATTTTAGGAATTCCGTGTTCCCATTGAAAGACTCGTGAAAACGACAATAACAGAAATGCAAAGTGCAAGAGCAGGACAAGTGCAGGACGGTGTCCAACGACCTGGGTGTGGGGGTGGCTCTGATGCTGGAAGACAGCAGCTCATCTCCCTCACACGTTCCTGCTGCTAAGAGGGCAACCAGGCTCAAAGCTTGCCCAGGCGGACGTGTGCCTTGTCAAAGGGAACGCAAAGCCAAAGGCAGAACGCAATGCAGTTTCCTAAAGCATGAATTTCACTTTAAGATTTGAGGGAAGTTGCTTTTATATTAGAATAAACACAAGTCTAGGGGGTGCCTGGGTGGCTCAGTTGGTTAAGCCTCCAACTTTGGCTCAGGTTTGCGTCGGGCACCATGTTGACAGTGTAGAGCCTGCTTGGGGTTCTCTCCCCGCCACTCGCTACTAGTACTTTCATTCTCTCTTAAAATAAATAAACTTACAAAACAAAAACAAAAACAAAAACAAACATGAGTCTAAGAGAGTAGATCTTAGAAGGTCTCATCACAAGAAACAAAGTTCTAACTATGCATCATAAGTCATCTAGACTTACTGTGGTGATCATTTTGCAATATATACAAATATCAAACGTTCTACATCTGAAACTAATGTCAGTTATACCTAAATAAAAAATGAGAGAAAATAAATGAAACATGGGTATATTGTAGACTAGCTTGCACAATGGTGGCTCCAGAGGAATTTCATGCTTATTGAAGACTGTTTTTGAGATAGCCGTTAAGATTCCCAGGAGCCTTAGTGGAAGGGTCTGTGAAGCTCCGTATTATGATTTGTTATGGGTATGTTTGGTTAAAGAAGGTTTTTATAGGGAGAAAGTTTTTGTGGACTAATATTGTGGACTAATATATATTTCAATATTTTCATATATATTATGTATCAATATTTTATTTATATATATAATACATATATATAAAATTGCGTACCCCCCCAAATTTATATATTGAAGTGGTTACTCACCAGGCCTGTATATACATATTAAATTTTTCTGAGTTGTTACAGCAGCTGTTGCAATTGAAAATAATTCAGCAAACAGGATCATTTTCTGTGTAGTTTATGGGCTCGGGAACAGGCCAGGAGCATTGGAATTTGAGTTACCGTTAGCCCGCTCAGCCAATCTCCACATGTCACAGGCTGGTAATTTGACCTACAGCTCCCTTGAAGTGAGTCTGCATTAAACACAGAAAGCTTTTTTTTTTCTCCCTTTTTGCCAAACATTAAATGGACTTTTATGTGTGTCTTTTTTTTCCCCTTACAAAATCATGATTTGATTCAACAAAAATATTACACACCTTCTTCCTGAGGGTTTCGTATCCTTTCCTTGGACTCACAGCCTCACTTTTTCGGCAGCTGTCTGCCCTCCCTTCACCGGAGAGCCTGAGTACGTAAGACTGGGAGAGGCGGTCCTTGAATTTAGCTGTGCCTAAGAAAACACAGGCGGCAGTGAGAAAAATATCTTCCAATGACATTTCTTTTCAAGATTCAGGAAGTCGGCTGCTTCTCAGTGCTCTTATCGTTGCTGTGAGGTTTTGATTTTTCCAATCTCTGATGTGTGCTGGTTTTCAAGACAAATTAGAGCAGGAGCTGAGAGAGCCTTCTGTCTGCAGAGAGCAGGAGGCTCTCCTCAGGTTGGAAGGAGCCCCACCTGGTCTGCCAGGCTACCTCCCAGAAGCTGGGGCTGGCGGGTGTGTCTGATGATGGAGACAATTGGAGCCACTTGGGCAATGGAAGCTGGCGCCATGTTTAGTACATCCACTGAGATGTAGATTGTGGTGGGTGGGGCAGAGTGCCTAATGATACCATCAATTCACCGCTATGTAACAGGTAACCTGCTTTCCAGCTATTTTGTATGATATCCAGACTTCCTGGCAGTGAGTCTTGGCAGTTCCCAGATGCGGCACCACTGAGCTCAGTTGCTTCCATTTTTTAATGATACCCTAACCAGTGGTTGAAAGATCTAAGATGATAGTGGCCACAATGATGTGCTATTCTGGGTTACTGAAAATGGAAATTTGTTTTTTGCTGAAGACTGTTTATCAGTGTAGTAACTTGTGTTTCAGTAATACTAGGAGTTCTGTGGGGCGCCTGGGTGGCTTAGCCGGTTGAACAACTGACTCTTGATTTCGACTCAGGTCATGATCTCATGGTTGGTGAGTCTGAGCCCTGATTCAGGCTCTGCCCTGACAATGTGGAGCCTGCTTGGGGTTCTCTCTCTCTCTTTCTCCCTCTCTCCCTCTCTCTCTGTTCCTCCCCCACTTGTGTGCTCTCTTTCTCTCTCTCAAAATAAACCATATATATTAAAAAAAAGGAATTCTGTTTTATCAGCCAGTTATACTATGAAGGAAAAATTACATATAAAGTCTTCAGGGACACCTGGGTGGCTCAGTCAGTTTAGCATCCAACTCCTGGTTTCAGCTCAGGTCATGATCTCACAGTTTGTGGGTCCAGTCCCCGTGTCAGGCTTTGTGCCGAAAATGCAGAGCCTGCTTGGGATTCTTTATCTCTCCCTCTCCCTCTCTGCCGCTCCTCCCTCTCAAAATAGATAAAGAAATTTTTAAACAAATTTAAAGAAATATAAAGTTTTTAGAGTCACGGAAGTTCTTGTAACATTTTAAAGTTAAAATCTGTAGAGATATCTAAACTTATTTGATCCAAGTTTTGGGAGTCCTAAAGCCATTGTGGTTTAGATGATATCTGTTTATGATTGACAGAAATTGTAACAACTGTGCAAAATCTTGAGTTATGGGGTCTTGCAGTCCATCTGAGAGACCATCTGCACACAATAGAAATGTGTGTTTGTCTGGAGTGTCCAAGAGGAGGATGGAGGAGGATGGTGGGTGTTCAGATTCGGATGGGTGGAGTGCAGAGCACATACCTGCTATACTTCGAAGAGCAAATCCCAACTGCCTCAGCCTACCTCTAGTTTTTCAGAACAGAAATTGAGTATGAAGGAGTCAAACAAACAAAAAATCCAACCAAATACTGGATTATAACATCAATTTTTGTGACCATTTCTATTTGTGAGTGTGTGAGTGACATTAATTGGGTTCTGATTCTGCAACAGACAAGACTTTGACCTTGAACCCTGCAGGATGGCATCCCCAAGAAAGCCCTACTTGTGTCTTGACAGTCAATGCCTGGGGAGTAGGCTATCCGGAAGCTTTCCACAAGCAGGTCTGGGAGGGCAGACTCAGTGACCCTGGCTTTGTTCCTGTGCTTACCAAGAGGAAGAGGATAGACCTGAGCCACCCCTCACACTTTGTGTAATTCTGGGATAAAATATGTTCAAGGTTAAAAAGCCTTTAAAAGGGGGTAATCTCTGGTCTCCCTGTGGAAGATGATCAAATACTATTAAAATATTCCCATTTCTGGTAAATAAATCAATTTCCAAATACTTACAGAATGCCTTCCATGGTCAAAATCTTGATCCAGAATTGCTCATTAGAGTAACTTCATCTGCAGAAAGAACTCACTCACGAACATCAAATGGCAGCGTTATAACCACGTACAAGGGCAAACTGCGCCGTCCAAACAGCAATGCACTGGTTTGCAGCTCAGTAGGGGTGTGGGTCTGGGGACAGCCTCCAATCCAGACTCTATACTAAGAAATTAGGTAATTCAATGACAATAATATTTTTAGCTGCAGCTTAAGGGAAGTTTACAGCTTTAAAACAGGAAATGGAAAACAATAAGTAAGAAGCTATAAAATAAATTGAGCACACAGCTTTCTGTTACATTTTATACCCAGGATATATATACCTAAAGCTTTTACTTTAGGAAATGACAGGCTTACTTGGAGGGCCAGCAACTTCTGGAGTCTCTCTCTTTTTTATTGAAATGGAGGTGGGAGCAGTGTTGGATACACTTAAGGCTTAGGTTTTTATTTCTCTGTAAATTTCAAATTGTGTCTTTAATATGTGTCTAAGAGGATTTTTTTTTCTTTTAATATTTACAGGCCATCTTACGGTAAAATGAACCTTCGCTGTGTATTAGAATCTGGGTATTATTTTGGCCACATTTTATTGAGTGATTACAGTGAGCCGGGTCCTGTATTAAGCACTAAAATGCACTAGTTTATTTAACTTATTTAACATTATGATGCAGGGATTATTATTATCTCCATAGTATAGATGAGGAAACTGAGGGTGATGAGAAAAGTTATACTGCTTGCTAGCAAGCTCCCAGCTACTAGCAAGCTTTGTACCAGGAACTCAGATCTGCCTGTCTCCAGAGCCTGAGATCTTAATCTATTCTGCTGACTTTCATTCAATGTCATAAACTTGAGAACTGGGGAGCCATGGGTTGATGAGCTGTACACGTGACAACCCCCATATTGCAGTTTCTTTTACGGTTTCTTTAAAATAACTCTAAGAGGGGTCTCTGACCAATAAACTCAGATCTCCAAACTGGCTGAATTTGCCATATGTTATTTCCCCAGAATTTGGGTTCTAACAAATGGCAAAGCTGGAATGACCACTCCCTTCCCTGGGCTTCAAAGAATTTAATGTCTTGCCTCTACGGGCAGAGAGCTCTTAATTTTAGCATTGGTGGCATGTGTTGTCTGAATGGGAAGAGTCAGGCGTAGTGAAGACTTGATAAGATTTGTAGTCTAAAGAAGGTCAGGAATCCCAGTGGCTCAACTCTGCCTTAAAAATCTCAGTTTTCTTACCTTTAATAGAGATGATGTCAATATCTATTCAACTGGAGTGTTAGCATTAAATTAGACAAGATGCGTCAATGAAATTTATGAGTTACTGTTTTCAGAGATATTGAAGTTCTCCTCCACTGCCTTGATAACATGTGGGCTGGTACTTTACCATCCTCTGTTTCTAAGGATCTGTTAAAGTCACTTTTTTTCTGAGAGTGCTCGCTCTAATGGGACCTGGCTGGAAACAGATGGTGCACTCACACCAGGAAGAGTTTAATAAAGGGCCTATTTACTTAGGTGTGTGCTGGGTTTAGGAAAAGCAACAGAGGATGTTGTAGTATCCTGGTGGGAAGCCATTACCAGTAAGTCTGAAGGGACGAGGGGAGGGAGGGTTTACGAGAACCCAGAGTTTTTGGAGAGGTCCTCCTGACAAGAACTGTGGCCTTTGGTGGAGGGATGCGGTCCACCCACAAAAACTTACGTGGGAAAGATCCTGGGAAACATTTCTGACTTCACTTTCATCCCTCCCTTTGATCTTCTGCAGACACTCACCACCGGTTGAATTCAAATGGAAGCCACAGGGGAAGGGAGCTCCTGATGCAGCCTGGAGCCCGTATAGGTCGGTTCCTGGGGCAGAGCACAGGTGGAGAAGAGTGGAAAGCAGCACTGGGCAAGTAGAAGGTACTGAGCACAGCCACGTGGCCTTCCAAATAACCAATAATCTTTATCACTTTGGTCAGACTTGGCCTAGTCAACCCTAATTCAGCATTATGTTGTCTTTGGTGACTCTTTCTCCCCTTGTGGATTTTCTCCACTTCTAGAAATATTCACTCTTTATTTCTAAGCTGCCTTGTGCTCTTTTGGTTCTCTAAGTCTTCTTGTTATAAAACGAAATTAATACAAGATGCCCATTTTCACACTTAAATGTCTTATGCCTAATTGTTATTTTAAAAATGCATACTGATTTTCACCCCTGGGATGGCTAAGTTTGCTACCAGACCAATTGCAGATGAAAAAAATACAAAGAACAACTACTTGGAGGCACTGGAAAGTGGATACATGCAAACAGATTATGGAGGGTAATTGGATGACAGAATAAGACAAAGAATTCATTCCTCAGTTATGGTTTTTAGCTGAAGAGTAGTTCATAAGAAATGTCGATAGCCTTTTCGGCATGAAGAATTAGAGGAGAGAGTTGAGAGCAACCACGGCCATTAAAAAGTGAGGAGGAAATCTCTACAAGGAAAGAGCCAGAGAGGGGAGTGCCAAATTCTGTTTATAAACTTCACAAATTTCTGGCTGGCCCCTGAACCATAGATGCATGTGGCACACTACAAGCCACTCAGTAAAAGGTAAGTAAACTGAGCTGAAATATGAACTATTGCCTGAAACATGGAGTACTTAAATTTTTATTTATTTTTTTTTGCAGCTTTGCCAAAACAAAAATATCATACCCTTTGGGAGAAGTATAATAGAACCCAGAGTCCTCCCAAGAAAATATTCACAATGTTCATTGTGATCTATAGATGAAAAATATACTTTTTTTGGTACAAATTAAGAGGCTGATCTAAAATTCGTATAGAATGCAAAGGCTTTAAAATAGCCAAACAACTTTGAAAAAGAGCAAAGTTGGAGGACTCATATTACCTAATTTCAAGACTTATTATAAAGCTATAATAATCGAATATAAGGGTAACAATGATAAGATGGACAAATGTCAATGGAGATAGTGGAAAAATAAATCCATATATATAGGGTCGATTGATTTTTGATAAAGATGCAAAGGCAACTCAGTGGAGAGAGGGTAGTCTTTCCAACAGTTTGGTGCTTGACGAAATTCTTGGGGGGTGATGGATATGTTCATGACTTGTGTTGACAGTTTCACAGATGTATAACATGTCAAACCTTAGACTGTACATCTTAAATAAGTGCAGTTTATTGTATGTCAATTATACTTCAGTAAAGATGGTAAAATAGCAATAATCAACCAGGAATATTTATTGAGAGGCAGGAGATGATAGTATAGAGGTTGAGCTCCGAATCCAGCTTTTCCACTTACTATTTGTATGACTTGGGATGGTTTAACTCTTCTGGACCTGTTTTTCTGTATGTAAAGTGTAGTTGTTATAAGTATTGTTAGCTTATTAATACCCTTTTGGTATTCTGTGGCATATAGGAAGGATTCAACAAATGTTAAAAAGTCTTGTGCTGGGGCACCTGGGTGGCTCAGGCAGTTAAGTATCTGACTCTTGATTTCGGCTCAGGTCGTGATCTTGCAGTTCGTGAGATCCAGCCCTGCATGGGGCTCTGTGTGCTGACAGTGCAGAGCCTGCTTGGGATTCTCTCTCTCCAAATAAATAAATGAGCACTAAACAAATGTATTGGGCACTATGCTGAGTGTTTTATAAGAATTACCTTACTTAAACTTCATAATCCTGTAAAATAGGTACCAATACCCTTGTATTACAAAGGAGAAAACTGGGGTGCCAAGAGGATGTATGACCTATCCCAGGTTGGTTGCACAGGATGCACGTAGCAGAATCTAGACATAAAGGCAGTCAAACTCCACACACTTTTCATCCTATGAATAAGTGTTAACAGATGAGGCACTGACTCAAGTGCTAGTAAGAAAATTGTCCAGACAGTGCCCATGTTTTCTAGGATGTTATTATCTGAGATACATGAAAATACTGAAGACCAACGTGTTTGGGCGGCTTTCTGGGAGTTCCTCTTGTAATTACTCCTGGCATCTGGCTCAGTGCTTACCAAACCTGTTTCTTCTTCCCGGGCACATAGTCAAACTATATTTTCCAGCTCCTGTATCTAGTGAGGTCATGTGGCTAGTTCTTGCCAATGGAATATGAGCAAAAGTGGTTGTATCCTTTGTACATTAAGGTAGGTAGGAATGGGTGGGCTTTCTCCATTCTCCACTCCCATACTGGTTTGTGTTTAAGACAGGGGAGCCACAACGTTGGGAGGAACCTGGTTCCTGAATGACTACCTGGAGCAGAGCTCTTATTGCTGACTGCATTGAACGACCTTTGATGTATTAAGCTACTAGAATTTTGAGATTTGAGGTTGTTTCTTGTAGGTATGAACATACTCTAATGGATTATTCTTGTGGAATGTTACCTTGCTGACATATCCCATCTCTAGAAATTTCTGAAATATAGGTCAGATATCTAGATGAACTCTATTGCTAGGAGATGGACCACAGAGGAGTTAGAATAGAAATTTAATTAAGAAGTAATATCTAACGGGGCGCCTGGGTGCCTCAGGCGGTTAAGCGTCCAACTTCGGCTCAGGTCACGATTCGGGGTCTGTGAGTTCGAGCCCCTTATTGGGCTCTGTGCTGACAGCTCAGAGCCTGGAGCCTCCTTCAGATTCTGTGTCTCCCCCTCTCTCTCTGCCCCTTCCCTGCTCATGCTCTGTCTCTCTCTCTCTCTGTCAAAAATAAATACACATTAAAAAAAATTTAAAAAAAAGAAGTAATATGTAATTAATAGGAGATAATATGTGAATAGTACATGGAACCTAAGGTTTTTAATATTTAAATTCTTTCCAAAGTTCCAATATTTAAATATCCTTAATCTCACTCATGGTGGTTGAATCCTGGCATGTGCTCATGGTTCATATTCCCTACTGGCTTTTGCTATGTCTGCTTCCTGTTTCTTGGGGCTTCAGTTGTGGGCATCAACCTTAGGCTTTCCAAGACCCACAAGAAACTGAATCATCTCTGGCCCTCTCAGACGTATAATTGTTTCCCTGGGTTGTTTTGAAACCCTCCATTCACATCTCAAAAACCTATTCGGTGGGACAGGTTGATACCATCTGTTTTTCAACTACAATTTTCCCCTCCTTCTTGCTCATCGGAAGGTGTGCTTTCCACTCATTTTACCAACTTCCCAAACTGTGGCATGTCTTCTCTCATGCTGTGCCCTGTCTCAACTCTGACAATTCATGGTTTGCTGACAGACCTTTGGTTCCTGGCCAATTACAGCTGGCTTATGACTCCAACAATCTCCTGGCACAAGAGGCTTCTCCTGGTTTTCTAGGGCTTCTGAGTGAGAGAAAAGGAACACGCACCCTGGCTTAAGGACCATCTGTGACAGCCTGAACACGTAGTTATTACTTTTATGTTTCATTTCTTCCTTTTTCTAGTTCTGGATTGAAAAAAAAAAAAAGCACCCAGAGATAGTACCCTTTGTGCTGCTTGAGTTAAAGAAATTTTGGAGAAAATAGGTGTCTATACAGCTGGACAGTGTTTACCTTATGCCACTCGTCATGGAGAAGGGGCTTGGTTCTAGGCATCTGGTTCTGAGTACCTATTGTTTTGCAAAAGGTGATCACTTACAGCATTCCCGAGGTTAAATATGAGGAAACATGAAAGTTCTGATCCTCTGGGTCCCTGCTTTCGTTTCACTGACGAGGAAAATGAGCCCTCAGCTCCTCAGACTGTGGTCTTCAGACTGGTGTCTCTCTGGGAACCACTTATTACTGGCTGGTGGCAATGTAGGTACAGAATGTGAGAGTAAGCATTTAGAAACGTTGTAAAAATTTGACAGAGACATTTTGTTGATTGACACGAATAAAAAGACAGGGCTTATGTATATATTTTTTAAAAAAATTCATTTATTGGGGTGCCTGAGTGGCTCAGTCGCTTGAGCATCTGACTTTTGATGCTCAGCACGAGCCTGCTTGGGACTCTCTCTCTCTCTCCCTCTCTCTCCCCCACCTCACTCCCTGTCCCTGTCCCTCTCCCCCACTCATGTTCTCTCTCTCTCAAAATAAAATAAACCTTTAAAAAAATAAAAAAAATCATTTATATTCAGGGTGCCTGGATGGCTCAGTCGGTTAAGTGTCTGACTCTTGATTTTGGCTTGGGTCATGATCTGACTGTTGTGAGATTGAGCCCCATATCGAGTTCTGAGCTGAGCAAGGAGCCTGCTTGAGATTCTCTCCCTCCCTCTCCCTCTGCCCCTCCTCCATTCACACAGGTGCACTTGTGCTATCTGTCTCAAAAATAAATTCATTTATATTTGATTTATTTTTTAGAACAAGCTTTATTTTTTAGAACAAGTTTAGATTTACAGAAACATTGAGAAGATAATACAGAGAGTTTTCATATCCTCTGCACCAAGTTTCCCCTATTATGAATATATTGCATTAGTATGGTATATTTGTTGTAATTAATGGACTCATATTGATACATTATTATTAACTAAAATTCATACTTTATTGATATTTCCTTAGTTTTTAACCTAATGTCATTTTTCTATTCTAGGTTCTCTTCCAAAATGCCACATTATCTTTCGTTGTCATGTCTTCTTAGCTTCCTCTTGTGACAATCTCTCAGACTTTTGTTGGTTTTGATGACTTTGACAGTTCTGAGGAATACTGGTCAAGAGTTTCATAGGATGTCTTTCAGTTGAGATTTATATGATGTTTCCTCATGATGAAATTGGGCTTATGAGTTTTTGGCAGGAAGACCAGAAAGGCATAGGGCCATTTTCATCTCTTCAAATCAAGGCAACATATTGCCAACGTGACTTATTACTGTTGTTGACCTTGATCATTTGGATAAGGTCATGTTTATCAGGTTTCTCTGCTGTAATATTTAAAAAAATTTTTTTAATGTTTATTTATTTTTGAGACAGAGAGGGACAGAGCATGAATGGGGGAGGGTCAGAGAGAGGGAGACACAGAGTCCGAAGCAGGCTCCAGGCTCCGAGCTGTCAGCACAGAGCCTGACGCGGGGCTCGAACTCACGGACCGTGAGATCATGACCTGAGCCGAAATCGGAGGCTCAACTGACTGATCCACCCAGGCGCCCCTTTGCTGTAATATTATCTTCCCACATCCCCCTCCTACCGTGTACCCCTTTGAAGGAAATCACCATGTGCAGCCTCTACTTAAGTAGGGAATTATCATCCATTTTATTGTACTTTATAAAATATAGTTTATAAGTATATTAAATATATGTATATATATATTTGGATATAAAAAATATTGTTGGTTTGTGATAGACTGAAAATGAGAAAGGTCATTTGAAAACACTGCTCTAAAAAAACTTGCTTAAGGGCACGCCCAAGAAACTCTGGGACGGAGCCCTAGACATGTTAGCTCTAAGCCAACTAACTTTCTTACTCCCCAGAGCCCAATATCCTCTCACTGTGGAGCAAGTTGATGGCTGGCTGTGTGATACCAAAGACTACCCATGACTCTTTCCTTGGACCTTAAGGAATGCTTCAGGACTCGGTGGAAGTTTCTGAAATATCAGTTTCACTGATCTTTGAAATATTAGCCTTCTGGGCTGTTGTTTTAGGTCATGTTCAATGGCAAACAAAGAGTGAGGTAGATTTGCACACAGGAGTTTACTGGGAGTGAGGGGAATGGCATTGGGTAGAGAAGTTGAAGTGTAGTGCAGTCCAAACAAAGACCCTCATCAACCTATGGGAGTGCTGGACCTGAGACAGCCATTCAGAATTGCTCTGAATTTAGGCAGAGAGATTCAGCTTTGAACCCTCCACGTTGACCAGGTATTGGATGCTGTCTGTCTTTAGGAAGGAAGTGTAAACTCGGGAGAGGTGGCTCTTTAAGCTTAAGTACATAACCTAGAAAGGGACTCAGTTGTCCCATCAGCAGCCAGCACTCCTGGTAGCTGACGGAATGAGTTGATGGGGAGATCTGGATGGTACCCCACAGTACTAGCTGTAGATATTATTACTTTTTAAATTTATTTTGCTTTTGTGTTGTGCCTAGATTCTAGGAACCATGGGGTTGTTTGCTGCACTCTTCCTTGCCTTATTAGCTGTCTCTAGTGCTTGAATGCACTAATTGTACTTTGGGTGTGGATGAGGTAATCAGAGAAAGGGATGCTGGGAAGAGAGGCCGTATGAGAAGGTTAGGGCGGGCGGAAGACACAATGCGGAGGATTTGTATTTGTGCAATCTGGCTGCTTCTATGATTCATTTGGGTCTGTGTACCCTCATAATCAGCAGGCTTCAGTGAACTAAGTGTTGCTTTCTAAAGAAAAATGAAAGCTGGAAATTCAACAATGATGAGTGCACACAAACACATAACCCCAGGGAAGCCACATAGAATGAAGCTGCAGGAAGATTCTTGTAATTTTTTTTTTTTAACAGGGGAAAGTGAGGCAAGTGAGAGAATTATTTTAATTGGTCAAGAGTTTGTCTCTCCTGTCACTTGTCTCTTATGGGATGTCAAGCTTCCTTTTTCCTACCCATTTTGATTGGGACTGGGGACACGGGAATTTCAATTACAGGGCAAAAGATGGAATTCTGGAGGAAAGCAAATTTGTCAAAAGTAAATTCTTAGACAAAAAACATGGTTCCTGTGCTCAGCACCTTGTTTCCCTGGCTTTGCCTGATGTATGTTTCTTTTGTTTATTGTGTTTGAATTCACTAGTGTGTCTTTCCCTTCAACTTCACCTTGGATGGTGAAGAATGCTTGGCATGAATTAGCTCACTCTAATTGATAGGAGAATCTTGTACTTGGCAAAGAAACTCCAAAGAAAGAAAGCCCTTTCCTTCATGAGCCTTTTCCACTAGCAGCCTCAGAACTTGACTGCCACCATTTGGATTATATTTAGCTATGGAGGTAGGAAAGGGTTAAAAGACTTAGAAGCATTGAAATGGATTTCTTTTTCCTATTGAGATAGTAGAAGTTTGAATGCAAACCACCATTTTTGCATAATGACTACAGGCATATAATAATAGCTAGCATTGAGCTCTTTCTAAGTGCTGAGCGCTGTGCTAAGCACTTTATAAGTATCATCTCATTTTATGTTCATAATGATTCCATAAGGTGGATATTATTATAAACCGCTCAACACAGATGATGCAATAAAACTTGGAGATGTTAGGTAAGTTGCCTATGTGTGGAGATGGGATTCAAATTTAGGTGCGAATACCTTTGCACCACTTTCTATACTGCTTCAGTAGCCACGGGATCAGGTCAGGGGAGTGGTTGGAATAGGAAAACAGAAAATGTGCTCAGACTGGCTTCCTTTCAGGAGAGACCTCCTGAGGGGCATCCTACTTGTAGCTGAGGCCATTTTCTTCTAGTCCTAAAAGGAGAGACTAAGGGGACAATTAAGATCTAAGAGTCAAAACCTCCATACTGAATTTGGAACTCTGACATTTATTTGGGAATCTGTGGTGTAAAGGTGGTGGTCAGAGGCCCTGGGTGTGGATACAATGGCCTGAGGAGAGAAGGTGTAACCAAGAAATCAAAGGATTCAGGCTGGATTCCTGGAAAGCACATTTAAGGGAGGTGTAGAGGAAGATGAGCCAATAGGAAGGTCCAGGAGAAGAGTCAGTTTTACTGTGATTATCCAGGACAGGATGGGGTGTGTCCGTCCAGAAGAGGATGGGATGTAGTCATCCAGGAAAGGGTTATGTGGTCATCGGGGAGAGGGTGGGGTGTGGTAATCCAGGACAGGATGGTGTGTGATCATCCAGGAAAGGGTGGGATGTGGTCATCCAGGATAGGGTTATGTGGTCATCCAGAAGATGTTGGGGTGTGGTCATCCAGGAGAGAGGAGTCGTTGGGGTGAAATGATACAAAGCTGCCAGGTTAGGTGACATCTTGTCCTTAAGAAAGAAGAGAAGAAAGGAAAGATGGAAAGAAATTCAGATACATTAGAAAGTAGGGAAAAAGTTAGGGAAGGTTATTTCAAGGCCTGTGTATTATTAATGAAGTAGAATATTCTTTGGGGTTTTCTGGTTCAATTCTCTTTCCCAAAGTATCCTGTTAATAGCTCCTCTCACTTGGTGCTTCAGCAGGAATACCTGTACCCAAGAGTAAACTAGCTGTGGACCCTGCCAAAATCATGACAGGGAGAGGCATGTTTGAGCCTCTGCTAGGTCACTGGTGGTGGAGATTGTGGTTACAGCTCTTAGGTGGCCCTGTTGGGTGGTTTTCACCCCCTGACGATCTTCTTCAGACTTTCTTGGAAAACCAACTGGACAGTTTTACCTTTTGTCTATTTATCTTGGAAGGAGCTTATTTCTTTTCCTTTTTCTTTTTTATTTAAAAATTTTAATGTTTATTTATATTTGAGAGAGAGAGAGAGAGAGAGAGAGAGAGAGAGAATGCAAGTAGGGGAGAGGCAGGGAGAGAGGGAGACACACAATTAAACGCAGGCTCCAGGGTCTGAGCTGTCAGCACAGAGCCTGACCAAGGGCTTGAACCCATGAACCATGAGATCATGACCTGAGCCAAATTTGGACACTGAACCAACTGAGCCACCCTGGCACCCCAGAGAGAGCTCATTTCTATCCAAGTTTAGGTTCAGTTATTTTCTGGCTGCCTCCTGCCAGGAGTATCCAGGGACAGGTGGCATGTGGACACTTAGCCCACTCCTATTTTTACCAGGAACTTGGGCTGCAGACGACTCGTTTGAATGTCAGAGTGGTCAAGGGTTGGCAAATTCAGGGTAAACTCTAAGATTAGACTCCCGTGAGACATTCAAGATCTGTGCTTCTTAGGGGCTCCCTTCTCTGAAAGGTCTTCGTTGTTCTTCAGTACACTGGTGCCTGCCAGAACCTTCCTGCTTCACTTATGTGACTGTTAGCTGAATATTCTGTGCTTTGAAAAGATATGAAATCCATAAGTCAATGTAGTAAGATTTTAGCAGCCTCGATCCCTCATTTTATGGGGTAAGTGACTGAGGTTCAGAGAGAATTGAGTTGTCCAAAGTTGCACGGCTAGGGTTTGAACACAGGTCTTTGCGTTCCTAGTCCAGTGTTCTTTGTATATTTCATCTTCATCATGCAATAAAGGGTAACTTGTTATAGAAATGTAAGGAGACAAAACGGTGGCCTCTGTCCTTTCCCATAATTCTCACTAGATTTGTACCTCTTGCTCCCAGTAATTTAGTATATAATTGACTTTGTCTCTCTAGGGAAGGGTACCTATAACTCGTCCCTATGGCTAAAATCAACTCAATCCCCTGAATCTTTCCTATTTACAATATGCTTCTTGGAGTTTTAAAATTAGTGAGCAAAACTCTTCTTTCCACAGCTGGAGATAAACCCATAGGATAATCCTGGAGAAGTTTGACTTAAATTTGAACCAAATCATAAAATATTGGTATAAGATGTTTTCTGGGAAGCAGGCATTTAGTGGAGGTGGGAGGAAATTATGATAGTGGCTGTAGTGCTGAATATTTTTCGTGTTTTATTCCAAGTTTGTAATAACTCTGGGCATTATTCCACTTTACTGCACAGGGAACTGGGTCACAAAGATGTTAAGTAATTAAACCAGGTCCCCTAGAGTTAATTATGTCAATTAATTGTCAGTGCTGGATTTCAAATCTTGGTTTACCTGGCTCCAAAACCTGTGTTCTTTCTACTACCCAGTGGTTCTCTAACTTGACATTAAAATTTCTTGCAAAATTGTCCAACAAGCAGATTTCACCCAATGCAAAGATTCTAATTCAGCAAGACTGAGGTAGGGGTCAGGCATCTATATTTTTAAAAAGTGCCCTCAGTGATTCTGATGTACAGCTTGTTGGGAAACACAGGAGGGAAAACAAGAAAGGGGCAGTGATACAGAGGTCAGAGTTCCCTATCTGACAGTCTGGAGGGAGGCCAGCCACTCTTCAGAGGCTCACAGCCTCTCTAGACCTGTCTGGTGTCCTGACTCAAAAGAGGTAGTTCTTCACGAGGTAGGCTAGAGAAACTTGCACCTAGGCAAGGCTTCCCAGCATGGAAATCCAAAGTTCTTCTGGACCAAGTTAGGAAAGTCATTCCCTGTTATTTTCTTCTATGGAAGGGCCCATTTGCCAGCGTAGGCTAAGCTGCCCAGAGATGGATATTCCTTGTCTGTATCCCAGCATCCAGCACAAATGGCTGGCGCATGGTGAGTGCTCAGTGTTCACTGGGTCATGAAGCACGGTGGACAGGCTGGTGTTCAGTCCTGGTGGGTTAGGACTAAGGGCTTATGTTTTTAAGTATCTCCTGTTTGGAGACTACACGGTTTTGGGGACCATCCCTCTGGCATGTAGCTCTGAGAAGGGCATAGCTGAGTCCAGATGCCGCCAGTGTTCTAAGGTACACAGTGATGAGTTGTGTAGTGCCTTTTTTCTTCATGATGTTTTATAAGTTGAACCTTATTTACTTATGGGAAAGTACTGTGGAGATTATATTTCTAATCTAGTCAGCCTGTAATTATTTCTTTACTTTGGTCGATTACTAATATTTCAGGTGGCTGCCTCCCAATTCAGACTCAGCAGGATCATTAACTTGCCTTCTAGTATTTCTCCCAGATCATTAGTATGAGATGAACAATCAGGAGATTCCAAGAGTCTGAAGTTTAATCAAGGAATCTGGTCTCTGGTTCGAAGATAGTATCACATGTTCCAGGGCTCTAATTTCCCATGCCTACAAACCTCGAAAGCTCAAGTGAAGGCCTCTGATGATTTTCAATAATGCAGTTCCATCTTTTATAGAATTCCATGCCTGTTCCCTGCCTCCAGCTATACACTACATTTAAAGTAAACCACATATGTAGAGGAGACACAAGCTAACTCACCAACCTGATATTCAGAATGGTATCATTTATATGAATTTCAGATCCTTCTTTTGGCCCATGTTATTCAGACGACTGAAAATGGTCCAGGCACAAATGAGTGAATTTGTGCCATGCTCTCCCAGAAGAGACTCATCTGCCTGCTTCCTTCCTTCCTTCCTTCCTTCCTTCCTTCCTTCCTTCCTTCTTTCCTTCCTTCCTTCCCTCCTTCCTTCCTTCCCTCCCTCTCTCCTATGCCTCTCCTTCCCTTCCTTCCGTCCCTCGCTCCCTCCCTCCCTCCTTCCTTTTTTATCTACCTACCTTCCTTCCTTCCCATCTCTCTCAGGCCTTCTTTTCTTCCTCCTACAAATACTTCTTAAGCTCCCCCCTCCCTATATTCCCCACATTGCAGTAGGCCCCTGAGAATACAAAGTAGCAAATGACATGATTTTTGCCTTTTAGGAGCATAAGGCTCACTAAAGCTCATAATTTGTCAACATGGAGCTGTGAATGGAGTGCACGCCTTCTGGACCATCATTTTTGCATCCCTGACCCTGGAAGGTTTACAGATTAGAGTCTGGTAACTGTTTTGATGAAGAATCAAGTGAGAGAAGGTGTTTAAGTGCTGCTCTCCTGTTTCCTGTGTCCTGTATTTCCTGCATCAAATCCATCTTTCCTCTCTATCCAAGCATTTCCGATTTAGATCGGAACTGATTCCTGGTCTGGGGAGGAAGTCCAGAGAGGTCCCATTTCAGGGTCCCTTTTCTTCGGGCATGTTGCACTGTGATTGCTGTGCAGTCAAAGCAACTCTGATTCTGAGTGGTCATGGGTTTGAGGATATATAGCCATTGCTTCTGTAACTTGGCTACTGGTAGCTGGTGGTGATAAGGACAAAGAGAGAAGAAACCTTCATGTTAGAGAAATGAAGTATTTATAATGAAAGAAACGTTATAACATTTCTAAGAAATATCTAGATAAGGAAACTATTCAGAGGACCATCTGCTAGGCTGGTCCACACAATGCCCAATTGTTCATTTGCTCATTCACCCATCCGTTGTAGTGGGCACTGGAGAAGGAGCTGGGTTGCACATAAGCTGCAGGCCCTTCTCAGTCTGTGATTGAGAAACTGATGTTTCCAAACACTGGGTCTGACTATCTCGGCATTGTGAAGAGAAGGACTTGTGGCTGTGTATGTCTGGTGGGTAGAGTGGAGGGCTCTTGGCATTTAATCTATGTTAAAAAAAACTTTCCAAACTCATTTTACCAGCACCTTGGAGCTGTAAAATATGTTATGAAGTTAAAAGAGAAAAATCAGAGAAGCAGCTATTAAAATGTAGATATTTCAGCTGAGAAACTTGGATATAAAAGAAAAAATTTTCTACTTGGGACCTCTTTGTCTCAAAGGAGCTTAAAAAAGATCTTAAAAATAATAGGAGCTTTAAAGCAGGTGGTCATTTATTGTATTCACGGCTAAGGGAAGATTAAACTCACAATGTTTAGTGATTTTTTAAAAGTTCAGCTAAAAGATATTATTTTGGGGTAGAAAAAGTCCGGTTGTCCCTCAACTCCAGCCATTGCAAATCAGGGGATGGACTGTGCTCCCATCTTCCAATGCAAGTGAGTTTCCATTGGGTTGAGACCAAGCACGGACAATTTCAGCCTGAAATGATTACTTTCTGGAAATTTTCAGTGAGTGGAAACAGTCATGTAGAGGTGTGGATCTTGCTACCTGGATCAATAACTTTAGCTAGTTAAGATCCCTGCCAAGAAAGGCAAGGAAGATCAAATTTCATAGACCTAACAAACCACTGGAAACTTCTTGCCTGCGTGTGTTCAAGGATCACTTTTTATGATTTATAGAAACCAAAGCACTCATTGGAATATGAATAATAGCTAACATTTACTTGTCATTTATTATGCTGGCCACTATGCCAAGTACTTTATGTACATTGACTTATTTAATCCTAATGACAAACCATGAGCAGGTACTGTTATTTTTCCTACTTTGCAGATGAGAACATTGAGGCACAAAAAGGCTGAATTACAGAATAGATCAATGTGTCTTTCACTTAGAAAATGAGTCAAGCTCAGGAGTGCCTGGGGGGCTCAGTCGATTAAATGTCTCATTCTTGATTCATGCCTCAGGTCATGATCTCATGGTTCATGAGTTCAAGCCCCGCATCAGGCTCTGCGCTGACAGTGCAGAGCCTGCTTGGGATTCTCTCTCTCTCTCTCTCTCTCTCTCTCTCTCTCTCTCCCTCTCTCTACCTCCCCTTCCCTCCCTTCCTCTCTCCCTCCTTCTCTCTCTCTTTCCTTCTCTCTCTGCTCCTCATTTGCTCTCTCTTCCTCTCTCAAAAATAGAGAAACAAACAAACAAAAAAAGAAAATGAGTCAAGCTCCATACATGTGAATAAATGTGAGCATTCCTACTTCCTTGTTGTTTAGTTTTCTCTCTCAAGTGTGGTGAGAATATTGATAACTTCTTAGTCCCTGGATGAAAAGTAAAAATTTGAATTCACAAGAGAGTTTTGAAATTCGCAACATGAACTCGATAAGTTAAAAGAGAATCTGATTTTGCAAATAGGATACTAACAGCTTGGGAAATTTTATTTTCACAGGGTTTGTTCTTGGGGTGGGGGTGGGGGGGCTTTGTCTTTCTTTCCAAGCACCCCTTATATTTCCTTTTCAGATCAAAGGTAACAAGAGGCAACCAACTGACTCATTTTCTAAGTGAATGACACATTCACCTACTCTTGCAAATCTGAGCTTCTAGCAATTTGCTAATGCTTAGGACGCATGAAATTTAATTTTTTCTTCCTGAAATGCTTGGCCTTCTCCAAAATGGCTTCCGAACACTCCTTCCTGGCAGATGATCTGGTACCACCTGTCTCCCAGGTTGAGGAGGGTTTCTGGGATGTCCTTTGAATACGGCGTCCGTCCTCAGTCGATGTCTTAGCTTGGGCCATTTTCCCCGGTGTCCTCCTCCCATCTAGCTTATGGTCTGCTTCTCCGAATGACTCTTGAAGTGAGCTGTTAATCACTATGCTTTATTGCTAAGTTAATTCTGGCCACAGGTGTTCTAGTCAGGATGCTCCCAGAGCCTGGACCTGCAGGAAGGAAGTCCGCGAAGCTTCTGGCTCTGGCACCAAGCCACAGACTCGGTGAATCATGTAACTTCTCTGAGGCTCAAAGAAGGCACTTTGTAAATTGTAAAGCATTAACCAAACGACAGGAGAGCGCCAGGAGAGCGCCAGGATTCTATTCTACACTTAGGGATGGGTGTCTTATTTAGTTGTAATTGTTGACACCTAGAGGGCCATCATCCCCAGAAATGTGCCTTACTTACATGTTTCTGGACATGCTTGGGCCTTCGGAACATGCATCGGAAGCCAGGGTCAGATAGCATCGGCCGGATGAACACTTTCAGAGGCTAAGGCTGTTGGAAATTACCTCTATGTTACATTTTCCTTTAAATTCCTTACCTCGAAACGAAGCAAAGTCAGGGCAGAGAATTGGATGGATTTGCTCTTGGCCACAGCATCAAGCAGTAGAGTAAACGGAAGGAGAATAATCGTAAGTGTTAAAGGCCGTCAGCATTTGCCAAACCATGGTCTTTTTAAAAATATATACATATACTGCACAAAGAGTTTGGCATTATAAAAAGGATCTTGTAAGTACCATAGTCTTTTATCCAGAATGCTATTAAGAACTTTTTATTAAAAATTAAGATGCTTTAGAAACCACATAAAATTTTAAAAGGCTCTACCTTTCCACTTAGCCTTTTCAAGGGCACCTCTGGAGAGATGGTGGCATTCTCAAACAGTTGGACAGGTCTGTGGAGGAACACTCCACTCTGCCAATTTGTCCCCATATTGGCCCAGGGCAGCCATTCACCACTTTGTTTTTGGTTATTTCAGCTGCTGTTAGACATTCTCCTTCAAACACACCTGCACTGCTTTCCAGACAGCACCATAGCAGGCGGAAGGCGATGGGGTCCTACGCACTGTGGGCTGTGGGCTCCTGTGATCCCACCTGTGCCTCTGCCTCAACTCACCGAGCTCTCTGGAAGTTTTCTGGGTTCTGTGAGAATTCGCTTCTAGACTGAACTGAAATACAGAATCAGCCTCATATTTGTTCATTGGGGCAGTTTTCTTTGTTCAGTTCGACTCAGCACAAATGGGGTTACTTCATTTAATGGGCCGCAAGCAGTCTGCCCACTGGTTTCCTCCTTTTCTTATCTGCTGACACAGGGAGAGCCTTCCTAAATTTCTCCTGGACGTACGTCCTTTTATATCCAAGAAACCCTTTGCCGTTCTAGGTCCTATAATATGACTAATGAGCCTAAAGTGCCTCCCCATCCTTCCTCATCTGACTTACCCCCCTTCCTGGTTTCTTCATCTTGATGCTGTCCTTTTAGCTTTTGAGTGCCCACTGTTTCGAGTGCCCACCATTTTGTCTGCCATTCACTACAATCCCTTAAGTCCTCTCCTCTTGGGTGCTCTTTTTGTATTTCTCTAATTCTAACAGGAGGACTGCAGACCCAAGTTGCAAAAGCATACACTCCCCTCTTTTATCTCTGTATGATCAGTTGAATTTTCCTTACTAACAGCTCCTGTGGTTGAAAGACCCGAAAACTCTGACTTTGCCCTTTCCCAAGATTCTCTTTTTTTTTTGCTCATAGAGAAGCAAGTGAAGCTCTTAACCATTCTGACAGAGTCAGGATTTTTCTGGCTTACGGCTATTGTTTTTTCATCCAGTAAATATTTGAGGGGTCCCTTCTTCATGCAAGACAGTGTCGTGGGCACTAGAGGTACAGAGAAGAAGACACAGGTTCTTTCCAGAAGAGCTTGCAGGCTGGTGGGAAGATAGACATAATGACGCATCCTACGCTCTACTGGGGTATGGCGGGGTACAGTTGGAGGAGGGGTGTGTGGGACGCTCCATCCCAGACGAAAGAGTAGACCACCTATTTCAGCAAAGGAGGGCTGTCAGGGAAACTGTCACTACAAAGTCCTGGTTGAACTGAGTTCTGAAGTATGATGAGCTCTTCACCAGGCAAAGTCAGCCGCAGCATTCATTCAGGGAGCAACACTGTCAAAGGCTCAGACGTATGAAAGAGGGCTGACAATGTCCAGTCTGTTTATGAACCTTGCCAAAGATCGGATGATCTAGGCTTCATGCATTTTTTTGCTGGCCCTATAAGCAGAACGTGCTTTGAGTGGGTTATCAGGAAAGGTCAAAGCCTGCATGGCTGGTGCGAGGGGCTCAGGGGCTGGGTAGGGAAGGGTTAGTCACTTGAAAGTTTTGTGTGCTGAGACAAGGCTCTTAAAGGAGCTCTGGGGTTTTTACAGAGGAGAAAGTGCTTAAAGGCGGATTATGCAGCCAACGGTGAGCCAGTAAATGGTTTCACTGGGGCCAATCCTGGGATATTTTGGCAGCCCTCTTTATTGGGCGTGGGGCTCTCTGGCTATTCAATACCATTGTGACTCTCCTTGTGAATGCCCATGAGGGGTTAGGGTGAAAATATAGAGCTTTTAAGCATTTTAACGTGATTTCGATTGCATTTTAATTTTTAATAAAACTTTTAATAAAGTTCTGCTTTAGGAGCCCCAGAGATCAAAAGATTCCATTTAATAGGGAGTCCAGGGTTATAGCACTGGGAGATAGATGGGCTTAACAAGACTGTGGTACATCTCTTTCAAGTAAATGCAATAAATGGTTCTGTTGGAATGGGAAAAAAGAGAAGATGCATACATACATGCATACATCTTTTTTTTTTTTTCTTTCTGTGTAGCCAGTAATTTCACTCTTTGGAAGTAACTGCTGAGCTCCTGGCATCTTTGACTAATACCCTTCTCATATGATAGTTACACTACTCCAAAGACAGTACAGACATCTGAGCCAAACAATTTTCTCTTTCATTTGTGAGAAATTGAACGGACAGATCTACCTGTCTATTTTGGTTCCAAGAAAACGTCTTGTTAGAAATGTGTGATAATATATTATATGACAGTCGCTGAAAATGTTTCAGACGCGGCAATAAATTGATTGTGGTTTTTAGACCAGATGTGCACCATGTTTAGAATGTATTGTGCTTCCTCATATTCTAGCCTGGTGCTTAAGTAAATAGAAAGAAGTGTTTTGCTTTCCAATGAAGCCTCTTAAGTGAGCGGATGGCATTCTCCCCCCCCCCCCCCCACCCACCCCGCAGTCAGTGATAGGAAATTATCAGAATTGTGCAAATTGGAGCTATTCACTCTCTTCACACGCACTGTGTAGCTGATAGGGCTCCAACTAAGGGCCTGTTTTGTCCCACGCCTAGAGTTAAGAGTGAGACAGCTGGAAAATGACCATTACTTGACTGTGCAGCCCTTCTGGGCTTACATAGAAACTAAAGAAATGTGCTTCATATCTGATGGCGGTATTTTAAGTCCCTGACTTGTGATTTAATATATGGTATGAGCTCATACCAGTATATGGTATGGTATCAGAACGCATTTAATTGAAAAGGCTGAAGGAGACATCTTTTTATTGCATATCCCCCGCAAGATTCAAGGCAGACTTTGCTAAAGGTATTAGAAACAGGACATTTGTTTTTCTATGTGTGTTCAGTAAAATATCCTTCTAAGCATCGAAGTGGTCTGTGTGTCGTGACTGGTCTGCTTTTTTATGCTATCTCATTTCACGTTTCAATTCTAGTGGCACATTGGTTTTGAGTGGTTAAAGGTCTGTCTCATTTCCTTGCCAACCGAGATTATGTTCCCAGCTCTTTGTTAATTCCGTGCACTTTTAACGGTTGCTGCCGATCGTGTCCCGCTTTACTGTGCTCGGCGTTCTACGAACCCGGGAACCAGTGAGCGATGTGATCCTGCCCTCAGGAAAGCAGTGAGACAGTTCATGGAGGGCAAGAAGGCCAGGAGTTTCACATGCTAGACCTCATTTAGTGCTCATGGCAACTCAGCTTCGCAGGGGTGGGTGTTTACTTCTTCATTTTACAAATAATGAAACTGGGCCTCACGTAGCTCAGAAATTAGGCTCCAGAGCCAACAGCTGCTTGACTTCAGAGCCCACACCCTCTCTCCAGCTCACTGTCTGGCTGGTTGGAGAGCAAGACATAACAATGAACACAAGGCTGGAAAAAATGTGAATAAATGCAAACTTAGGCACTATAGCATTAAAACACCACGTGGATTAGAGCGGGATCTCTGTGTACCCTGTGGTCACTGAAGGGTTTCTGGAGGAGCACCTGGGCTGTGTTTGGAAGCCTGGAAGGATGAGGGCAGACATCACAGGCACGAGGGCATCGAGGGCATAAGCTTCTAGAATGGACAGGAAACCTGATTGCCAGGGGCAGGACTGTAGGGCTGGGGAGCAGTGGGAAGCAGGGGAAGGTGTAGGGCAGGGGCAGACGGTGAAAGACCCTGGATGCAGAATGGAGGTGTTTAGAGCCTTGTGAGAAAGTCTTCCCTGCAGCCCCCATGTGTGTGTCAGAGAAGGTTTTAAAATGTGGAGAAAAAGTGCCGTTGCACTGAAAGTTGCAACATTTGGGGGCTGTATGATGTTGAATTTTCCCTTCGTAGCAAGAAAAAGTGGTGCTTTAATCATGAGGAGAATGTCACGTTTCTTTTCCCATCAGGGAATAGAGTTAAGTCAACCTCTCTGCTGAACTGAAAGTGTCTGAGAGTTCTTGGCAAAATAAACAAATTCCCTTTGCCTCTTGGTGGGCGGGGGAAATGGCAGAGGGGCAGTGGGGCAAGAAAAGGGAGACATGCACACAGACCACCATTCCGGCAGTTTCTCTGATTTTCAGGAGATGCCTGGGCACTAGGAGGCAGAGGAAAATATGAAAGAAAGAAGATCCAGGAGGAAATCCTGATGACCCCAGGGAAGAACAGGGAGCATGCAGACCAGCTCTTGGGATGATGGGGAGGGGTGGGGGGAAGAACTGATCTGTGGCAGGGGCTTAGCCTCACTCCCAGAGAGTATAAGTTTTTGAGTGTCATCCTTGAGCAGGGTCCACGCTAATCTTCTCTGTATTGTTCCAATTTTAGTATATGTGCGGCTGAAGCCAGCACAGTATAACTTTTTAAATGTTTGCAACAAGTCTTTCTTGGGCCAGGCACTACGGCATAAAGCGTGAAGGCATAAAGTAAAATTTCCGCTCCCCTTTTGTTTATAGGGAGATACTGTGCAATTTTTTACACAGGTTTTAAAGTGATTGTGACTTGTGGTTTTATAATTGGGCAAAAGAAAAATCTAAGATTTAATGAGTGACTTAAGAATCCCTTCTTTAGTGATCGTGGATGCTTCTCTACTGGTACGAGTCCTGTTTCAAACATGGGACCTACATTTAAGAAAAAGGTGCACACCAAATTCACACCTGCATTTTTTTGGTTTGAAAGGAAGTAAGGGAATTTTGTGAAACGTTTGAAAAATTGATATGAAATTTTCAGTGTGTTCATAATCATTTATGTGGCCGACAGTGCACTAGATGCTGGGGATACAAAGAGGAAGTCCCAGGAACTCATAATCTATCGAAGGCAGCAGAGAAATATATGATACATAGCGATTGGTGCTCTGATGCACAAGTGCTTATAGAACAGTGACTCACAGACTGGGTAGATGAGTTACTATGGAGTGGTTTTTGCAGTGTAGATAGGAGTTCAGATGGAGAAGAGAGAAGTGAGATAAAGGAGAATGGTGAGAGGCATTGTAAACAGAGGAACGTATCAGTAACACCTCAAACATGTGAAGGTGTGCCGTCTGCTTAGGGAACTAATAGCCTAACAAGGGTAGTGCGTGATGTATGGGAACGAAGGAATAAGAAGTGGGGTTGTAAGAATCTACTCGAGGCAGACAGCAACAGCCTTAAATACCTTGTTAAGAAATTTGAACTTTTTTCTCTAGGCTAGTGTTTCTCAGGCGTTCTGTTTTGTTTTGTTTTCAAGACTAGTCCAGTAATATGCCCTGGAAGAAAAGGGTTCTATAGCCATAAGCTGGGGAGATACTGTAAAGATGCATTCTTCCTCTTGGATATGCATAAGTGTATCACTGCCCTAATGCATGTCAACATTGCAAAAGCTCTGAGAATTCCTGAAAACGTAACACAACCAAATAGTCCAACTTTGTTTTACTCATTGCTTCCCAAACTTGTTACTGTAGGCTTCCTTTCCAGGCAATACCTGCTCAGATTTCCTGAAACTACTCTTCCGTAACCTAGATTGGGAAATGCCTCTAGGGGAGCCATTGAGTTTTTTAGTAGGAGGGGGATTTAGTCTGGAATGTACTGGGGGAAGGGAACCTGTGGAGGCAGGAAGGGTGATGGGCCTGGCGCTAGAACATCACAGAAGACTGAACCTGATGCTGGCAAGTTCTTTGTTACAGAACTTACTCGGTGCTGTAACTTCCATTTCCTCCACTCATCTGGGCATCCCAAGACCAACACATAGTAGTTTGTGATTACATCTATGTTGGATGAATCAAGGGAAGAATGAGCCTACTATGGCTGTTTGGTTCAGAAATCCTAATGAAGATATGGGCCTCTTAGAGGCTCATTTAGGGGCATTCTTTGGGGGCTAGAAAAGAAAAAAAGTGAATGTCTGAATCAGATGTAGCTACAGCTCTCACTTTTGATACGGACTTTTAATAAGCAGAATGACTAATTTTTTAAAAATATTATAAAGTGTAGAGGCGCCTGGGTAGCTTAGTAGGTTAAGCGTCTGACTTTGGCTCAGGTCATGCTCTCACCATCCGTGAGTTCGAGCCCCGCGTCAGGCTCTGGGCTGACATCTCAGAGCCTGGAGCCTGCTTCAGATTCTGTGTCTCCCTCTCGCTCTGCCCCTCCCCCACTCATGCTCTGTCTCTCTCTGTCGTTCAAAAATGAATAAACATTAAAAAAAATATAAAGTGTAGTATTTCATGTGGACATGTTTTCTGTAAATCACCAATAAATTATTTTGTCCACCTTGAAATATGTGTCTTATTCTTATGAGATAATAAAATATATAAAGGAAAGTATTATTTGATATAGTCACAAAGATGGGGAAGCACATTAGGCATGATAAATTATGATCCTTTCGGTGTGGAGTGACAGTTATTTTCACAGGTAAAGGAAAAGTTCTCTTCATGTTTATCACAACTTTCATAGAAAAGGTGAAGCCAGGAAAAAGGACAAATCTCTATTTCCAATTTACTTTGCTCCCAGATTTCTCAGTGTGAGACTTGCTCTAAAGGTGAATCTTAAGGAAAACTAGGTAAATGGTTCAGCACACATTGCCACCACCATCACATTTGAAAGGGCAGAATCATAGACGCATTAGCCTAACTGAAGATCAGAGTTGCCCCACTTCAGCTTGGCCAACGTCAGCTAGAGGAAATGTCCGGTGAAATCAAGGCCTATGACCAGAACGAAGCTCTGTGAGCCTAAAGGGTCCCAACGCAGTGTGGTGGGGCAATATTTTAAAATCTCAACTTGAAGATTTCTTTAGTTTTTTCTTGGGTGCCTTGGTTCTGGCTTCCAGTCAGTTAATTAGGCCAGTCTGGGTTCCTTGCCTTGGGGAAGGTGGAACAAGCCCGGGAAACGAAGTCATATCTTGGCTTTTGGGCTCCGAAATCTAACCCCAAGGAGAGAAAATAACTCTTGGACATTAATAGTAGATGAGCCTAGGATGCCATAAGACTGGGGGCCAGCTGCCTACCCCAGAGGGAGACGAATGTCCATAGAGCAGGAAGCATCAGGCTGTCGTGGGGGCACATTTAGAAGCTTCTGTATGGATAATCCCTGAGAAGGAGGACTGGTGCCCAATCCTCACCCAGGTCAAGCCTCGGGGATGTATGACTGTACGGGGAAGAAGGGCCTTGGACAACATCAGGTTCCCATGGCTCGGCTGGTGGGAAGAACATTCTCTCTGAGCGAAGTGGATGGGTTTCTGAATGGCCCCAGTTTCTCACAGCCTAGCATGGTGTAGAGCAGCAAGTGAATTCCTGGGTACCAGAGAGGAGCACAGGAGCAGCGAAAGCAAAGGCCCAGATGGGGAGCTGGGCCAGACAGCAGTGAATCTGTTGGTCGACAAGCAGGACCGGGCAGCCCAGGGGCATGGAAGCAGATGCCCCTGTGGATGATGGGGAACTCAACGTCTGCCGTCCTCATCCCCGCTTCCCTGGTACTACTCTGACTCTCTAGATCCTGAGATGATTGCACTAAGTGTGCCACTCCTTCAGCACGGTCTCAGGATAGAAATTCCATTGCGTTATAGAGAAATAAAGTTGCATTTCTGACACACATGAGTCTGGGGATTGAGATTCAGGCCTGGTTTTTGTATAATAATGAAAAATTCCATTTGATGATGTCTGGGCAAGAACGGGCACTTCTCTGTCCTGCAAAGATCACGATGCCCTTAAACTTAGGCAAATACAAAGAGGGGTTTGTGGAAAGGATACACAAAAGTCTCTTAGAAATCGAGGGCAGAAAAGTATAACTGGGTCTGAGGAGATTCTTGGAAAGGCGAAAATGGGGCTTTTTTCACTGTCTCTAAGGGCTCCGTGAACTCTTTTCATCTCTCCCTGTGTGCCTTCATTTTTGGCTTCTTCTGCCTGGGCAGTCTGTGACGGCGGGGCCCCAGGTCTCCCGTCTCTTCACTTGCCCGCCCTGGGAGGCTCCTTTGTGCCTCTCAGTTCCGCGTCCACACAGCAAGCATCTGATTGGCTCTTTTTGGTCAGGTGTCTTCTGGTCCAATCACTGTTGTTGGTGAGGAGTCACAAACCAGGTTTAGAGCAGCAAGGGCAGGGCTGCCAAGTTGAACAACTTCAGGGGGGTGCTGGTCAAATATTGCTTTGTGAATGGCTCTGCCAGGATTTGTATAGTGCGCATTCCGCGCAACCAGAAGCAGCAGTCCCGGCCAAGAGCCCTGCTGTCCTTCTTTTCACAAATGCAGTAAAATGGCGGAACTTAACTGTTGTTTGACTTGAGTGAAAGTCTTCCTAACGTGCCATGTGGCCATATGAATGCACGGAGTAGGACGAGGAGTAGGAGGATCAGCATAGGTGAATGTTCATGTGAACAGAAAGAAGTTAGCTACCTTGTCAACTTGGGTGGTTCTCTGGTTAGTACAGTGGTTTAGAGATAGGCTTTGATGTTCAACAGAACTGTGTTCAAATCCCAGCTCTGCTTATAAAATGTGATGGTGGTCAGGTTACTTGATTTCTCTAAATCTCAGTGTCTTCATCAGTAAAGTGGGGATGATAATTTCTTTCCTACAGGGATTCTTACAAGGATTAAATGATTTAATGCATTTAAGGAACTTGGGCCAGTGTCTGGTGCCCACTAAGTGCCAGTTCTATTATCGTGATAATAAACCATATAAACTAAACAGTCATGAAATCTTGACCCATTTTTTAAATCTGCATCCAAGGGAATTGCTATGTATTTGGTAAAGGTCTATATAGTTACAATTGAAATCAAAATCACAATGTTGTACCAATGTTGACACAAATAATAATTAGCAACAATTCCAACGATATTGATGATGATGAAGAAGTAAACCTGGGTAAACTTTTGTCTCAGGCTTGTGTGGTGCAGGTACGCACATATGTATTCGATCCGATTTTAACTTTATTTACAAATCTTTGTCTTAATGTCTTTTTCCTTAGCATCTTGACCCTGTTTTGACATCTAGCAAGATGAGATTTTTTTTCGAGCTGCATGTTTCATAAACAAAATATATGTTTATATCTGACTGTACCCAAGCTGCTAATTATGGGCAACTCTTTCTATAGTTCACTATTAATCACTCTTGTCTTTAGGGTGATATAGAAAACAATTTATGTTACAAAATAAAATCCTCCCTTAAAAATGTTTGCCCTAGGAGTGAGGAGGGAGGAAATCACAAACTGTTATTGTTTTCCCTCAGATGGATCTAAATATTAACATTCCCTTAGCTTTAAAGATTATTTTTATGCCGCTCCTTTATAAACAATCAAAGTACACTAACTCTTCTGTTGTCTGGGGTTCTGTCTACAGCATACCCAAACAACTAAGCTTAAAAAAAATGACAAAATCAATTCAGCAGGTTATTTGGCATTGGATGCAGAAAATAATAATGTTTGAATAGCTTAAAACATTTTTAAAAGCACAGCATATAGTAAATTGATTTTAATGTTTATATACAGCCTAAGGATCCCTCACACAGTGGAGGGAGTTGTTTCTAGATGTCGTTGCAACTGTATTAACTACCTAAGCCCCAGAATAGGGGCCAGCGGCTGAGGCAGCAGTCGTTCATAGGAGGAGGAATTGGAGGAAGAGGAAGAAGGATAAGCTGCTATGGTAACAACAGCGGTAGTAGCTGTACTAGTAGCCGCTGTAGCCATCGTTAACGCTGTGTGCAGACGGTGTTCTAGGCACTTCCTATACAGCAACGTACAATCTGTACAGCAAACTTGAGAGGTAGCGCTGTTATTTCCTTCTTACAGAAGAGGAAACAAAGGCTGTGACGGGCGAAGTAACCATTGGGGAACACATTTGAAGAATAAGAACAATGACGGACACCATGTTACACGCTTCTCGGCTATTGACAGGCATCATCCCGTTGAAGTCTTCCGGTGATCCCAGAAGTAGGCCTCTTTATTATGCCAGGTGAACACAGGAGGAAGCTGGAGTTTGGAGGCCTGACTAATCAAATGGCAGGCGAGGGACTGAGTCCAGGGGTGGGAAGCCACAACTGCAGTCTTGCCTTTCAGCTTGGGGTTTAGAAGTGTGTCCGGTAGGTTCGGCTTGGACTGATTTGTTGAGAGAAGGGAAGTCCTTAAAGCAGAAGCGGCTGTCCTGAGGCAGCACTCAATGCCTCAGTGCTTGCCCTGGAAAGAAGGTGCTCTTCCTTTGAGGGGCCTCCACAGGAGGAGGTAGAACGGTAGGGTAGGAGGAGTGAGGCGCTTGCCTCAGGCACGAAATTTAAGGGAACATCAAAAATTCAATAAATCAGATCAATACTATTTGAACGGAATATTTTAAATATTATTATTTATATATATAAAGTATATATATTTATTTATAAATTATATATATATTTATATATAATACATATTAAATATTTAAAATAAAAACATCTTAGGGGCGCCTGGGTGGCACAGTCGGTTAAGCGTCCGACTTCAGCCAGGTCACGATCTCGCGGTCCGTGAGTTCGAGCCCCGCGTCAGGCTCTGGGCTGATGGCTCAGAGCCTGGAGCCTGTTTCCGATTCTGTGTCTCCCTCTCTCTCTGCCCCTCCCACGTTCATGCTCTGTCTCTCTCTGTCCCAAAAATAAATAAACGTTGAAAAAAAAAATTAAAATAAAAACATCTTAAAAAATCCATACTTGAACATAATATCAACAGTTAAAATAATAAAAATAAAATATTATTATTTATATATATAAATATATATTTATTTATAAATTACATATATATTTAAATATAATATATATTAAATATTTACAATAAAAACATCTTAAAAAATCCATACTTGAACATAATGTCAACAGTTAAAATAATAAAAATAAAATATTATTATTTATATATACAAATATATATATTTATTTATAAATTATATATATATTTATATATAATACATATTAAATATTTAAAATAAAAACATCTTTAAAAATCCATACTTGAACATATCAACAGTTAAAATAATAAAAATAAAATATTATTATTTATATATATAAATATATATATTTATTTATAAATTATATATATATTTATATAATATATATTAAATATTTACAATAAAAACATCTTAAAAAATCCATACTTGAACATAATGTCAACAGTTAAAATAATAAAAATAAAATATTATTATTTATATATACAAATATATATATTTATTTATAAATTATATATATATTTATATATAATACATATTAAATATTTAAAATAAAAACATCTTTAAAAATCCATACTTGAACATATCAACAGTTAAAATAATAAAAATAAAATATTATTATTTATATATATAAATATATATATTTATAAATTATATATATATTTATATATAATATATATTAAATATTTACAATAAAAACATCTTAAAAAATCCATACTTGAACATAATATCAACAGTTAAAATAAAGGCAGGGTCGCTATGGTCCTGGGTTACTGGGTGCCAGGCCTCTGGATGGAGATCAGACAGGACTGTGAGTCCGACGGTGGGCCTCAGCTCACGGCCACCACAGCCATCTTTACCCTCACAGGTCCTTGGTGGACCCTTCCTTCACATTTTGGTCCCTGTGTCGGCTCTCCGCACCAGTGCGCGCACAGGTCTCCCTCCCAGAGTCACCATGAAGGAGAGGAGTCTGTATGGAAGTGCTTCTGTAGGCATTACCCAAGTGCTATTTCTTCATCTGGTGCTATTTTTAAGGAGTGAGAATGGCATTTTCCAGTGATACGCTAAAAAAGTTAAGCGTTTTCCCTTCTACCTTTTCTCTCCAAAACACAAACAAGGGAGTTGTTGAACAAAGAGGCTGTCAGTGTCTTTCCAATTTTAGGTCTGTGTATTGGGCTACTCTTGGTTTCTCTTTTCCTATTCACTGCTTGGGGTGTCAACTTAAGAAAACACTGGACCTTCTGCTGGCACGTCAGCTGGGACACATGTGTCTAGCTGATCTCTTCCAAAAGCTCCGCAGAATTGTCCAGTCCCAGTGGCCTTGGGCTTTGAGGACTCAACCCAGCAGTCATGCTGTTGAATACGAATATAACTGCTTCCCACCCCAAAAGGCATTTTATTTATTATTTTAAAAATATTTTCTTTGGGCTCCTTTAATCCTAGGGGACATTTGCTTGATGAATAGCAAATAAGTTCCCTTAACCAGACTGTTGTTATAAATATCCATGGCATTAATTCAAACCATTTGCATCGGAAACTTCTTCTTTTTTTTTTTTTTTCTTTTCTGGAGGAAAAGGGGTGGCTGACTTAACCTCAACATTTGGGACATGATTTTCCCTAAAATAACCACAACATCCATCATTTTTTTTTCCTGCTGGTGTGTCAATTTTTTAATGAGAGGCTGGGTCCCTTCAGTACCTTCGGTCTCCATAGTAACAATTCCATGTGTTTATTCTGGCTTACTGAAACAAAATGCTGAGGAAAAGGTCAGTGACTCATTTTTGATTGGGGGTTCCTCTAATTAGAGGATGAAATTTAGAAGTTGATCAGTAATACAAAGATACTACGTGCTTAAAAGTAAGATCCATGGCAAGCGTTTTAAATGACAAGTTCTAAAACTTTAGGCGGTCAGATGTTTTAAAATTCTGTTTCTTCACAGGTGCAGGTGTTTTTGAGACTATTATTGTTTCATCCATGTATAACCAACCTTGACTTCCTGCCATTCCCTCCTGGTACCAGCATCTGAGTAATGCATTAAGTAATGGATTAAAGTATCTAGAATGACTAATGCAGTTATACGAGTCTATTTGGACCTATGGTATGTGCATCTGAGATGAGCTAAAGCAATACAATAAAGTCTTTCGGGGTGGCCACTGGGTGGCCAGAAGAGGCAGGAACATTGCTTAGGTCCTGATTTTTCCACCTCCTCTGTCACTTTAAGTTGTGTTTTGGATCTGTGGAAGGCAGAAAGGGGACTGCCACGCTTTATGATTGTTGCCTTGGGTTGCTATTGTTTGATTTAGTAAGTATCATGCGTCTCTTTCCTCATCTGTAAAATGGGAACAGTAGCAGAATTTGCATCATAGGGTGTTTGAGGGGATTAAAAGCAATAATGATGTAGGCATAGTGCTTAGCAAAATGCAGACTCTTAACATAACACCAAATAAGTGTTGACTGTTGTAATTACTCTTTTTAACTTTCGTTTTTAGATTAGTACTTTGGCCTTTGGATTAAATTCCTTTGCTCTCAAGGGAATTGTGCAAAACTAAGTAAGACTGAGCAGCAAATGAAATTTCCACATTAGAGGGCAAGAAATCAGTTTGAGCTGGTGAGGATATGTCAGTCTGTGGGGGAGTACTACCCCTCCATCTCTACCCGAGGGCTCCATGAAACTCAACTCATTCATATCTGAGAGCCATGGGGCATCTTGTTTTGAGCACAGGCTTATCTGGACAGGCTCTCAGAACTAAGGGCAAAGCTTAGGTGGAGAACCTGCTCCTTATACCCCAGTGGTTGAACCTCAATCAGTATCTAAAATATAAAGATATGAGGGATATGAAACAGTGAAGCTCATGGAACCATAGAGTAGAACAGTGGTTCAGGGACTGGAGGTTGGGGACATAGGAAGATATTGGTGAAAGGGTATAATCTTTCAGTTATAAGATGAGTAAATTCTGAGGCTCCATTGCACACCAGGGTGACTGTAGTTAATAATACTGTATATGTACTTGAACTTTCTGAGAGAGTAGATCTTAAGAATTCTCATCACACACACACACACACACACACACACACACACACACACACACAGGTAACTATGTGAAATGATGGATGTATCTATTAATTTGATTGTGGTAATCGTTTTACAATTTATACATATGTTAAATCATCATATTGTATACCCTAAATACATATAATTTTTATTTTCCAATTTTAACTCAGTACGGTTGGAAAAATAAAATAAAGCACAAAGAGATCCTGTCTTGACTGGCAGAATGTGGAAGTCAGGTGCCTCCCTGTGACCCCTTGTCAGTGGCCTGAGTTTGTTTGACTCCATGGGACTCCATGAGACCAATGTGGACAGAAGTTGGGTGGGCTTGCAGACAAGTTATAGAGAGAAGCTGATACATTTTAGGTAGAATTTTTAGACACTTGCATGAAGAGATTTTCTAGCTACTCTTAGAAATCAATCCCTCTGATGGCTCTTAGTAAAGCTGTAGATCGTAGAAGCCAGACCTTTATTAGGGAACTTCACCGTTCGCTTAACAAATATCTATGTCTGTGGTGTGTCAAGCATGTGGCTAGGTCAGCTGCAAACACAAATGACATGGTTCCCCTCCCCTGGAGCCTACATTCTAAGTTGAAGAGATAGAAACAAGTGAAACAAAGAAAGAAAATAATTGCATGTATTAAATGCTAAGAGGGAAAAACATATGCTAGGCAGCGTTTGTGTGAGAACCTTGACCTCTGTGTACTGCTCCAAGAGGAAGCTGGTCCTTCTGCAAGAAATAAGGTTGGAGATGATATTCTGGTTAGTTCCTCTATGGTAAAGACTATGGGAAGATTCTTTGTCCTTAAATGTTGATACCAGCTATGTCTTTTCTCTTGGGTTGTGCAACTGGAATGAGCAAAGTGATCGCTATTGCTGGTTGTTTTTTTTTTTTTTTTTTTTTACTCGCGAATAATCATGTTGCTAGGGCTCTGAGTCTCTGTTAAATGCTATAATTACTATTTTTATCCTCATTGTCAGAAAACACAGCTTTTGCAAATCGATTTGTTCACAAACTGCTTTTTTCTTCACAAAGCATCTCGTAGGTCTGGTGTTTGCCAGAGCACATTTTTTTGGAGACAGTGTTTTAGAAAATACAGTTTGGATGGTCCTGTGATAATACATTTTTAAAGAGTAGTAAGTATATCTTTGAAGATAAATATTCCAGATAAGGTATCTATACTTGTTTGCTATCTAGGTTTTCAAATGCATGGTTAAGGTCACTATTTTTTAACTTATGCCCTTGGTCTCAGGCATTTGCCTGTGATTTCTTGAGACTCATCCCCCCATCCCCATCCCTACTTGTCAATATTGTTGCAGAGAAAACTAAAAATGGCCCCCTACACAAAGAAAAACAAAACGAAACAAAACAAAACAAAACAGCAGGTATTTGATGGCAAACATGTAAGGAGATTCTATCATAATGGCTAATGCAAAATAGACATAAATCAGGGTTGTGTCTAAAGTTTACAGAGAATAAAATGATGCAGGAATTCCTCCAGAGAAATAGTCTATTTGTCAGAAAATGCGGGGCTCCTCTTTTCCATTCTTAGACCATTTAGTCATTAAAAGATTTTTTAAAAATTTAAAACAATCATATAATCTACTTTGCTGGAAATATTTAAAAATATTATAGATTTTTTTATTTTTTATTTTTTTAATGTTTACTTATTTTTGAGAGAGACAGAGACAGAATGCGAGTGGATTAGGGGCAGAGAGAGAGGGAGACACAGAAGCAGAAGCAGGCTTCAGGCTCTGAGCTGTCAGCGCAGAGCCCGACACGGGGCTCGAACTCACGAGCTGTGAGATCATGACCTAAGCTGAAGTTGGACATTCAACCGACTGAGCCACCCAGGCGCCCCTAAAAATATTACAGATTTAAAAGGAGTTCAGTAGTATATCCATTGACCTCTCATCCACCAGTAGAGAATGCAGTAGACTGAGACCAGGTTGTTGGTTTGGGGGCCAACACAGTGTCCAGCTTCTCCCGATCATCTCCATCTACATGGAATCTGGGTGCTGATCATCTGCGGCCATGTTTGAGTCATGGAACCTTGGTGGTAGGTAGAAGAAAAATGGTAATGCTCTAAAAACTAGTTTTAGGTGAGAGCTTTTCTTTTTTTTTAAGTAAAACTTTTTGTCCTTTAAAAATATTGAGAATTATCAAAAAGACAGTGTTCGTATACATGCTGTATTTGGGATGACCAAATGGTTCTATTAGGGAAAACATTGTCTAGCTCTTATCTCCTCTGTGGTCCAGACAACACTGTACCTCATAGCTCACTGATTAAAGGTAAAGGATGCCCAGCTCTGGGTAAAGTTTAGCCCATGGCAGTGCTTCAGAATAGATAGTCTTGCCTCATGAGTTTCAAATACATCCTAGAAGACTATGCATCTTTATAACTTGGGGCACCATGCAACAAGTCCAAAAGAGAATACTGTGATGGCCCCCCCCTCCCCCCGCTCCCATTCGCTATAATTTCCCATTGCTCATGTTACTCCTCATTTAGTTCTTTCTGTACCTTCCTCAAAGCAAACTCTCTTCCCCACATTTGTTGGCTTGCTTATTTTGGGGCGCTTCCTTCAAAGTAGACGTAGTTCTTAAACATTAATGTGTATCAGAATTGATTGCAGAGCTTGTTAAAAATGCAAATGTTGCAATCTCTAGGTGATCAATAAATGAACAGTAAAAGAGTAAATAGTTTAAAGAACAGTGATGCTTTCCATCACTCAGTAATACTAATATTCATGTTTGGAAAGTACTTTATTATTTTTTTTAATGTTTATTTATTTTTGAGAGACAGAGAGAGACAGAGCATGAGTAGAGGAGGGGCAGAGAGAGTGAGGGACACACAGAATCTGAAGCAGGCTCCAGGCTCCGAGCTGTCAGCGCAGAGCCCAATGTGGGGTTTGAACTCACAAGCCATGAGATCACCACCTGAGCCGAAGTCAGACGCCCAACCAAATGCGCTGCCCAGGCACCCCTGGAAAGTACTTTGTAATGTCTATGATACTTTTGCACAATTTGAGTATTTCCCTATTCCAAAGTCCATGGGCCATTCATTACTTCAGTGCCCATTGGGTTTTAAAACCTGGTACCATAAACTTCCTATATCACCTTCTCCTCTTCTTTAATTCCAGGAAACAACATTTGATAAACACACTCTTCTCACTTTCCCTTTTCTACCTCTGGCCTCTTCCCACTTAAGCCCTTACTCCCCCAAATTTCTGTTTATTCATTAATTTCTTTAAAAAACATTATTTATTATTATTATTATTATTATTATTATTATTATTATTTGAGAGTGGGAGTGGGAGAGGGGCAGAGGGAGAGGGAGATATCAGTGCAGATGATTAGCGCAGAGCCTGATGCGGTGCTTGATCTGATGACCTTGATGAGATCATGACCTGAGCTGAAACCAAGAGCTGGATACTTAACTGACTGAGCCATCCAGGTGCCTCCTTCACGCATTTCTTTTTTTCAGTCAGTGACACAACATTTATTGTCTGTGCAGAATCAAGGACTGCGCTAGGTACCCTGTTACATTATCTTGAATTTTCTTTCAAGCTAGGTTACCCGAACTGAGTAAAATTAGGGAAAATACATGGAGTAGAATTCCTTTATCCTTGAAAAATACATTCAGAAAATGTAGTTCCATTTCCAAGTGTAGAACGACTTAGAGATACGAAACAAAGGGGAATCTGAAAACGGGGGCAGTGACAAGGAGCTGCTGTTTCAGCTACCTTTTATTTTGTAAACATTTCAGTAATTGCAGACTTTGGGTTTAATCGCCTTGCAGGGTGGTAGACAAGGCATCAGGCTGTCAAGAGATGAGTTGTTGGAATTGCGAGCCCCTCACACCTATACCTACAGATGACACCCTCAAATTTCTGTCCCCAACTCACTTTCCTTTCACTCGTTGTACAATTTATTCAACAAATATCCATTCAGTGTCTTCTCTGGGCTGCGCACCATGCCGGGCACTCGAAAGAGGGGATTCCCATCATTGTTAGGTCACACTGGATGGGTCGATGTATGAATGCATCACAGAGTGTTTTGAACGTGCAAACGCGTTGTCGTGGTCCTGCAAAAGTCATCTGGATGCAGTGTGGTCTTGGCCCTGCGCCCTTGATGAGACCTTGGTGCGACTTCCTTCCCCTCTGTTGTTCTCCTCACCTGTGAGCATTCCTGCTTGCTTAGCTCTGGATTTCAGCCACACCCTCCTCAGCCTTAGGAAAGAGTTGTCATATAATGCCCCTGGAGCTTAGCATGCACTTTGTGATCCTTGAGGGCAGTGTGCAAAGCCTCGGAGACCCACTCCGAGAGGGTGGGCTTTCTGCAAGGGTTGGCTCCTGGGCTCCCAGTCATCCTATGTTTCCTTCTCACAGGAACAGTCCCCTCCACCCACTCTGGGGTCAGGTGGATACCACCAAGGGCCTCCAGAAAACCACCTTCTGAGGTAGTTTTTCAGACCCACGAAATGTAGCATGCATAAAACTGGAGGTACAATGGAGCCACAACACAGACGAAAGGGTGAGGGCGAGGAGAGCTCTGTAGGCCAGTGTGTTTGCACAGCCATCCTCATGCAAGGCTAATAAGCAGCAGGTGAATACTTTTCAAGAGAAAGACAGTACAATGGAGCACCCCCCCCCCCCCATTGCTGAAAGTCTGACAATACCAGAGAGAGTCCAGGGCTTAAACAATTTTGGGTGCTGTGGGGCTGCTGGCTGGGATCCCAAGTGCCTGCTTTGAGAGAGAGCAAAGAAACAGGAACTTTGGGGAGCCTCTCACTGACCCTCCCATGGGGGATGGAGTTTCTCCCATAGAAGCCTTGCTGTCAGATTCTCAGGCCTGCAAACAGACATTCTAGTTTTTGAGTAATTTAAGTGGTAACTATAAGTTCACTGAGAGCTGCACTGAAGGCCGACTTTTCTCTCTAGTGTAATTATTCAAGGGCAACCATGTGTTGGCAAAAGAAGTATAAAGGGCAGACCCTGCCTCTTATTCCTTCCAGACAGAGAAGCCCAGGGCTTCAGTGTGGTTGGAGCATATCATCTATAGCCTATTTTTAAAGTTTGGGAAAACTCAACTGGTTGATAGGCTCACTGGAGTTTGGGTCACTGGGGGGCCATGGTTGACAACTATTTGCTGTCCAGTCAAGAATATGTTTGGGCGCCTGGGTAGCTCATTTGGTTGGGCGTCCGACTTCGGCTCAGGTCATGATCTTGCGGTGAATTTGGGCCCCATGTTGGGCTCTGTGCTGACAGCTCAGAGCCTGGAGCCTGCTTCAGATTCTGTGTCTCCCTCTCTCTCTGTCCCTCCCCTGCTCACGCTCAGTCTCTCTCTCTCTCTCTCTCTCTCTCTCTCTCTCTCTCTCTTTCTGTCTCTCTGTCTCTCTCTCCCTCAGAAATAAATAAATGTTAAAAAAAAGAATATGTTTTCAGGTTATTTGTTCAACTCTGTGGATCCCCCTTGGTGCATCGACTACTTTAAAAGTTTATGCGGGGGGTTTGTTCCTGGGTGGCTCAATCATGTTGAGTTTTGGATTCTTGGTTTCAGCTCAGGTCATGGTCTTGGGGTTGTGGGGTCGAGCCCCATGTTGGGCTCTGTGCTGACAGTGTGGAGCCTGCTTGGGATTCTCTCTCTCTCTCTCCCTCTCTCCCCCTCTCTCTCTCCCTCTCTCTCTCTCCCTCTCTCTCTCTCCCTCTTTCTCTCTCCCTCTCTCTCTCTCCCTCTCTCTCTCTCCCTCTCTCTCTCTCTCCCTCTATGCCCCTCCCCTCATGTGTGCTCTTTCTCTCTCAAAATAAACATTTTATTTAAAAAAAATTTTTTTAACGTTTATTTATTTTTGGGACAGAGAGAGACAGAGCATGAATGGGGGAGGGGCAGAGAGAGAGAGGGAGACACAGAATCGGAAGCAGGCTCCAGGCTCTGAGCCATCAGCCCAGAGCCTGATGCGGGGCTCGAACTCACGGACCGCGAGATCTTGACCTGAGCTGAAGTCGGACGCTTAACCGATTGAGCCACCCAGGCGCCCCTCAAAATAAACATTTTAAAAAAAGTTTATAGAAAGGCCCATTTCCTCCTTTTTTTTTTTTTTTTTGAAAAGTAGTGTAGATTTTGGTATCAGACGTGATTATCTGTAAGTTTGGGCATTGCCAGTTTTAAGTTATATGAACATGTTCATGTCCCTTAAACTCATGGAGACTCAATTACCTTACCCTTATGATGGGAATAATTGCCTTGCTCTGGCAGAAATCATATGTGTTGTGACTTTGGTGACTTCTTTTTGTGTGTGTGTGCATTTCAGGATACTTTTATAAAAAGCAAAAAAACAATCAGGTTCTTTTTAGTTCTGCTTGCACATAGAGAGGTAAAGTTCAAGGGTCAGCAAGAATGCTTGAGCCTGTGCCATGGGGCTGGAGGAATCTGGCCCACTACAGAACCTTGACCGTTGGGAATCCATAAGTCAGGGTTTGCCCTGGAGATACTGTCCACAGATAATCTGCATAACACCTAGAATAGCAATCAGAGGTAAAATGTACATTTGGTTTGACAGTGTATAAGAAGTACTTGTCATGGTACATACTTATCATTGTCTACAAATCACTAGCTCCAGCAGTGTTTAATACAAACTTGGAATGAATAAATACTTGGCTAAGCAGAGCTGAAGACTTCTTCCTTCTTCCTTCCTTCCTTCCCTCACTCATTCTCTCATTCACTCACTCACTCACTCACTCACTCGCTCATCCATCCATCTATTATTTCCTGAGCCCCTCCCCAGGACCAATACTGGGGATATGTTAGTGAAGACAACAATTTGCTGTCCTCAGGCAGCACAATTCCAGTCAGACAGACCAACAAATTAAGAAATGAAAATGTGACATAATGTTAAATCAAATACAAAGTATTTGAAACAGAGTAAAGCAGGGAAAGGGGATAGAGTTGTTTTCAACAACTCAACAGGGAGATCAAGGAAGACCTCTGTGAGTAGATAATGTTTGATCAGACACCGGGATCAAGTGAGGAAAAGGGCCAAAAGGGTATCGGCGGAAGGACCTCTTTAGCCACAAACCAGGATTGTCCAGGAAAACTAAAACCTATAGTTACCCTGTAGGACCTGGTGAGGACTTCAGATTTTATTCTAGGTATGAAGGGAAGCCATCAGGGAGAGATAGGATCTGATTTTTGTTTTAAAAAGATCATACTGGCTGCCATATGGAAGGTAGACCATAGGAAGGTAAGACTAGAAACAGAGAGACCAGTTAGGAGGCCACTGCAAAAGCCCAGATGGGAGATGACAGCTTATCTTTAAGTAGGGTTGACTTCCATCATTCTAATTTGACTCCACACTGAACTCATCCTGAGTATTTAGCCCTCTTTTTCATTCACGAGGCAGAATTATTTGCTCTCAATATTAAAGAAAATCGGAAAGATCAGTGATTCTCATCGTCTCTCTTCCAAGGATGGTGCTGGGCTTGTGGATGAAGGCAGATGCCTCCTGCAATGTTTCAGGTCTTCTCTCCTCCCTTCTTCCCAAGGAGGTATCAATCTCTCTACTTGCTCTTTATTTCTGATAGTCTTCTGGTTTCAGAACTCAATGTCCTCTCCTCTTTCTCACTTTCCATTGTGAACCAAAAATTTCCATTAGTCTTCCAAAGTAATTTTGAGCATGCATCAATTGCATTCATAAATAGTCCCATCAGGGACATTCTGTATTTCATTGGAGTCAGCCCAAAGGTCATGATATATGAATTTGGAATTGTCTTTCAGTAGTCCTTGGAAAAGTTTTATTAGGTACGTGGTGGAACTGGAAAAATGTCTTGGAACTTGTAGGTTATGTAATTCTAATAGCTTCATTGCTAGAATGCTTGGGACTCTTACTCATGACTTCATTTCTCCTGAATGTGGGTTTCATGCATCTGGTTACTTGGCTGTTTTCAGAAAGTAGGGGTAATAGTCACATTAATGTATCATCTTTTCCATGATTAGAAAAGAAACCTGAGAATGCTTTCCTAGCAAATATGTAGACACAGTTTCCTCCAACACCTGTTCTTTCAAGTCATGAGATGTTTGAAAATAACCACATAAGTTCCTGTGTCTGATCCAGCCTTTTGAATACCTACTAGGACAACATAAAAATTTTGCTAGTGTGAGCAAATGTCAGCATGCCCCCCTTTTCTATCCCTCCCATGGATTCAAGTACAGTAAATGTCTATTGATTTGGAATGACCGGGGGATTGGTTATTTTGGCTCCATGTAATTAACCAGCAGATTAAAAAACACATTTTTTGCAAGAAAATCCCTAATGTCACATTGCTATTAAGTTAAGGAGCTGGGATTCTGATTCTACATTCTAAATACTTGTTTACCTTGCTAAGTTTAAAAATTATGCAAAAATGCATTCTTATTGTGGAAAAATTAGAAAACACAGGTGGATAAAAAAATGAACCTCAAAAAAACAAAAAGTTCACCATTCAGAGATAACCACGGTTAACGTTTTGGTTCACTTCTTTCCAGATATTTTTTTTTAATTTTTTTTTAACGTTTATTTATTTTTGAGACAGAGAGATACAGAACATGAACGGGGGAGGGTCAGAGAGAGAGGGAGACACAGAATCTGAAACAGGCTCCAGGCTCTGAGTCATCAGCATAGAGCCTGATGCGGGGCTTGAACTCACGAACCGCAAGATCATGACCCGAGCCGAAGTCGGACACTTAACCGACTGAGCCACCCAGGCGCCCCTCCAGATATTTTTTTATACAAATATAAATACAAATGCTTTTTCAAAAGTGGATACTACTTTCAACTTCATTTCACCTTTAATAATATCCTGTGTTTTGTTAATGTCTTTCTATGTCATGAATATAGACCATGACCTTTATTGCTTTAAAAAAAATTTTTTTTTTAATGTTTCATTTATTTTTGAGACAGAGAGAGACAGAGCATGAACGGGGGAGGGGCAGAGAGAGAGGGAGACACAGAATCTGAAGCAGGCTCCAGGCTCTGAGCTGTCAGCACAGAGCCTGACGCGGGGCTCGAACTCACGGACCATGAGATCATGACCTGAGCCGAAGTCAGACGCTTAACCGACTGAGCCACCCAGGCGCCCCTTCTTTTGTTTTTTAAAGTAATCTCTATGCCCAACATGGGGCTCAAACTCACAACCCTGAGATCAGGAATTTTATGCCCTACTGACTACACCAGGCAGGCGTCCCCAGCATTGTCATTTTTAAACTTGCATTGTTTTCCGTTCCAGGATGCTGGAATGACTTATTAAATGCTTCATTATTTTTTTTTTTTTCTGCATTGGACTACCACTTGATTACCCAATCCCCTTGTTTTTGGACATTTATTGAGTGCTAATGATATTCCAGGCTCATGGTGAGCACTTTACATATGTGCTTTCATTTCTTTAACTTGCTTACAACTTCTTGCCATTACTGACAATGCTTAATCTGTATGTACCTTTCTGTATGATTATGCAGTGGTTATTTAAAGGCTTCTCTTAAATATGGCCAAAGTACCTCTCAGAAAGTTTCTAACAATTTGTACTCACAGAGCAGCACAAGTGTTTAATTCTTCACATCCACACAACTGGTAGGTGTTATCAGTTTTTAACATTTTCTCTAATCTTTTATAGAAAAATGATATCTCATTATTTTAATTTGAATTTCTCTGATTGCTAAAGGAGCAAAATATTTTTCTATTGGTGTGTTTATTTTTTTCCTTAAAAATATTTTAAATCTAATATATATTTTGAAAGAATCCGTATTTTAACTCTATGTACCGACACATACATAATTTTGTCAAATGCATACTCGTAAAACTATAAAATGCTCCTTTTACTGAAATTTTTCTTTTTCTTTTTTGTTTGCTTCACCCTCTTCCTTCCGTTCACCTCAACCTCTCTGGCTCCCAAGTAGCCTTTAAAACAGCACTGAAGGGCACCTGGGTGGCTAGTCAGTTGAGCATCTGACTCTTGGTTTTGTCTCAGGTCATGATCTCATGGTTCATGGGTTCCAGCCCTGCATCAGGCTCTGTGCTGACAATTGGGGGCCTGCTTGGGATTCTCTCATTCCCTCTCTCTCTGCCTCCCTTTGTGCACACACACACACACACTCTCTCTCTAAATGAATACACTTAAAAAAACCCAGCACCGAATACATCTTTGTTTGAATATTTCTGTGTTCTCATACAATCCTCATATAATGTACCATATACATTGTACATTGTCCAATGGATATAAAGTGATAATCCTATTATTGTATTTTGCATATTCATGGTTACTACTTATAAATTTGTACATCTTTTGCTTACCACAGATTTGTTCATCTGTGAATTGTCTTTGCTCATCATTTTATTGGGTTATTTGTTCTTTCTTGTCTATTTTTTTTAATGTTTATTTATTTTTGACAGAGAGAGAGAGAGAGAGAGAGAGAGAGAGAGAGAGAGACAGAGCATGAGCAGGGGAGGGGCAGAGAGAGAGGGAGACCCAGAATCTGAAGCAGGCTCCAGGCTCTGAGCTGTCAGCACAGAGCCCGACTCGGAGCTCGAACTCACAAACCACGAGATCGTGACCTGAGCCGAAGTCGGACGCTCAACCGACTGAGCCACCCAGGTGCCCCTTTTCTTGTGTGTTTGTAAGTGATTTTTGCGTATTAATTTAAGCTTTTGTATTTGTGACAAATACTTTTTTTCCCACATCTATTTTTTTGTCTATTATCTTTATTTATGAGATCTATTGCCATACAAAAGCTTTTAGTTTTTGTTTTATTTTATTTTATGTTATTTTATTTATTCCATTGTATTTAATATACACTGTTGTTTTAGTCTCAGGTGTACAATATAGCGATTCACCAATTCCATATATTTCTCAGTGCCGATCAAGACGATTGTAGCCTTAATCCCCTTCACCTATTTCACCCATTCCCCCAAACACCTCCCCTCTGGTAAACCATCTGTTCTCTATAGTTAAGAGTCTGTTTCTTGGTTTCTCTTTTTCCCCTTTGTTTCGTTTCTTAAATTACAGATATGAATGAAATCATATGGTATTTGTCTTTCTCTGACTGGCCTATTTTACTTAGCATTATACTTTCTAGATCCACCTATGTTTTTGCAAATAGCAAGATTTTATTCTTTTTAATGGTAGAATAATATTCCATTATATATCCATATATATCCATATATACCCAATTTCTTTATCCATTCATCTACCAATAGACCCTTGGGTGGCTTCCATAATTTCCCTATTGTAAAAATGCTGCTATAAACATTGGGGTATATGTATCCCTTCAAATTAGTATTTTTGTATCCTTTGGGTAAATACCTAGTAGTGCAATTGCTGGGTCATAGGGTAGTTCTATTTTTAACTTTTTGAGGAACCCCCATACTGTCTTCCAGAGTGGCTGCACCAGTTTGCATTCCCACAACAGTGCAAGAGTGTTCCTCGCCAACACCTGTTGTTTCTTGTGTTGTTAATTTTAGACATTCTGGCAGGTGTGAGGTAGCATCTCATCATGACTTTGATTTGTATTTCCCTAACGATGAGTGATATTGAGCATCTTTTCTTGTGTCTGTTAACTATCTGGATGTCTTCATTGGAAAAGTGTCTATTTCTGAGTCTGCCCATTTCTTTTAAAAAATTTTTTTTCAACATATGAAATTTATTGTCAAATTGGTTTCCATACAACAGCCAGTGCTCATCCCAAAAGATGCCCTCTTCAATACCCATCACCCACCCTCCCCTCCCTCCCACCCCCATCAACCCTCAGTTTGTTCTCAGTTTTTTGCTTTGGCTCTCTCCCACTCTAACCTCTTTTTTTTTTTTTTCCCTTCCCCTCCCCCATGGGTTTCTGTTAAGTTTCTCAGGATCCACATGAGAGTGAAAACATATGGTATCTGTCTTTCTCTGTATGGCTTATTTCACTTAGCATCACACTCTCCAGTTCCATCCACGTTGCTACAAAGGGCCATATTTCATTCTTTCTCATTGCCACATAGTACTCCATTGTGTATATAAACCACAATTTTTTTTATCCATTCATCAGTTGATGGACATTTAGGCTCTTTCCATAATTTGGCTATTGTTGAGAGTGCTGCTATAAACATTGGGGTACAAGTGCCCCTATGCATCAGTACTCCTGTATCCCTTGGGTAAATTCCTAGCAGTGTTACTGCTGGGTAATAGGGTAGGTCTATTTTTAACTTTTTGAGGAACCTCCACACTGTTTTCCAGAGTGGCTGTACCAGTTTGCATTCCCACCAACAGTGCAAGAGGGTTCCCGTTTTTCCACATCCTCGCCAGCATCTATAGTCTCCTGATTTGTTCATTTTGGCCACTCTGACTGGCGTGAGGTGATATCTGAGTGTGGTTTTGATTTGTATTTCCCTGATGAGGAGCGATGTTGAGCATCTTTTCATGTGCCTGTTGGCCATCCGGATGTCTTCTTTAGAGAAGTGTCTATTCATGTTTTCTGCCCATTTCTTCACTGGGTTATTTGTTTTTTGGGTGTGGAGTTTGGTGAGCTCTTTATAGATTTTGAATACTAGCCCTTTGTCCAATGTTGGTTGCCTTTTAGTTTCGTTGGTTGTTTCCTTTGCTGTGCAGAAGCTTTTTATCTTCATAAGGTCCCAGTAATTCATTTTTGCTTTTAATTCCCTTGCCTTTGAGGATGTGTCAAGTAAGAAATTGCTACGGCTGAGGTCAGAGAGGTCTTTTCCTGCTTTTTCCTCTAGGGTTTTGATGGTTTCCTGTCTCACATTCAGGTCCTTTATTCATTTTGAGTTTATTTTTGTGAATGGTGTGAGAAAGTGGTCTAGTTTCAACCTTCTGCATGTTGCTGTCCAGTTCTCCCAGCACCATTTGTTAAAGAGACTGTCTTTTTTCCATTGGATGTTCTTTCCTGCTTTGTCAAAGATGAGTTGGCCGTACTTTTGTGGGTCTAGTTCTGGGGTTTCTATTCTATTCCGTTGGTCTATGTGTCTGTTTTTGTGCCAGTACCATGCTGTCTTGATGATTACAGCTTTGTAGTAGAGGCTAAAGTCTGGGATTGTGATGCCTCCTGCTTTGGTCTTCTTCTTCAAAATTACTTTGGCTATTTGGGGCCTTTTGAGGTTCCATATGAATTTTAGGATTGCTTGTTCTAGCTTTGAGAAGAATGCTGGTGCAATTTTGATTGGGATTGCATTGAATGTGTAGATAGCTTTGGGTAGTATTGACATTTTGACAATATTTATTCTTCCAACCCATGAGCACAGAATGTTTTTCCATTTCTTTATATCTTCTTCAGTTTCCTTCATAAGCTTTCTATAGTTTTCAGCATACAGATCTTTTACATCTTTGGTTGAATCTGCCCATTTCTTAACTGGATTATTTGATTTTTGGGTATTGAGTTTGATAAGTTCTTTATAGATTTTGGATACTAACCCTTTATCAGATATGTCATTTGCAAATATCTTCTTCTGTTCCATAGGCTGCCTTTTAGTTTGTTGATTGTTTCCTTCGCCGTGCAGGAAGGTTTTTATCTTGATGAGGTCTCAGAAGTTCATTTTTGCTTTTGTTTCCCTTGCCTCCGGCAACATGTCTAGTAAGAAGTTGCTCTGGCCAAGGTTAAAGAGGTTGCTGTCTGTTTCTCTTAGAGAATTTTGATGGTTTCCTGTCTCATGTTTAGGTCTTTCATCTATTTTGAATTTATTTTTGTGTGTGGTGTAAGAAAATGGTCCAGTTTCATTCTTCTGCATATAGCTGTCCAGTTTTCCCAACACCATTTGTTGAAGAGACTGTCTTTTTTTCCATTGATTTTTCTTTCCTGCTTTGTCAAACATGAGTTGACTATGTAGTTCTGGGTCTATTTCTGGGTTTTCCATTCTGTTCCAATGATCTGTGTCTGTTTTTGTGCTAGTACCATACTGTCTTGATGACTATAGCTTTGTAGTATAGCTTGAAGTCCAGAATCATGATGCCTTCAGCTTTGCTTTTCTTTTTCTGGATTAAAAAGCTTTCAGGTTTTTTTTTTTCTTTTAATATTTATTTATTTATTTTGAGAGAGAGAGAGAGAGAGAGAGAGAGAGAGAGAGAGAGAGAGAATGCAAGCAAGGGAGGGGCAGAGAGAGAGAGGGAAAGAAAGAATCCCAAGCAGACAGCCCTGTAAGTACATAGCCTGCAACGGAGTTTCATGACCTGAGCTGAAATCAAGAGTCCGATGCTTAACTGACTGAGCCACCCAGGTGCCCTGAAATGCTTTTAGTTCTTATTTAGCCAAATGCATTTAGACTTAACTCCTGGGTCTCTAGTCATAGTTAAGAAGTCATGAATTGTAGGCACTCATAGACTGCGAGGTCACAGATTTTCTTACAGTTGCTTTATTTTGTTACATAGAATTTTAATCTATCTGGACTTTATTTCTGTATTTGTTATAAGAAACAGTCCATATTTATCTTCCACATATGTATCTAGGATATTAGTATCAATTATTAAGTATGCCACAACTTTTTCCTATTGAAATTATGCCATTTTATAATCCAAATAAATTCTAAACTCTGGAGTATTTATCTTATTTCAAGTCTCCATTTACTTGTTCCTATTTGATTACAGTAGCTTTATGATATATTCTGATATTTGGTAAGACAAATCTTCCTATATTAATTTTTTGCATGTTTTTTGGATGTATGTTTTTTTTCTAGCAATTTAAAAATAATATACCCAATTAAAACATATTGGAATACCAACTGAAATGTAGCAACTGTACATTAAGTTTTAGAGAATTGACATTTTTTTCTATGTATTCTTTCCTTCTAAGAATATGGAATACATTTTTATATTTTTTAGATCATACATTATACATATGTATTTTATTTATTTAAATTTGGATTTATTCATTTTGAAAGAGGGAGAGAGCAGGGGGAGGGGCGGAGAGAGAGGAGATAGTATTTGCACACGCTGACAGCATGATCCTGACGCGGGGTTTGATCCCCTGAACTGTGAGATGGTGACCTGAGCCAAAATCAAGAGTCAGATGCTTAACTGACTGAGCCACCCAAGCGCCCCCATACATTATATATTTTTATAAGATTCTGACATCCTATGTCTTGTTTATTAAATTACTTATAAAGTATTTTATGGTTTCTGTCACTGTTGTAAAAAGATTTGAATTTTCATTTTTGATCCTAATTGCCAGAGAAAAGCTGTCAATTTTAAAAAGTTTATTTTTAATCCAGAAATGAGAATAAATCATTTTATTAATTTTAGAATTTTTTTTTGTACTAGAATTCCTTGAGTTTTCTTTCTTTTTTAAATTTTTGTTTATTTGTTTTTGAGAGAGAGAGAGAGAGAGCGAGAGAACATGTTTAGGGGAGGAGCAGAGAGAGAAGGAGACAGAGGATCCAAAGCGGTCTGTGTACTGACAGCAGAGAACCTGATGCGGGGCTCAAACTCAGAACCAGGAGATCATGACCTAAGCCAAAGTCAGATGCTTAACTGACTGAGCCACCCAGGCACCCCTTGAGTTTTCTATCTATACAAGTATACTGTCATGTAATCCGCAAAAGATAGGTTTTTTCTTTTTTCAATGCTCTTTGCTAATTATCTCATTGTCTTTTAGTATTTACTACACTGCCTATAATAATGTTCAACATAATAGGTCATCTTTGTCTGCTTCTGATTTTAGAATTTGGTACTAGTTTTTAGAAAATTATCTTTATTGAATTTGAATCCTTTTTTTCTGGTGCTATTTTTAATTAGGTTTGACTATTGGATTTTGCCAAATGCCTATTAAGTATCTACTGATAAGACATGCGCTTTTATCTTCCAGTTTTTTGCTGGACTGAATTAAGTGGATACGTTCATTTCCTGATATGAAAGCACTCTAGTATTCCTGAAATATGTTCCACTTAGTCTTTTGATATATTATAGATTCTTTTTGCTAATATCTTCTTTAGAGTTTTTGCTTTGATAGTAATAAGTCAGATTGGTTTACAGTTTTCTATTTTGCTTCTGTTTTTATCAAATTTGATCAGGAAAGTTATGTTGACATCATTGGGGAGTTTTATATATTTTTCTATGGTAAATTTTCTCTTAAAGTCCAGGTAAAAGTCAGCCATGAAGCCATCTCATCTTGGTATCTTTTTAAATGGTAGATATTGATCATATTGTGGATTATTTGGTAATTGGTTTATTAAAATTGTACAGTTATTACTGGGCTGGTTTTGTAATTGATATTTTGCTAAGAAATAGTTTATTCCTCTGGGTTTTCAAATCTTTTATCAGAGAATTGCTTTTAATATTCTTATGTTCCTCTTTCATGTCTCGTGAATCAATGGTTATGTTTCCTTTCTCGTTCCTAAATTGTGCTTACTTTGTACTTTTTATTATTTATTTTATCAAGTTTTCAAGGTCTTTTACATTTTACTGTTTTTTTTTTAAGGTATATCAGCTTTTGGATTCAATTATCTTTTCTATTATTTTTGCTGTTATTTCTCATTTTGTGAATTTTATCTTTACTCTTTATAAATGCTATTTCCCAGCTTATTTTTGTAATTTTATCATTTTTTCTTGTTTATTAACACAAATTTTCTTTGTTTACTGCCTTTTAAAACAGATTAAGGCATTTAAAGCTATGTATTTTGTGTTGACAATACCTTTTATTTGTGTCCTATTGGTTTTGTTATAAAATGTTCTCTTTTTTATTGCCTCCAATGATTTTCTATTGGTATGTATTTCTTCATTTCTTAGTAAATATTTTTGATTACCTGTCAATTATTTATTCTTTATATATATATTTTTTACTTCTTTGTTTTAATTTTGTAAAATTGAGGTACAGTTGACATACATTATAATAGTTTCATATGTATAACATAATGATTCAGTATTTATGTATATTATAAAATGATCACTACAATAGGTCTATTTAACATCCATCACCATACATATAGTTACACATTTTTGTTTCTTGTGATGAAAACTTTTAAGATATACTGTCTTAGCAATTTTCAAAAGTGGAATACAGTATTATTAACTATAATCACCATGCTTTACATTAAATACCCCTAATGTATTCTATAAATGGAAGTTTGTAACTTTTGATTCCCTTCACCTATTTTGCTCACCCCTGACCTTTGGCAACCACCAATCTGTTCTCTATATATATGAGCTTTTTTTTTTTTTATTAGTTAGTTTGTTTTTGTTTTTGTTTTCAGATTCCACATAGAAGTGAGACCAGACAGTATTTGTTTTGCTCTCTCCGACTTATTTCACTTATCATAATGCCCTCCAGGTTCATCCATGTTGTTATGAATAGTAACTTTTAGTTATTGTTATGGCTGAATAACATTGCATATATGTATGCTACATCTTCTATATCCATTCATCCACAGATAGACACTTTTCTTATTTTCTTGGCTATTATAAATAATGCTGCTGTGAACAAGGGGGTACAAATCTTTTTGTATTAGTGTTTTTGTTTCCTTTAGATATATATCCAGAAGTGGAATTGCTGGGTAATATGGTAGTTTTAATGGTTTTCCATAGTGGTTGTACCAATTTACATTTTTTTTAACTTTACATTTTAAAATGATTTTCCATAGTACTTGAACCAATTTATAATCCCATCAACAGTGAACAAAGGTTCCCCTTTCTCCATATCCACACCAGCATTTGTTCTCTCTTGTTTTTCTGAGGGTGGCCATATGAACAGGTATGAGTTGATATCTCATTGTGGTTTTAATTTGCATTTCCATAATGACTAGTGATATTGAGCACCTTTTCATGTACCTGTTGACCTTTTGTATATATTCTTTATAGCAATGTTTATCCAGGTCCTTTGCCCATCTTTTAGTTGGGTGTTTTGTTTATTTATTTTATTTTGTTGCTGTGCTATTGAGTTCTGAGTTCTTTCTATATTTTGGGTATTAACTCCATCTTATATACGGTTTACAAATAGTTTTTCACATTCCATAGTTGTATTTTCATTTTATTGATTGTTTATTTTGCTGTGCAGAAGCATTTTAGCTTGATGTAGTCCTACTTGTTCATTTTCTATTTTATTGCTTATGCTTTATGTGTCATATTAAAAAAATCATTATTAAGACCCATGTCAAGAAACTTTGTTCCTATGTTTTTTCTAGGCATTTCATGGTTTCAGGTCTTATATTTAAGTCTTTACTCCATTTCAATTTAATTTCTATAAGTAGTGTAAGACATGGGTCCATTTTTATTCTTTACATGTGAATATCCAATTATTTCAGTACCCTTTATTGAAGAGACTGTTTTTTCTCCGTGGAATATTTTGGCTCTCTTGTCAAATATTAGTTGACCTTATATGCTTGGGTTTATTTCTGGCCTCTTGATTCTTGTGTTCCATTTGTTTATGTGTCTATTTTTATGCCAGTGCCATACTGTTTTGATGACTATAGCTTTATAGTATAGCTTGAAATCAGGCATTGTGATACTTCTTGCTTTGTTCTACTTTCTTAGCATTCCTTTGGCTATTTGGGGTCTTTTATGGTTCATTTAAATTTTAGCAGTGTTTGGTTTTTTTTCTACTTCTGTAAAAAATGCCATTGAAATCTCAATAGAGATTCTATTGCATCTGTAGATGGCTTTTGAGAGTATTGACATTTTAACAATATTAATTCTTCTAATACATGAATATGGGATACCTTTCCATTTATTTGTGTCTTCTTTGATTTCTTTCTTTGTCCATTTATATTTTTTCTTATTTTGTTTTCTTGTTTCTTTTTTATTTGAGTATGGTTGATACACAATATTACATTAGTTTCAGGTGCACAACATAGTGATTCAATAAGCTTATACATTATGTTATGTTCACCACAAGTGTGGCTACCATTTGCACCATACGATGCTGTTACGATATTACTGACTTTATTCCTTATGCTGTGTCATAAAGTATCACATTGCTCGTAATGTGATTATGGATATGGTTGGATTTGGATCTGTCTCGTTGCTATTTGTTTTCTGCTCGTCCCATCTTTTTTCGTTCCCTTTTCCCTCATTTTGATCATTAAGAAAATTTCAGGCATTAAAAGTCCTGTCCTGGCAAAATTAGAACTTCAATTTTATTTTGAATTTAAAACTTCTTCCCTCACCCTGCCCAGTTCTGACCCATTGCTCAAGGACCCCCTCCTGTTCCTGAAAACTCGTTTACTTCTCTTTCTCAATTGTTTTTTGTTGCTTTTGGCGTCTCCAGCATCAAGGTAAGGGGAAGCTAGATTAGAGTAAAAAAAGACTATGCATTTTTTCATTCAACAGCAGCAACAGCAAGCGAAAATCTTTGTTTTAGTTTATTTGTGGAAGTCTCATGTATTTTAGCTCATTGAAGGCCTTTAATATTGAAAAGCGGATCCCGGTATCAGGCTATTTACAACTTTTACAAGCCTGTTGGATTTGAATGGTAGAGGCAATGGATGTTAAAAATTGACGTACAGTTGTTTACTTAAAATCGACTGGTCATTAGTAACTTATTAAGTTAATGAATAATTAATTCATCAAGTCTTATTGTGAACTAAGATAGGATATTTGTTGAGGTAATGTGAGCTACTATATTTAAAAAATAATTTAAAAGTGTTATTATGTCACCCATGTAGTATCGAAAATTGGTTCCCTTTCAGAAGACAGCTCTCTTCTAAGTAGTGATTAAGGACTCCTTCCTGGGCTCCTTCCGTCTGTGGCTCTGCGACCTTTGACATACAGCCTTCAAGGTTGCCACAGTCATCTACATCAAGCTGGCATTTCTTGGGGAGATACTTTTATAGGCTACGGCCTAGGGGTGACATACGTCACTCCTGCCCACATTTCAGGGGCTAGAGCTCAGTTATACTTACCTGCAAAGGTCGCTAGACATATAGTATAGTTGTGTGCCAAAGGAGGACAGAAACAATTTGGTAAAGAGCTGGCTAATTTCTGTGTAGGATAAGCTTCCTTATTGCAAGCATGCCATGTATTTAAATTAGAAACTAAACCTCAGTGAATATGGCTGTCATCCCCTTTTCTGTGGCTGTATCTTGACATCATATGATCAGGTGATATAGTCACTCACCTCTAACTCAGCCCTCAATAAGGGACATTTTTTGGGCTGGGTTGGGGGAGGGTAGATTACTCATCACACAAATATCAAAGCTCTCAGAAGTTGCTAAACTTGAATTTTTAAGAAAATGTCTTAATGGGACCAAACCTTAACAATGAACATTTAAATATTAACATTCGTTAAAGTCAAGCAGTGGTGTCTTCAAACTTAATCTTGAAAGGTTGTTTTTTTTTTTTTTCTTTCTCTTTTAAAATTAACTCTTAAATGTCTTTCTAAGGTTAGTTTTCTTTTAAAAGTAGGAACCCAAAGTTCTGTTTTCTGGAGTTTTGATTTCAGACAAAAAGGCATTTGTATAAAGAATCTTTTAAAGTGTTTATACATGTCTCTGCGTTTAGTATTTTTCTTACAAATCCCAATCCTCTGGAGTCATGGGGTACTCTGGGCCCAGGGACTCCAGTCTAACATTAGTTTAATGATTCTGACCCCTGCTCTGAAGTGGATTTGTACAGAGGAGTCATGCCTCGCATGTCCTCGAGTCATTAGTTTGGCATGAAATGGTCCTGCTGCTTGTGTTATGTTAAAATTATTTCTGAGTTGGGCTTCTGTAAAATGACTGTGTCTATTTTAAGACCTGAAGAATTTAAGACAAACTACTTGTGGGGACGACAGCCTTCGAGGGCCAGTTACTATATGGTCCTTTATTTCAAGGGGCAACTGTCTCTACCCATTTAGTTATCTTAGGTACTAACCCCTTTAATGATTTGAGTGGCATCCCTTTCCAAAAATGCTAAGTCTTTCCCAACATGACCATGGAAATGGTTCTGTCTGTTGGCCAAATCAGCTCTCAGCCACCTGTTGGGACCTTAATATCACGCTTGTTTTGGTATTGGATATTTTGTTCATGAATTTGGGGTCCCAAGTTGGTCTCAGTTGCTTAATATACAGTCTTTGGCAGTGATAGCCGTCTGAACTTATATGTTAGGAGCCGAGGCTTGTAGCTTTATTAATTTGACAATGATTTGCTGAATGCCTACTGTGGGCAGGTATCTGGAATCAAAGGTATCTATCAAGTGAATGACAAGGTGACCATATTCAGACTAAAGGGAGGACTTAAAATAAATTGAATAAATTTTGTAGTATGTTTAAATTTGGTAAGCGCCCTGGAGAAAAAGAAAAGGAAATGGGAAGTTTCAGAATGGTGGATATTACAGGCTTAAATAGGGTGATCAGTGACAGTGACATTAATTGTAGGATATTTGAACAAAAACTTGAAGGAACTGACGGAGGAGCACTGCAGGCAGAGAGAAGAGCAAGGAGAAGGGCTCTAAACTGGTGTATTTCAGTTAGCAAAGAAGTCCACTTGTGTGGCCGGTGAAAGTGAATGAGGGAGCCATGGTAGGAGATGAGGTCAGAGAATCCTAGCTCAGGGGTGAGCGAGGCACGAGGGAGCCGAGGAAAGGAGGCACTAGCCAGGAGCAGAACTTGGATTGTGTGGCATCCTTGATGTCAAGTGAAGAATGTGTATAGTCAGTCAAGTGTAGTAAGTGAAGGAGGGAGTGATACACTGTGCCAACAGATGCTAATAGGTGATATAAGATAACAGCGTGAGAGATGACCATTGGATTTACACTTGTGTTGAGTAGTTGTAGTGGGATCAGTACTGAAGGGGAGGAATGGAAGTACAGATGTCTTTCTAGAGGAGTTTTGCTGCGGTGGGTGGGAGATGTGGGAAGAAGAGTTAAGAGCATTTTTAAAAAAAATTTTAAGAAGGTAGAAGTTACAGCATGCTTGTATGCTGATGAGAATAATCTAGGAAAGGGGAAATAGATACCAAAATGAGAGGAGAGAATTAACGGAGGTGAGTGGGAGGGTGCCTAGTGCATGAGTAGAAATCTCGTTCTTAAATGGAAGCCTGGCCGGTGCATCCATGGGGAGGGCAGAATAAATGGGCACCCGTGCTGGTAAGTGGGTGAAAGTAGAGGTGGGAGCATCTGGAACTCTCTTCTAGTTGCTACTCTTTTCTCAGTACAAGAGGGGGCAAGGCCATCAGCTGGGAGTGGGAAGGAGGAGGCCTGTTGGAGTTTTGAGGAGAGACAAGGTGTGATGTAATTGTCTATGAGAGAAGGAGAATGAATGGAGCAAGGAATGGTACCGTTATTGCTGGGGAACTTTTGGTATAACAGACACAAAGGACTTAAAAAGATGTAAGAATTAGCATCTGAGAGATAAGTGGGGGCAGATCTAGTAGAGCCTTACGGGCTCTGGTAATGACTTTGGATTCTTTTCCCAAGTGAGATGGGCAGCCATTGGAGGCTTCACGCCGTGTGGTGATGCTATGTCACTTTAACCATTCATGTACAGAATATTCCACAGAAGCAAGAAGCCTCATTCAGTAGTTTAAGTGAAACATGCTAGTGGCTTGAACTAAGGTGGAAGTGGCTAAGGAGGTGAGAAGGGGTTGGATTTTGAAGGCATAGCTGACAGGATTTACCAATTACAAGTAGAGTGTGTGAAAAAGGCGTCCAGGATGAAGTTAAAGTTTAATCCTGAGCCGTGCGTGAATGTTAGTGCCAATTACATATCAGGTTTCTCAGCCTCCAATACATATACAAGATCAGCACCAACTATGCTGACATCCTCAGCCAAAAGGCAAAATGATCTCCCTGTAGACGGAGGCAATAGTCCCATGTAGGTTAACATTGCTAAAAGCCTCATATTTCAGAAAAAAAGGAAGCAGATTACCACACAGGAGTCTAAGATGCATTGTTTTCTTTTAATTTTGTAATTTCAAGATTAATTAAGTAGAGAGTAATTTAACCTAACTTCTAGAAAAGTGCTAGCAATGTCTTCTTTTGAAAGAAAAAAGGACAGAATTCAGTTAATAGTCTGGAGCTCATTAGAGTTTTCCAAACAATAAAACAGAGTGTGTTTATTTTAATGGGAAGTTCTGCTCTGTCCATTTAGTATTTTAATGTTTTCACTTTTTCCTTCTTTAAAACTGAAGTAAAACTATAAAAGCCTGAAAAATGAATGCGCCATCAACTTTACAAAGAAAGATGACACTTCGCTCCTCCCTTTTAAAGAGCAGCCTGTCTCAATTTTCGCCGTCTTTCTGTTCTTGAAATTTTACTAGCTTTCTGACCGGGTCAGTCTCATTTCATACCTGCAGGCTACGTCATTTCTTTTTCATCAGCACACTTATGGACTACTAAGGAACAATTGTGTTCACTTCTGTCCCCTTAAGTGGAAAGACTTCAAAAGTTCCCAAAGCAGCTCACTAACCGGAAAAAATAGAACAAAAGGATGCTACCATATTTCCCCCCAGAATGCAATTTAGTCATATTGTGTTTTCAAATGATGCCACTGGGACTGAGGCGGGAAATGGATGTATTGTATAGGAATCTTTGTTTTGTGGTTTGGGGAGATCAAGAGGAATATGGCACCTGGATCTTCTATTAATGTCTTTGGTTTGTTTCTTCTTGTCTTCTTTCTTCTTGGTCGGGCGAATGGTTAATTTCAGGTGGAAGGAGGCAAGTGCTGGAGTGCTCTTTCCCGTACTCAGGCTCTCAACATGAATGTGATGGCTCCCACTGTTGGTGCTTTAGTGTGCACATGGTGTCCAGTTTGTGGATTCATGCCAGGTCCAGAAGCCCACCTGTTATCTCAGGGGTAAAAGCAATGTTGAGAGCTTGGGCTCTGGAGTTCCACTCGGGTACGGATTCTAGTGTCACCACTCTAGCTGCCCAGGTCACTTAACCTCTCGGCGACTCAACTTACTCATATGTAAAAATAGGGATAATAGTATTTACCTTATAGAGTTGCTGTGAAGGTTAAAGGAAGTAATGTATCTTATACAATTACCATAGTGCCCTGTATATAATAAAAAACTCAATTACTTTTTGGTTTATTAATTTGTAATTTAAGGGGTATAGTAAAAAAGCATAAGAGACTCTTAAAAACTGAGAACAAACTGAGGGTTGGTGGGGGGTGGGAGGGAGAGGAGGGTGGGTGACGGGTGTTGAAGAGGGCATCTTTTGGGATGAGCACTGGGTGTTGTATGGAAACCAATTTGCCCATAAATTTCATATATTAAAAAATAAATAAAAAAAAAGAAATTAAGGGGTATAGTAAAATAAGATTGTTATAGTTAATATTATTTTATATCGTACTGTATGTTATATAAAATATTATATGTACATATATGTGTGCATAATGAAAGTATATGTATGTATGCATGTATATGAATAAAGTAAGATTTATATTTTTAAAATGGTACAATTGACCCTTGAACAATATGGGTTTGAACTGCATGGGTTCACTTACATGCAGATTTTTTTGGTAACTATAGTACAGCACTATAAATGTATTTTCTCTTCCTTATGATTTTCTTACTAACATTTTCTTTAGCTTATTTTAGCTGCTTTAGCTTACTTTGTTAAGAATACAGCGTATAATACATGTAAATACCAAACGTGTTAACTGACTATGTTATTGATGAGGCTTCTGGCTAATGATAGGCTATTAATAGTTAAGTTTTGGGAAGCCACAAGTTATATGTAGATTTCCAACTGCACGAGGCAGGGGTCAGCACCTCTAATTCCTACATTTTCCAAGGGTCAACTGTACTTTACTTTCTCCAGGCACCTCTGACGGCCTAGACCAGTAGTTATTAAAATGCAGTCTCCAGGGGCGCCTGGGTGGCTCAGTGGGTTAAGCATCCGACTTCAGCTCAGGTCATGATCTCATGGTTTGTGGGTTCGAGCCCCACGTTGGGCTCTGTGCTGACAGCTTAGAGCCTGGAGCCTGCTTCGGATTCTGTGTCTCCCTCTCTCTCTGCCCCTCCCCCACTGCCTGTCAAAAATAAATAAACATTTAAAAAAATTTTTAAAAATCAAATGTAGTCTCCAGACCAGTGGCATGAACATCACCTGGGAGCTTGGTAGAAATTCGAAATTTGAAGAAATTCGAAATTTGATTTTTTTAGTTACATCCCAGAAATTTTGGGAATGGGACTCAAATCTATTTCAGTGAGTCTTCCTGGTATTCCTGATGGACTGTGAAGTTTGAGAACCACTGGAACAGAGCATGTCTCCATTCTGTGTCAATGATTTTCAATCCAAAACATACTTGGTTTAGTTGGTGTCCTGTTTCGTGTAGACGCTTTTAAGCAGCCTGTAAATGCTGAACGAAAATCAAATGGTAATATTAAAAACACAAACTACTGGTTCATTAAATGTGTGTTGAGTGCTTATGAGGTGCAAGGCATCATGCTAACGTGCTCTGATGTCCGTTTAGTGTCACTGTATTTGGCACGGTGGACAAATAGGTAAGACACAGCAAGGCACCACTTTGTTTATTTCTTGTTTGAAAAATAGCATGGTTAGACTTTCTTCCTCTCATGTCAAGAGATCGATTGACAGTATTTCGGGTCAGCACTGTCATGTCTCCTAAAATTCAAGGCATGGAACAAAAACCTAATGATGGTGTCAATCCTGTTGGGCATTTATCAGCTGGATGGCAAGGAGACCCAGTGCAGGGGGAGGGGCGTGAGTGCCCATCAGTCCTGATTCCAGTGGCATCCAGGATGACCTCACCAGTTTGCAGAAGTGCTCCTTCTCCTCAAGAAACCTTTATTTATTTATTTATTAAAAATGTTTTTTCAACGTTTATTTATTTTTTTTGGGACAGAGAGAGACAGAGCATGAACGGGGGAGGGGCAGAGAGGGAGGGAGACACAGAATCGGAAACAGGCTCCAGGCTCCGAGCCATCAGCCCAGAGCCTGATGCGGGGCTGGAACTCACGGACCGCGAGATCGTGACCTGGCTGAAGTCGGACACTTAACCGACTGCGCCACCCAGGTGCCCCAAGAAACCTTTACTTATTGAAATGTAAAACTTTTATGAATTATGAATTAGTTCTGTATCATTGTTTCTAGTGTGATTAAAATAATTAATGTTTTCCCTGTGGCATCTGTCAGATTAAAGAATGACTGTATATGTGAAGGGAATATTTAGAATAAAAAAAGCATACAGAATATTTTTTTTTATTTTTTATTTTTTGCATACAGAATATTATAACACACTCACATGGTCATTATTTAGATTTAACATACATTACATTAATATTTTTTATTTAAAATTTTTTTAATGTTTATTTATTTTTTGAGAGAGAGAGAGAGAGAGAGAGAGAGGGAAAGAGACTGGGGGAGGGGCAGAGAGGGAGTGAGGCACAGAATCCGAAGCAGGCTCCAGGATCTGAGCTGTTTGCACATAGCCCAAGTGGAGGGCTTGAACCCACAAACTGAGAGATCACCAACTGAGAGAACCCACAAACTGAGCTGAAGTCAGATGCTTAACCGACTGAGCCACCCAGGCACCCCAACCTAGTTCAGTGTTTTTCCATTGTATTGGCTCAGGCTATTGTAACAGAATACCATAGACCATGTGACTTAGACAACAGAAATTTATTTTCTCACAGTTCTGGAGGCTAGAGGTCCCAATCAACCTGCCACCTGATTCCGTTTGTGGTGAGAACTCTTTTTGGTTTACAGACTTCTCACTGTGTCCTCATTCGGTCTTTTTTCAATGGCGTGTACATGGAGAGAGAGTGTGAGTTCTTCCATGTCTCTTCTTATAAGGACACTGATTCTATTTAATAGGACCCCACCCTTATGGCTTAGAAGCCCTGTCTCCAAATATAGCCACACTGGGGATCAAGGCTTTAACCTGCGAATTCCGGAGAGACACAATTCAGTCCATAGCAGCCATGTGTCTAATTTTATCACCTTGTCTCCCATTTCCCTTCCTTCCTCGCCAGAGGTATACTTTCTTGAAGTTAGCATGTGTTCATCCTTTCCTTAAATTTACCATACATATGCATATACATATTTATGTCTGTAAACACTAAAACATCATGTGATGTGCTTCATCCTTGACATAAATGGTACTTGCTTTTTTCTCTCTTTTGTTTCTGACGTATCCTTGTTGATACTTGTAGATCTAGTTAACTCATTTTAACTTCTGATTGATGTACTATTGAATAAATGCATTGCAATTTATTTATTCATATAAAGACTAATAGACATTAAAAAAGGAGTTCCATTTTTTTTCACTATTACAAATGAGGCCACAAGGTTGAGCCTCCTTGTGTGTGATTCCTTGCGGATATGTGCTAGAGTTGCTTTAGGATACATGTCTGGGCTTTGAATTCCTGGCTGGTAGGGTATATTCATCACCAGTTTTATTAGATATTGCCAGTTTACTCTTGTAATAAATGTTTACACAAATTTTAAATTCCATCAGTAGAATTTTCATTATTACACATCCCTCATACCTCTTGTCAGACTTCTTAATTTTTTCTTATCTCAAAGTATAAAATGCTATTTTATTGTTGTTTTAATTTACATGTCCTTGATTATTCATAAAGTTAGGCATCCTTTATATGTGTATTTGTGAGTCACATGGCTCTTTTGTGAGTTGACTGTTGACGTCTTTGTCTACTTTCTATTTTTTTTTTTTAATGTTTACTTTGAGAGGGAGAGAGAGAGGGAGGGAGGGAGGGAGAATGTGAATGGGGGAGGGGCAGAGAGAGAGGGAGAGAGAAATCCCAAACAGGCTCCAATGCTCTCAGTGCAGAGCCTGACATGGAGCTCAAACCCATGAACCGCGAGATCATGACCTGAGCCAAAATCGGGCGCTTAACTGAGTGAGCCAACCAGGCGCCCTTCTTTTTCTTCATGTAAAAGTAATTTATATATTTTAATTACTAATATTTTGTTTATTTGTAGTGATTGTAACTCTCTTCTCCTAGTCTGTGACTTTTGAAAAATAGTGTTCTAATTATATAGGTTTGTTTTTAATGTAGTTGAATTGATCAATTTTCCCCTTTAAGGTTTGGGCTTATTATGTCTTCTTTAAGAGATTACCTCCTACCCAAGGTCATAAAGGTATTTTCTTCAACAAGTTTTGATTTCTGAACTCTCCATTCTTTTCCATTGGCCTATCTGTCAGTCTTCTTGCACGTTGTTTTAATGATTGCAGACTTAGAGTGGCTTTGGTGTCTGATGGAGGAAATCCCCTTTTTAATCTCCTTTAAGGAGGTCTTAGCTATTTTTGACTTTACTCACCTAAATAAAATTCAGGAAAAGCTTGTCAGTTTTCATGACAAGCTGTAATATTTGTTGGGATTCCCTTGAATCTGCAGATTAATCTCAGAAGAACTGACATCTTTATTATGCTGAGAGCCTTCTGGTAAATGAATATGACATATCTTTCCATTTACTTGAGTATTCTGTTATATCCTTCATTAAAATTCTAGCCTTTCAGTTAATATACTGCTTTTGTTAGATTTATTCCTAGGAACTTATCAGATTTTAAAAGATTTTTCCATTTATTATGGAATGGATGTTTTAATTGGACATTTTTTAATAGGTAGTTTTTAAAAGGTAGTTTTTTTTTACATTTTTAATAGGTAGTTTTTGTGCATGGGAATCTCATTGATTTTTTGTTAATTCATTGATGTATTCAGTGACTCTACTAAACTCTCTTATTGGTTATAAGTTTGTGAATGCTTTTGGCTTTTCTGTAGACAATAATGTATTCTATAGTTAATGACAATTTTGAGCACCCCTCCAATTTCTTCTTCTTTCTATCCCTTGTTTTATGGAATTGATGAAGACCTCCAGTTACAAGTTGAATAGTTGTGTTAATCGCAGGCATCTTTATTATATTCCTGACTTTATAGCAGGTGCTTCTGTCATTGATTACAAAGTATGACACTTAATTTTTGTAGTTTTTCTAGATGAAATATATTTTTTTCTTCCAAGTTTATTAAAACTCTTTACTATGAAAGGATGTTGACTTTTTCATTATGTAATTTTCTGTAACTACTGAGATTTTTTCTTTATTAATACAGTGTTCACATAATAGATTTTATATTAAGTAAATGTAAATCATCCTCACATTCCTATTTAAAGCTTGCTTTGTGCTAGCATTATATGCTGAAGTTTTACAAATATGATCTATATCCATATAGGTGATTAAGCCTGTAATCTCACTTTCTTATGTTGTTTTCATTTAGTTTTGATATTAAGGTTTTGCTAGCTTCATAAAAGGAATTGGAGAGCTTTTCCTCTCTGGTAGCCCCTGGAATAGTGTGAATAAGGAAGACATTATAAAATTACTAAAGCCGTGGTAAAATATGACTGTAAACCTGTCTGACTCTGATGCTTTGGTGCGTCTATATGGGATACTTTAAAATTTTTAACTACTCTGATTCACTTTCCTTAAACGATGCATGTCCCTTCCACGTTTCTGCCTCTTCTTGAGTTAGTTTTGGGAAATTGCAATCTTTTTCCAGGAAACTGTCCATTATATTTAAGTTTTTAAAACTTACTGGTTAATTTGTTCATGGTATTCTCTTACAGTATCATAAACCTTTACAAAATATCTCTATTTTGACTCTCTTTTCGTTTCTAATACTGTTTATTCTGCATATACTCTCTCCTCTTCTACTTTCTCACCAAAGATTTATCCATTCTAAGAAAGAGCAGTTGATTTTGTTGATACTGTTTTTTTTCTATTTGATTAATTTCTTATTTACTCATATTCTCTTCCTTGTCTCCCCTTTATTGGCTTATTTTATAGCTTTTTAAATAATGTCATGAGTTGAACGCATCAATTATTGATTTTCAAACTTTCTTTCTGAATCCGAATTTAAGGTTATTCATGTATCACCATAGTTGCATACCACAAATGCATTGTTTAATTCTAAATATTTAATAACTTTCGTTATAGTTCATCTTTGACCCTTAGATTATTTATAAGTGGATGTTTTGTTTCAACGTACATGAGTTAATTTTTTATTGATTTCTTATTTTACTGTATTATGGTAGGAGAATGTGGTCTATATGATATGATGTTTTTGGTGTTTGCTGAGACATCCTTAAGTTACTTCGAGGATATTTTTGGAATCATTTCATGTGTACTCAAAAAGAATGTCGTTCTGTATGTGATACATGCTTACTACATCAATCTTATTTATTCTTTTGTTTGAATCTTCTACATCTTATTTTTTTAAATCTCTTTTAGGGAGGTGAAAATCTCTCGTTATGGTACTCTCATTATGGTTCAGATTCTCTTCACTCACCAATTTACAATTTATATATTTTGAAGTTATCCTGTTAAGTGAATGTAGCCAAGTGTCTATAGGGATGGGTATAGAAGTATAGCATAATGATTTGGCAGATGTCAAATACCACAGACAAAAACCAGAGGAGCCATAGAAGAAAAGCTTTTTCTCAAACTTTAAGCCAAGCGTTGTCACAAAAGCAGTGCCAGGTTATGTCTGCCAGTAACTCATGGGAAACAGACTCATACTAGGATCTGTGTGTTAGATGAAGAACGAAAGCGTAAGAAGGGGGTCCAAGATGAAGTCAGTTGGATGTAATTCGCAGCCACTGTTTCTAACTGCTGCCATACCTGTGTATTTGTTTGAAAAGTGGCTAGAATTGAAAGTTGCTACCTGACACTGAATCCTGGAAGGAAGGCATTCTTTTTGTTGACTGAAGCATATCAGAGCAACTTCTAACATTTGATCGGTTCCCACCCACGCTTTTATTTTGGAAGGAAATTCCTGACTTTTGTATACTTCTTTTTAAAATCTTAATATCACATTTCATATTGCCCTTTGTGTTTTGTGTTCCAGGAGGATGAATTATTCCAATCGTCTTACTTAACTGGTTGTTATTGTCTGGAGGAAATTTTAGTGAGTTCAATTTACCTGGTAGCCTTTCCCTCTGAGATTTTGTTTCTGGTAGACTTCACCATGGAGCAGAAATACTCCTATTACAGCGCTCAGTTTATCTGTAGATGAAAACCTTTGCATCTTAAATAAAACACTCAGCTAGTGGGGTCATGTCTAGCTCTGTTTCTCTTCATCGGTGCTTCTAAATCCATTTGCCAAGTCTGAGGTCCTGGACTCAGACATCTTGGAGGAACTCTAGAGGTAAAGGTGCTTTTCACTGAATGTGAAAAATAGCATTTTGCTGAAGTCTATTTTGCTCAGTTGCTCCAAAGTAGTTTACCTTGGGGAGTAGAGACCGAGTCTGAGACATTCAAGACTAAAAGGGAACTAGTTGTATTTTTTTTAAAGTACATACAGTTATAAGTAATCAACAAAAGGGAGCTTATGATGAAAATTATTCTTCAGCCCCTGCAGTGACATTCTCTGCGGTGAGAGATGCTGCTCTCTCATCAACATAAGGGAAACGTAACCCCTCTCCTCTCATTCCATTATTACATTCAGGTCTCTTAACTTGGGGTGAAGAAAACAAGCAAAAGTTTATGGGGAGATTTATTTTAGTAAAACAGACAATTACCCAGACGATTCAAGATTCTGCCCTTCCCCAACTCATACAAACATGTTTTCTCCTTTATTTAGTTTATGCAAATGTGAGGGCTCATGGGGGATGGAGAGGGTGTGCCAAATGATCCGTAATTTCACAATTTTAAATTTTGGTTTCCTAATACAAACTCGATATCTAAGACTATATGATATTTTCAGTCTCCAAAAACTTTGTAACAAGCTTTCCAAATTCTGCACTTGAGCCTGAGCATTTTCCTCTTTGGTCAGTTTCACGCTACTAGATTCTACTGCTCCAGATTCCACCTGGGTAGGTGTGACACCAGATCCCTTCCATGAATAGACATTAGTTTTCTTTTCTTTTTTTTATGTTTATTTATTTGTTTAGAGAGAGAGAGAGAGAAAGAGAGAGAGAGCTCACACACATGCAAGTGGGAAAGGGACAGATAGGGAGGGAGAGGGAATCCTGAGCAGGCTCCTAACTGTCAGCACAGCGCCCCACACAGGGCTCAATCTCATGACCGTGAGGTCATGACCTGAGCTGAAATCAAGAGTCAGATGCTTAACCAACTGAGCCACCCAGGCGCCCCTCCATCACCTTTCTAAATTCAATACTATATAGTGAAAATTGCTAAATTTAGCAGTAGCTTATGTGATAATGTCAGAGTTAATTTTTTGGAGGAGGCAAGAACAAGAGTCCAGTTAGACGGAATTCACTTTAGGACTAATGCTTAATTACACGAGTTCTAGAATAATCTAACCCAACTATAGCCTCCAGATTTTGATTATAAGTCTCTTTGCTAAATTACTCAGAATTCATTTTAAACTCCACTCCCTTCCAAGGTAGATCCAAAATGCTTGGGCTTTAGGCCATCTTGCTGTTAAAATTCCCTTCGTGTGCCTTTTTTTTTTTTTTTTTTTTTGATTATCAGCAACTTTTCTTCTTCCCGGCTGAAGGTGGTCGAGTTACCCTGCCGCTGTTGGTAGAATGTGGACCTGCTTAACTAGTTGGTTGGTCGGTATATACTCACTAGTGAATGCCATGCTGCTTTTCTCTCCCTATTGAATAGAATATAAAAGAGCCCCAAAGCTGCCATACGCTGTCAGTGGGCATCTTTACTTGACTAGAAGTTGCCCAGTTCAAAGGCAGTCCCTGTCCATTATAATCGCAAAAAGAATAATAGGTACCACCCTTCCTTTCCCAACAGACATTAAAGTTGAAAAAGCAAGAAGTTTATACAAAACACAGAGGCTTAAAAAAATTTTTTTTTGGTTTAAAGATACTATAAAGATTCAAAAAGTTGTTGCAAAACTATAGTTTGCATGGCACTGCGCTCCACAATAGGTGATTCTGCATTTTACAAATCGGTGGGAGAGATGAACATATATACTGGCAACCAGAATTCCAAGCAGTACAGAATAAGGATGCTATGAACACTGCAAACAAGCAGCGTTGGCAAATTGACCTTTTCTGGCCCAGGAAGCCTTATGGAGGAAGTTGCCTTAAGAGATGGGTAGGGATTATCAAGGGGCAAACATGTTTCAGTGGTATGAGCACTACTTTGAATGGAACATGATTGTAAGTAAAACGAAGTACATGAACAAGATGAAGGAAGTAAGAAAAGAATGAGTCTCGCTCAAAACCAGGGAAAGCCAGTTACGCCGGGTAGAAAGGGGTATCAGATGTCATCAAGGGAGTAAAGGTGGGAGGCTGCACAAATGCGGAAGAAGGAGAAGAAGGAGGATGCAGGTGGAGGTCACATTATGAAGAGTCTTTGGTGACTGGGCTTCGCAGACCTTGGGAATCACTGACTTGGGGCAGGGCAGTAACACAGTGACTATCTGTGGTATCTGCAGGGTACTTCCATGGTGGAGTCAGCAGTCTACAGGCACGGAGTCCAGCTGGAAAGCTCTAGCATTAGTCTGGTGTTAGAGTCTCGAACTGGGACTCAGATCACGTGTCTTCCTATCTCGAGGAAGATGGCGGCTCTGTCTCTAGGTAAGGGACAGACCCAGGTTTGCCGGGGCTTAAAGCTTATCCAATTTGGGGGAGACCTCCTTAGGAAAAATACAACACATTTACAAGTAAAAAGTCAGTGTATTTCTTCCTGGGCCTTAGAAGGGGTACCTGAGGGGCCCTGAGCCCAGCTTCATGGTAATTCAGCCTCTGGGTGAAAACCATGACAGTTGCCGAGTTAGAATGACCTGTCCCCTCTTGTTATCGTTAAATGCGTCTGCTTGTCCAGAGGTTTTAGGACAATTGGCTCAAGCAGACAAATGAAGCAGTATTGCCTATAAGCAGAAACTGCCTGTTTGTAAAAAGCCTGGGTCAAGTGGGAAAAAAAATTGTTTCATCTATTGACAGATTTTAAGTTAATAAATTTAAACACTCAAACCACTTTGAAAGTTTAAGAATGTTTGCACTGGTGAAAGCATAAAGTAGGGATTGGTCCCGCAGAGCCTTGGGCCAGACTGCCCGGGTTCAGTTGTGTGCCGTCCACTTCACTCTGAAAAGTGTATACAACTGTGCCTGGCACACAATAAGTGCTCAGTAAATATTAGATATTATTTTTGTCAGTGGAGAGTTAAAAAACTTTTTTTTAATCTTTATTTATTTTTGAGAGAGTGAGAGACAGAGTGAGAGCAGGGGACGAACAGAGAGAGAGGGAGACACAGAATCCGAAGCAGGCTCCAGGCTCTGAGCTGTCAGCACAGAGCCCGATGTGGGGCTCGAACCCACAAACCGTGAGATCATGACCTGAGCTGAAGTCGGACACTTAACCGACTGAGCTACCCAGGCACCCCATTAGTGGAGAGTTTAAAAATAAAATTAATGAAAATGTGTTCAACGCAAGGTAAGTGTTAATTGCTTTTAACCAGACCGCTTGCCTCTGGGCATTGTTACTGTTGTCACCTATATTTAGGTTTGCAAATTGAGTCCCAAAGAAGTTTATTTCCCTGTGGTTTTAGCTTCATGTGGTTCTCAGCTGGCTGCACATTGAATTACCTGGGATACTTTTAAGTCCTCCCTTAGCCAGGGCCCACCCTTGCCAATTTGATCAAAACCTCTGAGGTGAGTTTGGGCATCAGGATGTCTTGTAGGCTCCCTGACTACTTTGCTGGGCAGCCAGAGTCAGAGTCAGGGCGTGTGGCCTCCCAGTGCCTTATGGTGACCTGACTGTTAGGCCTAAGGCAACCTGACTTTGGCCACAGGTGAGATTACCTGAGGAAGTTTCAAATTTTTCTTTTTTCTATTGTATTTTTCTATCAAAGGAAACCATAACTCATTTCTGAAATAGATAAATGTCAAACAGTGAAGAAGATAATTCCAAGAGTGAGTTAAAAAGAAATCCTTCACACTCATTCTTAATTATATTAGCTATTTCTAAAGCCAAATCTCTTCATAAGTGTCTATTACAATGGTTCTTATTATGCATTACTGTTTCTTTTAACTTAAATATAAAAGTATTTGTATTTAAAAGTATTTCATAAAATGCTGAAAACAATGGTCCTTATATCAATGATCAACCCTAACCCTAACCCTAAACATTTCCTAGGCCTTGGGCCCTGTGTTAACTCTTCGCATGTGCATTATCTCCTTGTCCTTATGACTGGATATGAGGTAGGTACAATTCTCATTCCCATTTTGGAGGTGGGAAGTGAGTTTCTGTGGTCATGTAATTGGTATGAGTCACAATTTAAGGCCATGCATCCTGGAAGGGAGGCAGAACAGAATAGTGGCTGAGAGCTCCAACATAGGGGTCTGACAGCCCTGGCAGGTTGCTTCTACTCTCTGCACTTTGGTTTCCTTGTCTATAAAATAGGATGGAGCACCTGGTTAAGTGGCCAACTTCGGCTCAGGTCATGATCTCGTGGTTCATGAGTTTGAGCCCTGCATTGAGCTCCCTGCTGTCAGCACAGAGCCCACTTCAGAATCCTCGCTCTCTGCCCCTCCCCCACTTGCACATGTTCTCTCTTTCTCTCTCTCTCTCTCTCTCTCTCTCTCTCTCTCAAAAAAAATATAGATGGAAACACTCACCTCGTAGATTCGTTGTAATTATGAGGGTAATAGCCATTGAAGTGGTAAGTGCTCACAATGGCGGCTCTTAATGAGTCAGACGTGTTGCTATGAGAGGGCTCTCTTTTTAAAGTATACTATGGCTTTTTAATAAGTTTAAACTTTTATTGTTATTTATTACTTCACAAGTAATGCATGTTGGTTGTAAAAACAAAAGGATTAGGAAATCAAGCAAGCAAAAGTTTTAAAAAATCACCTTACAACTGAGAACTTAATTTTTTCTATCGTTTGTATTTTTCCTATGCATACACACACATACATGTTATTTAGAATGGGATGGTATACCATACTGTTCTTTAAATGCCTTTTCATTCAGTAATGTTTATATGTTCTATTTTGCTATAGTCTCGCTGTTATGCTTGCAAATGGATCCTTATGTTCATAGATGTTTAATACCATTAAAGATAAACCAGGCCCTTGCCACAGGGTCACGTATGATTCAAAGACTTGCTGTTTTATGTAAGATAACTTGCTTGTCTTTTGTGGGCAAATCTCGTTCTCCTTATCTTACACAGAGTGGAGTTAGAGCAATGAGACAGGAAGAGGCCTGCCTGGGGAGGTCTGGCAGAGACATTCTCCCAGCACTGTTGTGAAGGCCAGAAGTTGAGCATGTTGGGAGACACTAAGGAGGTTTGGGGGTGGGGGGGATGGTGCTCTGGGGATGCCTGCACTGCTAGGGGGAGTTAATGTCAAGTGGAATCCTAGGGCCAGGACAGAATAGAGTCCTAGGCTTGTGACAGAGTGAATATACAAATGGGACAGTTCCTGGACATACATTAAAATAGAACTCTGACCCACAACCTGCAGCACCCAGCCCAGGAAAGCAACCCCCTTATCTACAATAAACATCCCCGGAAGGCAGCCTGCTACAGGAAGGAAGCCAGGTTGCAGGAAGCCAGATTGCCATCTCGGGTAACAATCCAGGAAGCTAAGCAATGACTTCTGTAACCATGAGCCCCAAATGCCCAGGACTTAGTTAATAACCGACAGCGTCCCTCTTTGAGTCCCCACTCCCGACTTAGGACTAACTAAAGAGAGCCGAATGCGCACCCTCAACTAGTCACATTGGATACCCCGCTGGTCGCACCACCTCCTGCTTCCAGCCTCCATTCGGGGCACACCCACAGCCTTCCCTTGTTTCACCGCAGAACTTTCCCATTCCTCTGACTGCCTTTGAGTCTGTCAAAACGCAAATGATGGTGACTGACAATGTTGCTGTCCTGAGCTCTGAACAAACAGCCTTTGTTTTTCTTATTTGCTTTGTCTTCGCTTATTTCCACACTTGCTTGATGACCAAGTCAGGCTGCTCATGTGTGACCATTGTCAGACGGGGCCCTTTGTCTTTGATGGAATTTTACTTGATCTCTTTTTGTGAGGTACAGGCTCTTTCTCTGGAAGGCGGGGATCGTATCTTGCTTATCTCAGTATTTCTAGTGCCCAGCACGGCCTGACTCAAACTACAGACTGTTGAAAAGAGGGATAGGAGGTCTCCCTGACAAGAATTAGGTCGTTTCTTTTCCACTATGGAACCAGAAAGCCCAATGTGACTACTAGTTGGTCTTGTTTTGATATAATGAAATGTCATCTAAAATTTCAGCTTATATGTAAACCAAACTGGAATTGACCTGGGGTGGGGTGGGGTAGGTGGGGTTTCATAGCCTGAGGGATTTCATAAAATCTCTAGAGAACTATTTTTAAATCTTTTTGGCAAAATTCCCCCCCCCCCTTTTTTTAACACCTTTCCCTAATCTAAACCCACATGAATTTTGAGGGAAATTTAATTAAAGCTTTTTTCCCCCTAGCTAAATGGATGCAGGTGCTGTTCAGACAGTAAAGAAAACCATGGCTAAGTTAGTTTGGCTTGCTTCTTATCCCTGTTTCTCAGGACGATAATTGAAATGTGACCTGTGGCCAGTTAATTGTCACTGAGGTCGAGTTTTGTGAGGCGTCTCCACTGGTGATTCTAGGCCAGACCCTCGACCAGGAACCCCACACCTCACTTATGGTCATATCAGCTCCAGACTCTCTCTTTCATGACAGAAACACCTGTCCAGCATCAGCACTGGGGCCTGGAATACTACATTTGGCTTATATATCACCCTTAGCTAGTGTGTTCTTCTAGAAGACTCTCCACATTTGAACGTTGAAGCAATGTTATCGTATAGCTCAAACTTCTCCATGTGTGTGAACAAAGTCCAAAGGAGAGTAACTGGAACATTTATTACTCAGAAATTCCACACAGATCTCAGGGCTGGACTGATATTGTTTATTGTGTTGAGCACCTTTCAGAACTCATCTCTAGACCGCATACTCTACAAGGGCAGGGTCCACATCTGTCTTATTTATCTCTGTGTCTCTTGTACTTGACGTATAATAGCACTTGACAGGATTTTGTTCATGCCTGATGGGAATGTGGAATTTGGAGTCACTTGACAGAAGGTGCTAAAATATAGCAGACAGAGCATCATCATGGGTGAGAGCAAAGACTCTGCTGGGAAATACATGCAAATAGCAAATATCAATAGTACGATAGCAACTCTCCTTGCCAAAAAAAAAAAAAAAAGAGAGAGAGAGAGAGGCTATTTTGGCTACAGGTTTATTAAGAAATGGATAATTTTCTGTTAGTAGAGCTCTTGGTAAGTCTGGAATGCCTGCCTAGTGGTGTTAAGTGAATCTCAGAATAAGGAATCTGATGGCCTCATTCTGAAGAGAAGACTTAAGACATACCATGTTACCCTCCATTAATCTTGGGTAGGGCATATAGTAGAGTGACAGGGGGAGAATAGTCCCGTATTTCCCGAGGCTCCCAAGAAGAAGAAAAATGCCTTTTCTTAAATTTTGCTGGCCGATGGAGAGAAAGTTCCCTCAGCTTGGTTGTAACTTCTCTCCGGAAGCAGCCTCACGTAAACAGTTGTGCTGTGAGCCATCCATTTGTATAACCAAATCCTTGCTACATTTATCACCCGCTTTTCCCATATCTCTCTCAGCAGTCTTGGTGGGTGGGTGGTGGGGAAGAGAAGGTGAGTCTTTTAGCATTGACTTCTGTGGTGGGCGCGAGGGGTTATCACTCAACATCCATTTCAGCCTCCTTCTGCTGTGCTTTCCTATACTGCCGGGGTTGAAAAGCTAAAAACTATGTTTCCCAGTGCCCTTGCACCCAGAGTTGTGGGTGGATTTAGATGCTCTCTTACTTGGAAGGCAGAAGGCAGGCAGAGGCTGGGAAGACTGGGAGGCAGGTGGTTTCCCTGTAGCCATACAGGCAAAGGCCCCAGGGCCTGGCCATTAACGTCATGCACGCTGAGAGGCAGGGCTCGGGCCCCCCCGGAATGCCAGTGGAGATGGTCTCAGGCCTGGCGGAGTCCTGGAGCCAGCAGCGACAGTGGGGCTCATGAAGGTCTCCTCTTCACGGCAGCCAGAGGCAGTGTGTTTGTAGACCAGCTTCCCAATCAGCAGACAGCAGCCTCGGTGGCCTGGTCCTGCTGGGTGGCTTGGGAGTTGTCCCTAGAAGAACCTGGAGTTTGTTTCGTTAGCGCTCCCAATGCTCTGTAAGCTATTTAGTACAGCGTAATAAACCTGGTTCTGCTTAACCTAGCCAGATTGAATTCTATTCTCTGCAGTGTAACCCTGACCACTATGACTCAGGAATGAAGAACTAAACCAAGCTTTATGAGTTAGGCATTATCAAGGGTTGCCCTCCCTCATTGCTGTTGCCTTGGCTTTAGACAATTATTGGTGAAACCACTGATGTGTTACTTTTGGTTCCTAAATTCCAAGCTATTGTATGTTTGTCCACTGTATTCTAGTAAGTGGTAAGCAATTAGAAATCCAAGGTTAGAGGTTTTATTATGTTTAATAAAATATTGAATCTGTTGCATATTAAATTCTGATATGTTTAGAAAAGTGTTGAGCCTACTAACTTCTCCATCCAGGGCCTGAGCCTAGCTTTGCCTTGTTGTTAATGAGCCTTTGTCCCTGGGTGTCTCAGAAACCTCTGGATGACGTTAGTATAAAAGCCAAGAGCAATAACCATTATAATGAAACATTATGTTTGTGACCTTTTTTTTTTTAATGGTTTTTGAAAACATGATCCCTTATGTCAGAGTTAAGGGAAGTTATTGCAAGAAAAGAAAAGTAAGATAAGTTGTTGCGAGGCATGTGGTGAGTTAATAAATAACAGAATCAGGCCGATTCTAGGTCAGAAAAGCTTATCTTCAATACCAAGAAAAGCAACTGCTTGATGTAACAGATTTCCTCCAATACCCAGGCAAGAATAGTCTGAGACATCTCATGGATCTGGGTCCCCTTTTGAAAACATTAACTGAAGAAGGTTCATTGGATGCTGCAGGAAGAGCTCTGAATTTCTGTGCAAAGGCCTGTGGCATTGACAGGACTGGTGGGGTGAAGAGACAGAGTCAGAATTCAAGCCGAAGTGATTCCTTACGACATCTGTTAGTGCTGAGGCAAGCTGGGGTTACAGTTTTATTCCATAAAGCAAGGATGTGAGAAAAAGCCTTAAGGAAAAGACATTAGGATGGGCTGAGGCAGGAGGGGAGGAGTGCAGGGTGACTTGTGGAGAAGGAGAGCAGACTACCTGCTGGGCTTAGTACCTCAGTTAACACTTTGTGTGTGTGTGTGTGTTCTCACTATTAATTCTTCTTATTAAAGAGTCCTTCAAAAGAATGCTGTGGGCCTGAAACAGAATGGAAGTAAAGCATTCTTTTCTACCAGATATCTTTTCGGCCCTCCTGGCTAAGACTTTCCTGGACTTAGTTTTAGCTTTACTGGTACATGAGGAAGTTTCCTTTTGCTGTGGAAGGATTTACATGTAGCCAAATGTTTCATGGCCCTATCTGTAATGGGCTTTAAAGCCTTTTCTGAAAGCGAAATTTATTTAGAGGGAAGGCTGTTTCCTACTAGTTGGAACAGCACTTACAAGTATGACTCACGCAGCTGGTCCCAAGAGCTTTGATAGTAGAAACTTGCCACAAAGCAAACAGAAAGATGTTCACTTTCGCAAGGCCACAGATCTGTCTTTGGTGGCCCTGCCATTAGGAACCCAAGCATTTCTGGTACCTTCTGCTGTTTTGCTTCCACCGGGAGGACAAAGCAACTGATTAGTAGTAGTAACTGAAGTCTATTGCAGGGTTGCAAACTATTATCCCAGGAGGTAAATTGATGGTTGTGAAGAGGGTGAGGTGGAGACTAAGGCTCCCAGTTGCCCATTCTGGGACTTGCCTCAGACCCCACCTGGTCCGCGTATGGAATCCGGGTCGTATCTCTGTATCATAAAGAGTGGATGGGCTTTGCACGCAGACGGACCTGGGTCTGAGTCACTTGACTAGCTGTTTGCTATTGGGCAAGTTGCTTAATCTCTCTCAGCCTGGTTTTCTTCAACTGTAAAATAAAGAGGATGATGCCATCCAGGAGTTTGTGAGCACTAGAAAAAATGCTGTTAAGGCAGAAATGGCCGTAGGTACTCTGAGTACATAGTAGGTACTCCACAAATGGTAAATGACCATTCTGATCATGCTCATGGTTATTTGCTGGGTTTTCCCTTAACCAGTTCTGAGTTTCTTTTTAGAAGCCCCTTCTACTCAAATCTGTTCTTCCTTAATTCTCTATTTGTTGTAAGCATGCAGTTTACATGTGGCGTTTCTATTTCTGTATCTCAAAAGCCCTGTATTAAAAAAAAAAAAAGATCCTCTTAATAGCCTGGCAAAGCAGGGAGCCAGGAGCATAAGTGTCTTTATCTCAGAGGTGGGAACGAGGTAAGAGGCACTAGAATGAAAGGGTAGAGAGAGACTAGAACAGGAGTCCTTAATTTGAAGTCTGCGGGCTTTTAACTCCCAGAAAATGAAGGCAAAAAAAAGTTTGGGTGCATTTTGATTGCGAGAAGGCCTACAGCTTTCACTGGGTTCTCAGAGGGGCCTGGGATCCCCTCAAAACCTTACGGACCACTGTGGTTACAGACATCGAGTCTAGGGAGCTACGTGAAGGCGGTTTCTGGCCTCTGCATGTATGTGGGCAGAAGAGCAGTGTCTTGCCGGAGTGCTGCTTCCACGAGAGTCCCCTGGGCTGCTTCAAAACTGCAGATTCCTCAGCCCCAGCTCAGACCTACAGAATCAGAGCCTCGGGAACTGAAGCTGGAGACTCTGGCATTTGAATGAATTTTCCAGGTGATTTTTACGGCTATTCAAGTTTGACAGTCTACTGGTGCGGTAATAAGACCTGCCTTTGGGGGCGCCTGGGTGGCTTGTTGGGTGAGCATCTGACTCTTGATTTTGGCTCAGGTCGTGATCTCACGGTTCAGGATTTCGAGCCCCGCGTGGGGCTCTGTGCCGACAGTGCGGAGCCTGCTTGGGATTCTCTCTCTCTCTCTCTCTCTCTCTCTCTCTCCCTCTGCTTCCCTTCCGACTCGTGCCTTCTCTCCCTCTCTCTCAAAAATGAATAAACATTGAAAAGAAAACAAAAGACCTGCCTTTGAAGTCAGGTATCACCCAGCGTGGCCCCACCACTTTCAGCTGTGGGAATTGGGGTTTTTAATTCAGTTTCCTCATCTGCAAAATGGGGAGAATAATTATACCTTTCTCATAAAACAATCCCGAACATTAAAAGTAGGTAATGTCTGTACAGTGTTAAATTAAGGGCTTAATATGATGAACCATACACGTTAGCTGAACTGATAATAACGATTATTGTGAGTGTTGTTATTGTCAGTACTATTATTAGGGAGATTGTAACAAACTGAATGCCCTGACTTTCTGTGGGAAATCAATGGCTGAGGCCAACTGAGTCCTTACTTCAGTTGCTTAAGTGAGTCATCCGGTTCAACCACATAACATTTGTCAGTGATCACTTCTAACGAAACAAACAAATCCGTGATATTATAAATAATGGAAAATTTTCTTCCTTCTCTTTAGTTTATAGTTTTCTGCTATAAGTATGTATGATTTTTTTTTAAAAAAATCTTTATTGTTTCAAAAGAGAGTCTTTTACTGTACAATTCACTGAAAAATGATTCATAGTTTATGATCTGTGACATTGCTGTAAATTCTTTCGTTAATTGATCAAGAATTTAACCTCCTCTATTCTGTTGTGTGAAAACATTAGATTGTACTTAAATTGCTTTGGCTTAAAAGGGCCTTTTCAGTAATTGAAACATTCTCAGTAGGAGGCCTGTCTGGGATGCGTGGCGTTATTGTTGCAGGAATTAGAATTCTAGATGATGTTGCCTGATGTTGGGATTGTTGCCCGTCTTCAGGAGAGACTGGAGAATTCAGGTGAGAGTCTTCTGAAAGAGTTTACAAAGTGGCCAAGAAAATCCAACAAAATATACTTTCGTGCATCTTCATAGGGGCAAACAATACTTTTCATATGAGTTAGATATTTTTTATTAGTTTATCTATTTAATTAAAAGCATTTTTTTAACATTTATTTATTTTTGAGACAGAGAGAGACAGAGCACAAGTGAGGGAGGGGCAGAGACAGAAGGAGACACAGAACCCAAAGCAGGCTCTAGGCTCTGAGCTGTCAGCACAGAGCCCAACACAGGGCTCAAACTCAGGAGCCGTGAGATCATGATCTGAGCCGAAGCTGGACACTTAACCGACTGAGCCACCCAGGCAGGTACCCCTAGTTTGTTTGTTTGTTTGTTTGTTTGTTTGTTTTTGAGAGGGAGAGAGAGAGAGAAAGAGAGAGAGAGAGCAGGGGAGGGGCAGAGGGAGAGGGAGAGAAAGAACCCCAAGCAGGCTCCAAGCTGTTAGCACAGAGCCTGATGTGGGGCTCAAACTCAAGAACCATGAGATCATTACCTGAGCCAAAATCAAGAGTCACCCGCTTAACTGACTGAGCTACCCAGGCACCCTGTTAGGCTTATTTTTTAAAAAAGAAAAAAGATAAATGAAGTTTTTAAAAAATGGTATATATAACACATCATTATTTAGAATAATATATACATAGATAGATAGATGTAAATATCTGCATATAATCTATCTCTATAGCATATGCATAGATATTTTTAACTGTAACAGTGATGGACCATGGATTGAAAATCACACAGTTCAAATCAAGACCAGGAACCAGGCCAAAAGAAAAACAACAAAGCATTAATAATGCTACAAACCAGAGAACTGGTTGCTAATTTTTTGTAACACGTTGCCAGTGAGAGGAAAGGGTGGCAAAATCCTCTGGTGACAGTTAAACTATTCAGGTGAGAGAGACACGCCACGAAGGACAGCAAAAACTCAGGGACATAAGCTAACCAGGAGGGACAGCTTGAAATTCAAATCTGAAACTGATTCACAGGTATCAGAAGGAATATTTTAAGGAAACACAACTGTGAGGGTGAATTAAACATTTTGTGGTAACCAATGAGGAAAACTAAAAACCAGTAGAGTGGCAACACAAAATACTCTACTGAGAAAGCCTCCTTTCCTTTTGCCTTCTCTTAGGTAATTGTCTTCATGTTGCCCTGAAGTTCCTTTATCAAGTGTTGCTCTTGGCTGGATATCACTGTAGCTTGAACTCATTCTCCAAATCACACTGTGGCATTGTGAGGTTGTGTGTGGCGCCCAGACACTGTTATGGCCCCCCTCCATTCCGGGAACAACCTAGCAGTGTGATCGGGTGGGGAAGAAACACCCAGAGGGTGACAGGGGGAGTTTAGGTGGCTTGGACCCATGAGACGGTGAGGCAGTGTGGTCCTGCTGTACAAGTGGATAGAGCCACTGTGTCCTCTGATCCTTTCCTCAGGCAGAGCCAGAAATGAAGACCACCACGGGTTTGTAAATGAATAGGAACATGCCTGTGCTGAGCCTGCAGTCAGGCTGAGCCAGGATGATCTCTGGTCATCTGAGGAGAAAATGGCCTCATGGGAAGGCCCAGTTATCCGTGTTCTTCAGATCCAATGTCAGTCGCCACGGTGTCCATTGTGCCTTGACCTGAAGGATCTCCTCTGCCCCACGTGTGTCCAGTGCCCTCTAACACTCTCTTCCCGGGCTCTAGCTGGTTAGCTCAGCAGCTACTGCCAATGTAAATGCTGTCCTCCATTCTCCTCCTGGATTTCGGTCCTGTTGTCATCTCCAGCTCTTCATATTCAGAAGTGGGACTGGACGATAACTTCATTGTTATAACCAGGGAAACCTCTAGAGAAAAAAAAAGTACATGTGTGAGTCAACCTCGCTCTCTTGTGACACTCCACTCCCTGGGTCTCGGACTCTGAGTCTCTCATACATACATGTTTATTGTTTATGTATTCCACATTTTCTCTACCTTTGCTCCCTCATTATTCTTACAGTCTTCCTCCTGTATTCATCACATAAGGTCCTGCTAACTATAATGATTTCCCTTGAATTAATAATAATGGGTACTGTGGTTCCTCTCCCCATAATGTCTTTTCTCATTGCCTCAATCCTTTTTAAACTTTGCTTAAAAGGCTGTTGACATAGCTTTTTCCATTCCCTCAAATTTCTCTCTCTCTTTCCATGTATACATGTATATATAATGGAATAAGAAGGGAGCACACCTTCTCTTTTGAATAAGGTGTCTATGGACACCTTACCCTTTTCTCAACTCTTAGAAAGTGACATCTCATGGTCTTGTGCACACAGAAGATGACATGGTACCTCTAGGGCTGAAGATTGGACTCAGTTGATTGGTACACTTTGTGGTTATCCTGCTAGTCTTGAATGACTTATACACTTTATTTTGTTAAAAAAAATCAAGGAATGTTTCCAGGCGTTAATTTCCCATTGGAGCATTTTCTTTTGACAGAGTCAACTCAAAAGCCCCCTCCCCCCCCCCCCCCCCCCCAGTGATGTGACCAGGTGGGCTGGCACCAGAGGAGGGAATGGCCAGGAGCTTCCTGCATCAAGGCTCCTGCCTCATACAGCTCTGGTCATCAAACTGGCTTTCCAAGTATAGAGACAGGCGCATGAGTTTCCCTCTGAGGCCGAGTAAATCAAATGAGGAAATGCATGAAGGTGTTGGTTTCCAGCACTTAATTTCTCCTGTGGTTGGGCCAGCAGGCAAAGCTAGGGACGGTTTTAAACTTGAGTTTCTGCAGCCCAGCAGGGTTGCATGAATAAAAGTAACAGTTAAAATTTGGCAACTTAATTCAGAGGCAATCAATCTAACATCTCAAGGGAATGGTTTGGTGCAGTGGATCCAAGAGCGGGAATGAAGTTCATGGGTTAAGATTTTGGTCTTCTTCCAGCTTGCTATTAATATGCTGCGTGACTGGGTCTGTGCCTCGTCCTATTTTCCTAGCTGTATGGAAGACACCACAATATCAGCTGAGATGGTATAAGAATTTACTAGCATATGTGAGGCGATTTATAACCCTCAGATTAATAAAGAGTAGTATGTGATCATCGCACATTGCTGTATTGTAGCCATACCTGACTTAATGTAATGTAATGTAATGTAATATAATGTAATGTAATGTAATGTAATGTAATGTAATGTAATGTAATGTAAAGTAATGTAATGACTTTAATGTCTATCAGCCCTTAATAGTTATCAACAAAACATGATTGCATTTATTCTGTGTATAACTTGTTGACAATGTCCGTATTACCGTGTCCTATTTTAGCCCATACATTTTCCTTGAAGTACTTTTCCAATTTAATTGTTGGTATTTCTATGCTTCCCCCCACCCTTCTCTTTTCCAAGTGCCATTCTCTTTCTTTAAAGTTTTTTCTCCTCTGCTTTACCATCCTAGAATTTTGTTTTAATTCTGGTATTTATTGGACCTCTTCTCCAGTGTTTCCTTAGCATTTCATCCATGGCTTCTCAGGATTCCCTCATATGCTTCAGCCATTTTTACACGTTTTAAAACTTTTAAGCCTTTGGTGAAATAAATACATGCTCCAAAATACATAAAAATTCTTTGGGTTAAGAAGAAACCTTTCAGAAATTAATACAATTCTTATAAGCATGTTTATGTACCATGTTAAGTCCAAAATGGTGTGTTTAGCATTACACATTATAGAAATTCTAAGTTTAATTTCTAAAAGATTGAGTAAATATACACTTAGAAATGCCTGCAATTGCTATAAACAGTTTCTATCTACCTGTCAACTGTCACTGTTCACATTTATGAGTTAACAGGTGGCATCCTTTGACATAATCACTAAATCTTTATTTCTGGAGTGATCATGTGAAAGTCACATCCAGTTGAATCTTGGATAGCATACAAATTTTATATAAAGAGAACACATGAAAAATAGAGATTTTTCAACAGTGGATCTGTCTAGAAGTCTTGGGGCTTTATTCATGTTCATGTAGGCCAGTTTTCCCTTTTTATGGCCAGTCCTATGCTTTATAGATGGTGGTATTAGATAAAGCTTTTGGTTGCTAAAATATTTTTAGTGCACCTTGCCCCTGGGTCAAATGAGACCTTGTATACGTACGCACACACGCATGTGCACACACACACACACACACACACACACACACACACACACCATAAGAAATGTCAGAATTAAAAAGTATGGCAGAGCCATTTACCAAGTGACAGTGGTGATATACCCCTAGGGGTGGAGGGATGATGTCATTATTTCACATTGACTCCAGAGGCCATGGATTCATCTTTCTCCCATGAATGTATGTGGTCAAATGCTTTCCATTGGTTTCTTATCCTTGTCTCCCTTTGCCATACATTTCCACTGTGAGTAAATCTGATTCTGGTGGATTGACTGTGTCAGTGACCCCAATGAGTGCCCTTCCTGTACCCATACCCTTTGCATTGTGACTTTGTTGCCCCTCCAGTAGAGAATCTGTTTCCCCACTTCTTGGATCTGGCTGGCCTGTAAATTGCTGCAGCTACAAGAAAGCAATGGAATGATAGTGGGCCAGTTCCAAGCTGAGGCCTCAAGAGGCCTTGGGAACTTGCACCCCATCTTTTAGAACCCTGTCTCCACCATGAGAACAAGCCTAAGCTAACCTGCCTGAGGGTGAGAAATCACTCAGAACAGAGACAGGTCATCTCAGCTGCAGCCGACCTAGACCAGCAAGCTCCTGGCCGAGCTACTGGTTGACTGCAGGTACATGAGTAAGACTTGCCAAGACCAGTTGAGCTCAGCTGAGAACAGAGCTGCCCAGTATATTTGTGAGATAGATAAATGCTTATTATTTTATGCCATTGTGTTTTGTGGTTGGTTGTCCTACAATATTGCCCTGGTAGTAGATAACCAGTATACTAGCTTACGTTTTCTCAAAGTGAAAGTAGCTTTAGTGTTTATTCTGGTTATAAAAGTAAACATAGTTAATATGAAAAGGCGGTATTAGATAAGCATTTGATTGCCAAAATATTTTTGTTAAACACCACCATGGCTCAACAGCGACTTTGTGTACACACACACACACAAACCCCACATGCATACATATACGCATACATACCTACAAAGACAACGGAGAATCTCACCACACAGAGATAGCAACCTAAATTAAGATTCTGCTTGGACCTATAAATATAGAGAACAAACTGTTGGTTGCCAGAGGCAAGTGGAGTAAGGGAATGGGGAAAAATGGGTGAAATGGAGTGGGAGATACAGGCTTCCAGATATGTAATGAATAAAGCACAGGGATATAGTCAGTGGTATTGTCATAGCATTACATGTTGACAGACAATAGCTACATGTGTGGTGAGCACAGCATAATGTCTAGAGTTGTTAAATCACTATGTTGTATACCGGAAGCTAATGTAAGATCATGTGTGAACTATACTCAAAAAAAAGTAAGTAATGGAGATGAAAAGTACAGAATAGGGAATATAGTCAATAATATTGTAATGACGTTGTATGGTAACAGGTGGTGACTATACTTACTGTGGTGAGTACACAGTAATGTATAGAATTGTTGGCGTGCCTGGGTGGCTCAGTTGCTTAAGCATCCGACTTCAGCTCAGGTCAAGATCTCACAGCTTGTGAATTCAAGCCCCACACCGGGAGCCTGCGGTCTGCTTTGAATTCTGTGTCTCCATCTCTCTCTCTCTGCCCCTTCCCTGCTCATGCTCTGTCTCTCTCTCTCTCAAAACTAAGTCAACGTTTAAAAAAAATTTAAAAAGTTGTGGAATGAGCATGTTGTACACCTAAAACTAATATAACATTGTATGTTAATTATATTCCAATAAAAAAGATTCTGCTGAGTGTGTTAAAGGTTATTTTTCTGCATGTATGTATATGTATAATCACATACACACAGTTTCTACATATATTAAATCATACTACACATACTTCTCTGCAGCCTTCTTTTTTCATTGGTAATATGTCATGGACATTTCTCCATGTTGACAAATATGAATTTGTTTCACCAATTTTAAAGGCTGTATAGTATTCCAGAATGCAGCCATATTGAAATTTGTTTAGCCATTTCTTTATTGATATAGGCTGTTTTTATTTTTTTAGTTTACAAACAATGCTGTCATGAACATCTCTTTTGTCTAAATCTTTCCAATTATTTTCTTAGGATGATTTCCTAGAAATAGTTTGAGTGGGTAAATATATTTAAAATGTTCCTATATAATGCTAAACTGCCTCCAAAAAGTCTAAGTTTCCTAAAAGAGTTATAGCATAATTTTGAAAACATTAGTACTGGAGGAGCCAGGATTGTGTTGTAGATGACAAGGTCAAGAGAATAAAAGTTGTGGTCATGGGGAAAAGAAAAGGCTGTGGGATGAGTGAAACTACCAAGCATGTTGACTTTCTAAGAGTAGCCTGAGTGGGGGTAGGATGGGGGGAGTGGAGGTTCAGAGTCATCTCTGTGCAGGGTGGAATATGAATCTGGAAGATATGGTAACAACAACAGCAACAAGAATAACAACAGAAAACACCACTTGAACAATTAACAACTACCAAGACCTCGCTATGTGTATTTACTGTCCTATAAACTTATAACAAAGTTTAAAACTTTGTTTATGAACTTACAGCTTTGATTCTTACAGTTTTGCAGCTTGTATTTGAGGGAATGAGTAGAGGGCAGTTTTCTTGGGGAGATGGTGAGTTGAGGACATTTTTATTTGAGAAGATGAATAGTAGAAGGAACCTGGGTTTGAGGGCCATGAGGAGGGAAGGCTCCCAGTTCTAGGGATTAGAAAGGAAAGAGAGAGCTGAAGATGAAAACTTTTTATTAACAAAAAACAAAAACTTCTTTAGTCTTTATTTATTTTTGAGAGAGAGAGGGAGAGCAAGTAGGGGAGGAACAGAGAGAGAGGGAGACACAGAATCCAAAGACACAGAATCTGTGAGCACAGAGCCCAAGGCAGGGCTTGAACTCACGAACCGCTAGTTCATGACCTGAGATGAAGTCAGACACTTAACCAACTGAGCCACCCAGGTGCCCCTGAAGATGAAAACTTTTAAGGTGGCAGGGAAGTCCTTCTGAACAACTGACCAGGTGCTGTAGTCATGAAGGAAGATGGAGCAGACTGCCTGAAATTAGGAGATTGTCTAGTGGAAATGTGGCTGATGGAATCAATCTTAAAGAGGACCAACGACAATTTCTGCAGAGGAGTGTGAGTTGGAACTATGAAAGGGACAGAAATTGTGGCCAGGCAGAGGATATGTACCTTGCATTGTTATCGGTTCTCCTTTGTTCTTGATGTTTCTTCTATATTTTGTTAAAGAAATAGCTTTATTCCATTAGTCTCTCCTTTGATGTCTTTCTCTTCATCAGACAGCACATTATTTGAGGGAGTGGATTATGTGTTTACATTTTAAATTAAGTACTCAAAAGGTACTTACTTACTCACTTATTATTATTATTTTAGTAATCTCTACATCTAACATGGTGCTCAAACTCACAACCCAGAGAAAAAGGGTTGCATGTTCCTCTGACTGAGTTAGCCAGGCACCTTGGTACTTAATTAATTTTTACTAAATGAAAGGATGGACACACTGCATTTAAAAAAATTAATTATCTCAATACAAGAGGAGGGGATACTTAAATGACAACAATTTATTAGGAAAAGACTCTGGGAGAAAAAAGTTGAAATGTCGTGAGAGGACGTGCTAGAGGGTTTACTGGGCCAGTAATCTCAGTGCAACCAGACAATGTTAGTATAATAAGAAATGTTAGTATAAATAAGAAAACAAGGGGCGCCTGGGTGGCTCAGTCATTTAAGCATCTGACTCTTGGTTTCAGCTCAGGTCATGATCTCACAGTTGGGGGTGATTGAGCCCCAGGTTGGGCTCTGCACTGACAGGGCGGAGCCTGCTTGGGATTCTCTGACTCTCTCTCTCTCTCCTGCTTCTGCTTGTACTCTCAAAGTAAGTAAGTTTAAAAAAAGATGTAGAAGAAAACGAGAAGAGATTTTTACATGGTACAAAAATTTTAAGCAAAACATTAGCAAATGGAATTCAACAATGTATTTTAAAAATACATCGTGACCAGGTATGATTTTTCCCAGAGATGTAAGGATTATTTGATATTGAAAATCCATCAGCGTCATCAGTGTAATTCAGAATATTAACCAAGAAGATGAAATATGCATAGAAAAAATGAATAAATACAATTCAGCACATTTATGATTTTTTAAAAACTGCCTTAGAAATTATACCAGTTTCCTGTGGCTGCTACAACAAATTATTGCAAACTTTGTGGCCTAAATCAAAATAAATTTAATCTCCTATAGTTCTGGAGGTCAGAAATCCAAAAATAGTTTTAAGGGGCTAAAACCAAGGTGTTGTCAGGTCTGGTTCCTTCTGGAGACTCTAGAGGACAAGCTATTTCCGTGCCTTTCCCAGCTTCTTGGAAATCGCCTGTACTCCTCGCTTGCCCGTGACTACTCCCTCAAACTGAATCATCTCTTCTCTCTCTGCTTCCATCATCACATTGATTTTTTTTAAATTGCTTTAGTCAAATTTCCTTCAACCTCTCTGTACCTTAATGACTTCTGCAAAGCCCCCTTTGCCATAAAACTAATATTCTAATCCCTACGTTCTAGGGATTAGAATCTGGATATCCTTGTGGCTATTATTCAACTACCCATAGAAAGTTAAGATTAAAAGTGTAAGTTGGCCAGCGACATTGTAAGGCCAATTTTGTAGTATCTTATAGAACTGATGGCATACATATCTTGTGAACTGGATTTTCACCTCAGGGACATGTACCAAGGACACACGCCCAGGGATTTTCATTGCGGCATTGTTCGTGCTAGGAAAAAAAAAATCGCATAATATTATAACAGAGGGTCAGTGAACTGTAATGCAATGCAGTAGTTAGATGATAGTCTTTGGAGACAGCCAGACTTAGATTTTTTTTAATTAATTTTTAAATTTTAATTTCAGTTAAGATACAGTGTTTTATTAGTTTCAGGTGTACAATATAGTAATTCAACACTTCCATAAATCACCTTGTGCTCATCACAGTGCGTTCCTTAATCCCTATCACCTATTGTGTCCGTCCCTCCATCCTCCCCACTCTGTAACCATCAGTTTGTTCTCTACAGTTCAGTCTGTTTCTTCATTTGTCTCTCTCTCTTTCACTCTCTTTTTTTCTTTGCTCATTTGCTTTGTTTCTTAAATTACACACATGAGGGAAATGTCTTTCTCTGACTTATTTCACTTAGCATTATATTCTCTAGCTCCATCCGTGTTGTTGCAAATGGCAAGATTTCATTCTTTTTTATGACTAACAGTCTATTGCATATGTATCTACCACATCTTCTTTATCCATTCATCAGTTGATGGACATTGGGCTGCTCTTAACCTTGGCTATTGTAAATAATGCTGTTATAAACATAGGGGTGAATGTATCCATTTGAATTAGTGTTCTTATATCCTTTGGGTAAATACCCAGTAGTGCAATTACTGGGTCATAGGGTAAAACCTGGGATTGTGAGTCACTTGTTCTGTGAGTGTTCTGCAAGATGAACAAACATTTCTAATAGATTTTAACTTGATAAACGAGCAATGTCTTGCAATATGAGTAGCATGTGACATGTCACAACTGAGCAATGGTTCTTGATATACGAGTGCTTTGGATTACAAGCGTGTTTCCAGAATGAATTATGCTGACAAACCAAGGTTTTACTGTATTTTTAACTTTGTGAGGAAACTTCATACTGTTTCCCACAGTGACTGTACCAGTCACTGCAACAGTGCTCAAGGGTTCTTTTATCTCCATATCCTTGCCAATGGTTGTTCTTTCTTGTGTTTCTGATTTTAGCCATTCTGACAGGTGTGAGGTGATATCTCATTGTAGTTTTGGTTTACATTTCTCTGATGATGAGTGATATTGAGCATCTTTTCGTGTGTCTGTTGGCCATCTGGATGTCTTCTTTGGAGAAATGTCTACTCATGTCTTCTGATCATTTATAATTGGATTATTTCTTTTTTGGGTATTGAGTTTTTTGAGTTCTTTATATATTTTGGATACTAACCCCTTATCAGATATGTCATTTGCAAATATCTTTTCCCATTAAGTAGGTTGCATTTCAGTTTTGTTGCTTGTTGCCTTCAGTATGCAGAAGCTTTTTATTTTGATGTAGTCCCAATAGCTTATTTTTGCTTTTATTTCTCTTGCCCCAGGAGATATACCTAGAAAAGTTAAGGCTGATGTCAGAGAAATTACTGCCTATGCTGTCCTGTAATATTTTTATGGTTTCAAGTCTCACATTTTGAGTTTGTTTTTGTGTATAGTGTAAGAAAGTTGTCCAGTTTTGTTCTTTTGCATGTACCTGTCCAGTTTTCCCAGCACCATTGGTTGAAGAGACTTTTTTTCATTGCATATTCTTTCCTCCTTAATTGCCCTTATTGTTATGAGTTTATTTCTGGGTTTATTTCTGGGCTCTCCATTCTGTTCTATTGATGTATGTATCTATTTTTGTGCCAGTACCATACCTTTTGGATTACTACAGCTTTATAACATAACTTGAAGTCTGGAATTGTGATTACTTCAGTTTTGTTTTCCTTTTTCAAGATTGCTTTGGCAATTGGGTGTCTTTTGTGGTTCTATGCAAATTTCAGGATTGTTTGCTCTGGGTAACATAGATTTTTTTAACAAAATTTGTTCTTCAAATCCATGAGCATGGAATGTCTTTCCATTTGTGTCATTTTCAATTTCTTTCTTCAATGTTTTATAGTTTTCAGAGTGCAGGTCTTTCACCTCCTTGGTTAAGTTTATTCTTAGGTATTTTATTATTTTTGGTGAAATTGTAAATTACTCATAGGCATGTATTTATTGACATTTTGTTACTAGTTTTGTGATTGTTTTTGTAGTTTTTCTCCAATCTTTTCTTCTCCTGCTCTCTTTCATGGTCTGCTGGTTTTCTTTACTGATATACTTGGATTGCTTTCTCTTTCTTCTTTGTGTATCTATTACCATTTTTGTTTTTCTTTTCAGACAATTTTTTTAAAAGTTTATTTATTTTGAGAGAGAGAGAGAGAGAGAGAGAGAGAGAGAGAGCATGCATGAGTCAGGGAGGGGCAAAGAGAGAGAGGGAGAGAGAGAATCCCAAGCAAGTTCCACCCTGCAGAGCCTGATGCAGGGCTCAAACTCATGAATCATGAGATCATGACCTGAGCTGGAACCAGGAGTTGGATGCTTAACTGACTGGGCCACCAAATTGCCCCCTATTACTCATTTTTGACTTGTGGTTACCCTTAGGTTTGTGTGTAACAGCTTCTGCATATAGCCATCTACATGAAGTTGATGGCTGCTTAAGTTTGAACCCATTCTTACTCCTCTTTCCCCTCCATATTTTAGATATATGTTGTCATATTTTATATCCTTTTTTTGTGTGTGTGTGAATCCCTTGACTGATTTTCACAAATATATTTATTTTTACTGCTTTTGTGTTTCTTACTTTTCATACTCTCATTTATGGTCTTCCCTTTCCACTCAAAGAGTCTCTAATGTTTCTTGTAGGCCTAGTTTAGTGGTCATGAACTTCTTTAGTTTTTGTTTGTTTGAGAAACTCTTTGTCACTTCTTCTACTCTAAATGGTTGGCTTCTTGGATAGAGTATTCTTGGCTGCAGACTTTTCACTTTTGGCACTTTGGATATATCATGCTAATCCCTTCTGACTTGCAAAGTTTCTGCTGAAAACTCTTCTGAGAGCCTTATGGGGTTTCCCTTGTATGCAATTGTCTTCTTTTCCCTTGCTACTTTAAAAAAATTTCTTTATCACTACTTTTTGCCTTTTTAATTTTATGTGTCTTGGCATGGATGTCTTTGGGTCAATTTTGTTCTGAGATATCTGTCCCTCCTGGATCTGGATATGTGTTTCTTTCCCCAGATTTGGGAGTTTTCAGCTATTATTTCTTCAAATAAATTTTCGGACTCATTTTCTCTCTCTTCTTCTTCTTCTGGGATCCCTATAATGTGAATGTTATTATGCTTGAATTCGGTAAGTCTGTTTTCATTTTGTGTAATTCCTTTTCTTTTTTTTTTTTTTTCACTTGCTCAACTTGATTACTTTCCATTACTCTGTCTTCAAGGTCATTGATTTATTCCTCTTCTTCTTCTAGCCTGCTGTTTATTCCATCAAACGTATTTTTAATTTTAATAATTATGTTCTTCATTTCTGATTGGTTCTTTTTTTTTATCTCTGTGTTAAGGGTCTCACTGATGTGCTCCACTCTTTTCTCAAATCCAGTAAGTATCTTAATGATCATTACTTTAAAATCTTCATCAGGCGGGGTGCCTGGGTGGCGCAGTCGGTTAAGCGTCCGACTTCAGCCAGGTCACGATCTCACGGTCCGTGGGTTCGAGCCCCGCGTCGGGCTCTGGGCTGATGGCTCAGAGCCTGGAGCCTGTTTCCAATTCTGTGTCTCCCTCTCTCTCTGCCCCTCCCCTGTTCATGCTCTGTCTCTCTCTGTCCCAAAAATAAAAAAATAAAAAAAAATAAAAAAAATAAAAATAAAAAAAAATAAAATCTTCATCAGGCTTATTGCTTATCTCTGTTTCAGTCAGGTCTCTTGCTGTGATTTTGTCTTGTTGTTTGATTTGGGACATATTCCTCCATCTCCTTATTTTGCCTAACTCTCTGTGTCTGTTTCTCTGTGTTAGGAAATTCAGCTAGTCTCTTGTTCTTAAAAGTAGTGGGATGGGCTTTCACTTTTGACAAGGCGGTGCCTGTCCTCTTCCACGGGGGACACACAGCCTCTGTAGAGACCCAGGCAGTTGGGGCTGTTGTACACAGCACAGGCAGCCAGGAGGTGCAGTTTTAACAAGGTGTGCGTGTCTTCCACAGGGATCAGGAGTCACAGTATTGGAAAGTTTGTGCTGGGTCTTCTGGGGCAGGGTGGCTGCAGCACTGGGAGGCAAGCAAAGAGGCCAAGCTGGAGGGGCAGAGTGCAGTGTATGTAAGTTAGGTAGTGAATGCCTGAGCCACCCTTGTTAGAGCAGGTTCCTGTGTGATTATGCTGGGGGCTGGGGGAGGGAAGTGGTGACTGCCAGCTCCTTTGTTCCTAGACTAGTCCCTCAGTGAACTCTGAGATTAGTAATTAACTGTATCTCCTGTATGCCCCAGGAATTTTTCAAACTACTGTTTTTAAGCTGTATCTTCCTGGTTGTTTCTTGTACTGTTTCTTTAAGGGTGGGGGCTGAGCGTCCTATTGCCCTCCCAGAGCCAAGCTGCTGATTTTTAAAGTACCAGGCTTTAAGTCCTGCTGAACTCATAAAATTCAGTCCCTCTGATTTTCAAAGCCTCCCTGTGCAAATTCCCTGGTGTGATTCTATTTCTCTTACTTCTCTGCATCCCTGGCTCCCTCTCTTCCTCTGATGGGGGGTGGGGGTGGGGGCAGACCTGCAGGATTTAGCTCCTCACCATGTCTCTGCCCTTCCTACCCTACTTGATGTGGCCTCTTCTCTGCATTTAGTTGTGGAGTTTGTTCTGCCAGTCTGTGGGTTGTTCTCTGGGTTACGTACACTGATATAAGTATTATCTAGTTGTATCTATGGGGCAAGGTGAGTTTCGGGTCCTCCTACTCTTCCATCTTCCCTAGATCCCCAGACTTAGGTTTGAGTCTTGGTACATCATTTATTAGCTCACATCATTAGGCTATTGTGAGAATTAAGTAAATCCACGCAAAATGCTTAATGACACAGTTCTTAGTACATGATACACTTTAAAAACATGTATAGCAACACCTATCAACACAGTTGAAGGATTGACCAAGTTCATAGTGGGTTGCAAAATTAAACAAAGCAAAAGTCTTCTTCATACTATTTTGCTTCAGAAGACAGACCTGAGTGGTTATTAGGAACTGACACATTTTGAATAAAGGTAGGAAAGAGCCTTCCAACAATTACAGCTCTCCAATGATAGAGCAGGCAGCTGAGCAAAAATAAGAGAACTCTGCGTCTCTGGACATTTTTAAACAGTCTGGAGGACCATCTGGCAGAGATACTGCCAAAGAGACTCCTATTCGGGTAAGAGTTGGAAGAAATAAATTCTGAGGTCTCTTCCAGGTCTAATAATGTAACTATATTTTATTTATTTGAAATATTTAATTGGGTTTTTCTTTCAAACTAGCATTCTTGCAAAAAGCCAAACCACAAGGCGACCCAACAACTGGGTGGAGTGGGGATGAGAAGGCCAATCTCCACACCTCCTAATCCTATCCTTCTGTGGTAACCAATGTTGACAGCTTGGTTTTGTGATCTTTTTTCTGGACCTTTCTTTATGTTGGTAAAAACTAATGCAAACACACATATGCACACCATCCCTCCATTGCCTTTCCTCTGCCTCCAGTGTTTTCTGTTTATTAGACCATAAAATCATACAATATATGCTGTTCAGCAGCATGACAGTTTTTTACCTAATATATCATGGATATAACTAAATTTAAATTTCATGTAAGAGAATACGTGTGCTTGAAACATGGAGGCAGTTTTGAAAATTGCTTTATCAGATATTAAAGTCTATTATAAAACTATTTTTAAAAATTGTGTGGTATCAGCATCACAAAATAGATATATAAAATAAACCCTAATAGTGAATTCAGGAATAATTCTAAGTTCATATGGGAATTTGACCTTTTAAATTGGTAAGAAAATAATCCCCTCCCCTCCCATTTATGTAGATGCTTACCATGTACTGTGTATACAGACTATTATATAAAAATAAAAGTAAATTTAAGGAATTAACTATAAAATATTTACAATACTAGAAGGCAACTTAGGACACCCTTTGTATAACCTTGGGTGTGTGCGCATGTGGGTTGGGAGGACTTCTAAACAACGTAAGAAATCCAGAAGTCCAAAAGATTGACAAATCTGACTATAGAATAAAGACTTTTGCTTGGAAAAAAGCAATAGGCAAAGTGGAAAACAAATCATATAGGGAGAAAATATGTGTGATACATGTAATGGTCAAGGGGTTAATGTCCGTATTATATTAAAACATCCTACAAACTGATAAGGAAAAACTAAGTACCCCTGCTTTAAACTGGACAAAGTATATCAACAGGTTAGATGGAAGAGGAAATCAGATGGGCAACAAACAAATGAAAAGATGCAAAGATCACACGTGAGGGAAATACCAATCAAAGCGACAGCAAGATGTCATTTTCATGCATCTGGCATTTTGCATTTGGCATTTGGCAAAAATGTCCAAAATTTATAACATCTAGAGGAAAAAGCATGTGGGGAAGTAGTTCTCATAAATTGCTCTCGAGAATATGAAATGTTCTCTTTTGGGAAAGTGATCTGGCAGATTAAAGTAAAAATAATATTCTTTGACCTATCAGTTCTGCCTTTAAGCATTTCTCCCATAGAAATAAAGTCATCAGAGTATAAGGCTATATAATCAAGGATTCTTATACCATTGTTTGAGGGTCAAAAAGCTGGAAAACTCATCAATGTGTATAATTAGATCATAAGTTGAATAAATAATGATACATTCATATGTATCTTTTTTTTTAAAAAAAAGAGATGTTGATTTGGTGGGAAGATCATTAATTAATTAAAAGAAACAGTTTTAAATTATAAAAGCGCATAGCTGACTTAGAAAATTCAGAAAATAAGAATGAAAAAATCCAGATTTTTAATTTATGTTTCTCAGAGTTTTATTTCACCAGTTTTCCAATTATGTCTGTGTCTGTGTACACGTGTAAATATATACATAATATATATTTATATGGTTATACAGTTGACCCTTGCCAAAATGGGTTAGGGGAGCTGACCCCTGTGCAATTGAAAACCTGCATATAACTTTTGACTCCCCCAAAACTTAGCTATTAATACCCTACCACTGATTAGCAGCCTTAACAATAACATAAACAGTTGATTAACACATATTTTGTATGTTATATGTATTATAGGCTGTATTGTTACAATAAAGTAAGCTAGAGGGAAGAAAATGTTATTTAGAAAATCGTAAGGGAGAAAAACTGCATTTACAGTGCTGCTCTGTATTTACGGGAATAATCTGCACATTTTGCACCCATACCATGTAAGAGTAAACTGTACTTATTCCTACTTATATTTGAATTTTTAAATTGCATTAAGTGGGATTTTATAAATGTATTAAATGTATTTAAATAGTATTTTTAAATACCTTAATATTAGTCCATCCTGAGACTGTAGCATTATTTGTTGTTGCCGCTAGATGTGGTTTACTGTTTTCGGTGTTTAAAATAATGCAGTGGATTACCCATACATTGGTGGTGGGTGTGCCGAATGGTACAGGCACTCTAGAAAACATTTGGCAGCTTCTTCTTCTTCTTCTTTTTTTAATGTTTATTTATTTATTTTGTGAGAAGGGGAGAGCCAAAGAGGGGCAGAGAGAGAGAGAGAGAGAGAGAGAGAGAGGGAGGGAGAGAGAGAATCCCAAGCACGCTCTGTGCTTGTCAGTGCAGAACCCAACACAGGGCTCAGACTCACAAACTGTGAGATCATGACCTGAGCTGAAATCAAGAGTTGGATGCTTAAGCGAACCACCCAGGCGCCCCTGGCAGCTTCTAAATAAACTAAGTATGTAGCTACTCTGCAATTGAACTCTTGGGTATTCCTCCCAGAGAAATAAAAACTTACATTCACAGAAAAACCTGTACATAAATGTTCTTGGCAACTTTATTCATTAAAAGACATAAACTGTGGAAACAACCTAGATATCCTTCCATGGGTACATGGTTAAACAAACCATGGTACATCTATGCCAGGGGCTACTACTCAGGAATAGAAAGGAATGAACTATTGAGACATGCAACTTGGATGAATCCCCAGGGAGTTACGCTGAGTGGAAAAAGCCAATATCAAAGATTTCATACTATATGATTCCATTTATGTATCATTCTTGAAATAACAATATTATATAAATTGAGAACATATTAGTGATTGCCAGGAGTTAAGGAAGAGGGGGCGGAGAGAGTAGGAAGGACATGATATGGCCATAAAGGCTAACTTGGAGTTCCTTGTGGTGATGGCATGGAGTTAATGTCCTTATTATATTTTTTTTAAAAAATCAGCATCTTGACTGTATCAATGTTAATATCCTGGTTGTGATACTGTATTATACTTTGTAAAATGTAAACATCAGGGGAAATTGGATAAAACGTATACAGGATCTCCTGTATTATTTTATACAACTGCTGCGAATGTACAATTATCTGTAAATTAGAAGTTCAAATTGAAAAACATCAATGCAGCGAGCATTCCTATGCATGTGAGTCTCTGTTTCCTTAGGCTGTATTCCTAAAAGTGAGATTTCTCCCACAAATTGTACTGACACTTTTAAGACTTTCGAGGCACATTGTCAAATTGCTTTTCAGGAAGATTTGTGCAGTTTGTATGTGCCTATGTTCTCAGATAATGTAGGCCGTGACTATAGTTTTCTATGAAAATAGCCAACATTATTAACACCTTGCCATTCGTGAGGCACTGTTTTAAGCACTTTGCCTTCATATGAAACCATCCCCCGGCCCCCAGAAGGCCTAGAGGATAGGCCCGTCGTTGCCTTCACTGTATGAATGAGGAAACAAACTCAGAGAAGTTGAGGAACCCGTGCAAGGTTTGATGCTGGAAAGTGGCAAGTGGCAAGTGACGTGATCATACCGGGTTCATTTAATGCTAAAGCCAGTGTGCTAACCACTGTACTATCTTATGCGCTTATTAGACTACCTGTCAGTTGCTAGGCATGCAATCTAGGGATTAAGAGAATTGTAGAAATAGGAAAAATAATTTCTGTCTGAGTAGTGCTGGCATTTTAGAGTGCTGGCATTTTAGAGGACATAGGCTTGTGGGATGTGGATGGCACTTCCGGAACCAGTATTCCCTGGAATCGGGTTTTCCCCTCGTCCGCTGGCTCTGTAGAGTTCTACAGAGCTAAATGGTGAGCCTTCACCATTGTGGCGACTTCACAATACTTCTCCGCCTCCAAGAAATTGTCAGCTTGCTTTTAAAGCATAGAAGTGGGGGTGATTGTCTGTTGCTGGGGCATTTCTAGTAGAGACTCCGTTTTAATTTTTTAATCTTTGCGTCTGTAACACATGTAGTTTGTTCTCAACTCATTTATAGACCAAGTGGAATGTAAAAATAGGGAAGGGTACATTATACACTCTGCTGTGTGTACTCCATTTATATGAGGCCACTCATCATTGCTCTCATAAATGTGCCAAAGCTTTCATCCTTCAGTTGTTCTAAGTAGGGAGTTAATCATCTTTATTAAGTGTTTCCCAGAGAGTGTTGTTTTAACAAAGCTTCTTTTTTTGTCGTATGATTTTCAGATTTCATTTTATGTACTGGGTTGTCCTCCAGGAAAATGACATTTTCATGGTGGTCCTTTGTTTATGTGGGACCATATTTCACTTAAAACTGCTTAATTTGATCTATTTGTATCATGTATTAAAGTATAGCTGATAACATTTAAATTAGAGGTTGATAGTTTTCTAGGACAGAAGAAGTCAGAAACCAATTTGTTTTGCTAGTCATTTAGGACCTGGAATTTTATACCAAAGATCATTGCTTTTAATTCCATTTAAATAAATACTATAATAACCCAGGTAGGTTGATAAAAATTGAGTTAAAAATTCTGAATTATTGTAATTGTGCCTATGTATGTTTTGATTAAAGTGAATTGGTGTTTGCATAGCATGGCAATCATTCATTCTTTTGTTTGTTTTAATTCACTTTGTTACATCTCTGAACATTATTTCACGTTTCTCTAATTATTCTTAAGTATTATCGTCCTTTTCCAAAAAGAAAGTCCTAGGCTTTTTAATCCCTCTGTATGCAAAACTCCTCATTCTGCCTTGCTTCCTTTTTATCGCTCTTTTGTGGAATTGTTTTCCCTTTTGAGAGAAGATGGCCCTGAGTGATAAAGGTAAATCATGGATGATTTATGAAATAGAATAATAATATATTCCGTATTTTTTCAAATTCTATTTCTGACTTGTTTTTTTTTTTTTTGATTACCACTGTGTATTGAGAATACATCTTCATTGAGCTGTCCAGAAAGACACCTAAGTCTTTTTACAGGCCTGGAAGCTCTCCACGTCTTCCTCAGAGCCAATGTTAAGAGGGATTATAAATTGCCAAGAAAGCAAAAATAAAAATTCAGATGTAATGAACATCTTATGACAGAGGTGATTGAGTTCTTGGAAGTGGAAAGTAATTGGATCTAATTGTGAAGCCCAGTTGTTTATAGTAGGAACATGTGTAGAATTTATGAGTTTGGATGGTCTACTCCCCTCTAAATGTAAGTAGTGTTAGCCCCAAGTAACCACATAAATAAACTATATTACTTTAAGTTGTGCTCCTTATTGCTAGAGCATGCTGGCAAACCAGATGACGGTCACACTGTCCTGGTGATATTTCAGGACTTCCACTAAAAGGAGGTCTGGCGTAAGAGTGCACCTTGGTGCTTCTCAGAATGTTTTTTTTTTTTAATAACTTCATGCTATTTGCATATGTAAGGTGCACCTGTCAGTAGATGTTCTCCTTTCTCTTCAGTGATTCAACAATGGCAGAGGCAGAGGGGGTAGGGGCATAGGGCACACTAGGAACATTAGCAAAATGTTGGAGCACACGCTCTAAAAATACACCTCAGGAGATTATGTTCCACTATTCCCCCCCAGTGCCGCCGTCCCTGCTCCTGTTGAGAATAACATAGCAAAGTGTATAAAGAAATGTAACACTAAACTCTATCCCAATAAAATGGAAAGTTCCAAATAAATGTACTCTTTTCTTGGAAAATTATGAATTATCAAGGTTGATATTAAAAGAAAAAGATATCATATAGACAAATATCATTAAAAATTTTTAATGCCAGAGATTTATATCCAACACAAGGCTTCAAAAGAATTTTTTTTAATGTTTATTTATTTTTGAGAGACAGGGAGAGACAGAGTGTGAGCAGGGGAAGGGCAGAGGGAGAGGGAAACACAGAATCTGAAGCAGGCTCCAGGCTCCGAGCTGTCAGCACAGAGCCCGACGCTGGGCTCGAACCCACAAACCATGAGATCATGACCTGAGAACCCACAAACCGTGAGATCATGACCTGAGCCCACGTTGGATGCCTAACCAACCGAGCCACCCAGTCTCCCCCCAACACAAGGCTTTAGAGCCTTGGAATTCTATGGGTAAGTTATTTCAAACTTTCAAGGAACAAATAATTCCAATACTATAAATAAATTGTTTCTGTCTAACCATGAATTATCCTAATATTTTTTAAACAAAATGCATATGCATGCTATTATTTGTAAAAAAAAAAAAAAAAAGCTTTGGAAATAAAGACCTCAAAATATTAAAGGCATTTATATCTGGTTGGTCAGATTTGAGGTTTTATATTTTTCTTTACACTTTATTTTCCAAACATTTTCTGTATTAAGCAAGGAATATTTTAATAACTTTATACATTCATAATTCAAAATTAATGCATCATCTTTTTTGAAGAAAGAAAGTAGGTGTGAACACAGTAAGTGACCGGTCTTCTGAACACTGTGTGCAAAGCCTATGACAAATGTCCACCTTGTATTTAGAGTTGTCACCATTGTTACTATGACTCGAACAAATCCCCTGGGCTGGTGGCCCTCCCCCTCAGCTGCAAGTTAGAATCACCTGGGAGCCTTTAACAATGATCTCCCAGCCATAGAATTCCCGGGTGATTTTAATGTGCATCCAGGTTCAAACCGTTGTCAGAGGCTCACAGTATATATTAGAGTGTTCTGACATTTTGGCTCATTTCAGCAGTCAGGGAGGGGAGCAGAAGCCAAGGGTGTCTCTGGCAGGATAAACTGAGGCAAGTGAAAACCCATCCCCACCTCTGGTCTGTGTTTCTGGCCCTTTGAGTATCGGGGCAGAACCTCTCCTTCACCACTGTGGTTGTCAGGTATCCAGTTTGAATATCTGTCCTTCACGGAGTTGCAATTTGGGATAATAGCTCTCTAGTGAAAATTACTCAGTATGAGGCTATTGTTTACATGAACTCTTCAGTTCAACCCTTCTGAGGGAATGAGAGGTTTAGTTTGGTTCCTAGTGATGTGCAATTCCAAGAATTTCCATTACACCTGGCCTGGATGTCAATTCTATTTCTTATCACTCAATAAAACAATTTATTAGGAAAATAAGGTTTAAAAGTGCCAGACTACATACAATACGGCCCTTGCAAGTCATAAATGTCCTAAATCTTGTTGGACAGCAAGAGAGGTAACTAAGATATGCCGTTCCTTATGGCTGCTGGCTGGGAGCTAGGTGCTGAGGTCTGTGCTGGGCTGGAGAATGAGGTTGTGCAGATGATTGGAAGCCAAGTGTGAAGGGCCCTGGACAAAGGTTGCTGGCTCCAGTCAGAAGCCTGGCTATGGGCTTTGGGCTTGTAAGCTCTAGATCCACTTGGTTATTATCACAGATAGGAAGCCCAGTTTCTTGGCAGTAGCCAAGAATAAGGAGCCAGGTGGGCTTAAGGAATGCGATGGGAAACACTATTAGACAGTTCTTGGTTTTTTTGATTGAACCTTTAAAGGAGGGGGCAGTAAGGATAATTGGTCGGGGAAGGAGTGGAGAGAGGGGGAGCTTTGCTGCCTTTCCCAAACATCTCCTAAATTCTGTTAGTCCCCATTTATTTTTGGTGATTTATCTTTAAAATCTGCAGCCCTCTGGGGCAGTAGGATGATCATCACTATACCTAGCTGCAGCAACATTGCAAGCTTTCGTAAAACCCAATCTCTCTTCCTTCTTGCCTTCATCATCCAGTGAACCACAGAGATTTTGTAGATACAAGTATTTTCCATCAAGCTTATGAATAACACCCCTTGGCAGAAGACCCTGAACCAAGAACCAGACTGCAATGTTTTGTAGTGACTTTACATACAATGTGCGTTAATTACTGGCAAGCCTGTCAAAAGCTTATTCCCACTTGTGTCAACACTTTCTTAATACACTGTAATTCATCATGTTAGCATGACAAAAACAAGGTATTCTGCGTCCTTACACTCATCCTTCTCCAAGCGCCGGTCTTGAACTGTGTATTCCACTGCAATGTCTTGGTCTGGTGAACAAAGAACAGACGATAGCTTTGAAACAGTAAGATCCCTGGAGTCCGTCAAAGTCGTACATCACCGAGCACTTTAGCCTGCGTTCCATAGCACTCTACATCCAAGAAGCACTGCTTTATCGTCAAAAGGATGTTCGCTTAATAACGGCAGTAAATCCTAAAAGGCAGTCTAATTTTAGGCAGAGAAGTTGGCTAAGAGGGAATCCTATCATTTACCACTTTTGACAATTTTATTCATTGAGTTCATTTTCATGCTGGTTGCGTGATTAAATTAAGATAGGGATTTATTTCTTTTTATTAAAAAAAGAGAATGCCTTTTGAATGGAGGGAAGGGGAGTAAGAAGGGAGAAAAGAAGTCTGAATAATATGTGCTGTATTTCAGTTGGAAATAGAGCAATTTGAAATACTGTGTGTGTTATGCTTTCTGGATCATCTCTTAACCCTTTGGCTCTTCTGAGTGAATTCAGAAATGGGCTCTGAGCCTGATTTTAGATGGTTTGGGGAAGAAGTGGTGAGTCTGAGTCCTGTTTCAGAGGAAAGTTGGCATTGGCTTCCAAAGCAACTTTGCTTTTAATAGTCATTCAGATTGCTTACTTCACTTTTGCACTTCATTTTTATAGCCAAGGAGAAGACAAATATATCTACCCAAAGTTTCAGATTGTGTGAGATATGCTTCATCTGATCTCCTGGGCAATGCAAGCATTTCTGAGAGCTCAGAAAAAAAGGATGGAGGGTCTGGGTACAGGAAGCAGAAACTTTCTTCTTGGTACTGCAAAGAAGTTAAGAAAACTTCTCTCTGTGTCCTTACTGCCATCTCTTAAACCGATTCTTTGATGGCCATTCCTTATCCTTAACTGTTGGAACACATGAATGGGGTTATTAAGGGTGACATTTTGGTCAGTAAGGAAGAAGCCACCTGTTTTGCATCACTCACATATATTACTTCATAATGTATTTTTCAATAATTGTAACAAATTACACATGGTAGAGATATTTTAACAGTGCTTACTTTGTAATATTTGTCAAATATTGGATACATATTTTATCGGGCATAGGAATGCTGTGGTTCGGGGGCGCCTGGATGGCTCATTTGGTTAAGCGTCGGACTCTTGATTTTGACTTCTCGTTTGTGAGTTCCAGCCCCGCACAGGGCTTTGCACTAACAGGAGCATAGAGCCTACTTGGGATTTTCTCTCCCTCTCTCTGTGCCTCTTCTCAGCTCTAGCATGGGCTTGCTCGCGTTCTCTGTCTGTCTGTCTCTCTCTCTCTCTCTCTCTCTCTCTCTCTCTCTCACACACACACACACACACACACACACACGCACACACACACATGCACACACACACACCAACTTAAAGAAAAAAAGAATGCCATGGTTCAAACATATGAATAACAAACAACCCCTCCCCCTTGTCTCAGCAGCAGCTTATCTCTCTGTATGTGCACATAATCATGATACAATTATGATGAAGTTAAGGCATCATAAGAAGCATACATTTTTCTGTCTTCTGGAGACTTGTAATCCAGGTATGTGGTGAGCTGTCTGGTTAAGTGCCAATAGGAGGGATTCTGACAGTAAATGGCCTGGAGGGAAGGGATGTGGGTGGGGAGGTCAGTTTTGGCTCTAAGGAGGAGTCTCCACTGGATTAACCCTTGCCTGATAAGAGAGCTTGTTAGAGCAGAAGACAGAGAAAATTCTAGGAAGAGAGAAAAATAACTTACAAATAACTTTTCTGAGGACACAGACATCTCGATAGGAAGCTTTCTAATATTTTAGTGCGATGTAGTTTGTGTAAATGTACATCGAATAACTTGGTAGGATGATAAGCTGAATTTACATATATACATATATATTTCGCTCTAAACTTGCTTCCTTTTTGTGTTCCTCTGTGTATTCATGGAACCAACATCCTGTCTGTCTTCCATGTTGTAAATCTCAAGGGGATCTTTGCTCATTCCCTTTCACTATTACCCACATCCGAGTGCATACAAAAATCCTGGTGACTTTCTGTATTATCTCTGCAAGCTCTCCCGTCTCTCTACTGCCTCTCCCTGATCTCAGACAATAGCCTCTCCACTGGGCTCTTCCCTTCCAGTCTCTTTGAGGAACTTATTTGATGTGTAGCTGTCAGGTTAGGTCTTTTTGAAGCTCAGCTCTTACACCCTTCTGCTCAGAAACCTTCAGGGGTTTTTACTGCCTATAGAAGACATTCCCAATTACCTATCCTTGCATACAAGAACCTTTCCTTTTGGCTCCGTGGAACTTTGTATACTCTATAATTTAGCAAGGCAGAACTCTGATCCATGCTTTCATCTTCTTGACTGTTCTTTCTGCTTTGAACTCAATGTCTGTGGTCAGTACTCACAACATGAGTTGTTGAATCAGGATATTTGAGTTTTGAATGTGAAAAGTTAATTTGTTGGGGGCTTTTATGAAGGGGTTAAAATACTATTAACAGGAGTTAAGTGCCAATAGGAGGGATTAGGTACTCCCTATTATACTATTAACAGGAGTTAGGGATTAGGTATTCATAGAAGTCTTACTATCCATATGTGAGACCAACATTTTAAGAGATTTCTTCCATTTTCATTAAATCAGTGGTCCTACTGATTGCTGGTAGAATTAGAAATTCTTTGAATCTCTTCCTTCCCAATAAAATTAGATTCTTACAACGAAAAATCCAGATATAAGATCATAGCCAGCAGAAGAATAGGAAGATGATCAATGTACTGGAGTAACATTATATTACCATGCTCTATTGCACTAATAACATAGACATCTGCATCCCATGATATAACAGAATAACAACTCATTTTTTTTTTGCCACAAAAAGTCTGATGCGGGTCAAGGAATCCTTGAGAGCATTTCTTGTTCAAGTGGATGATCTGAATTTCTTTCATCATATGATGCCACCATCTCAATGCATGGGTGCATAAGCACAAGGAGTCTTAGTTTTACACATTGTTTTCTCTCATACTCTGTTGATTATAACGAGTCACGTGGCCCTGCCTGAATGTAGGCACCTGGGAAGGGTAGAGGATCATATGGAACATTTGGTGAGTACTACCATCTCTCCACAGAAGATAGTTAGTGACAAGTATGCTAGTGGAGTCCCAAGTATTAACAGAAGTTAGAGGTCTACCTATTACCAGCTGTGTGCCTTTTGGCAGGTGGTTGGACTCTCTGTGCCTCACTTTTCATGTGTATATATCATGCATATAATAATAATGATAATAACAATGCCTATCTCATAGGGTTGTAGAGTTTATGATTCCTCTAAAGCAGTTGGAGGAGTGCCTGGAACATTTTAAGTTTAAGCTGATGCTAGCTATTATTATTATTATTATTATTAATATGGAAAACTTGGCTTAAGAGACAGAGAGACCATCACTTGGAATAAAGGCTTAGAAATAGTCTTAATGGGACAAATAAAAGTACCTTTAAGCCTTGACAGACTTTGGGGAAATAATCACAGTGGCCAAGTGACCTATCAAGTTTTCTTGAGGGTAAAGAAGAAATCTGGTTGTTTTGTTGCTGTTATTCTGTTAAGGGAGGCTTTCTGAAAATTATGCTCGGAAGACCAGATTTTATACTTAGGGCATGGATAAAGAGGATTCAGTTGACAAGACCTGCTTTTTAATCATTAGACAGTAGAATGAACTTAAGAGTGATCCTTCTACTCTCTGCAACAGAAAATGGTAGAGGCATTCACTGACAAGGAAAAATTGCATGTGTGGTGTCCAGATGAGCCAAACAGACAACGGAGTTTGTTGGTTCAGCATGGAGGCGTGGTTGGTTACAGCACGGTCTCTGAAGCTGGGCTGCAGAGCTCCAAATCCTGAATCTGATGTGCCTTGTACTAACTGTGCAGCCCTAATCCTCCTGAGTCTCAGCTTCACTATTTGTCAAATGGGAATCATAATTGTACCCGGCCACCAAGACAGTTGTCGTGAGGAGTAAAGGCAGTAATATATTTAAAGTACTTTGAAAATGTTAGCTCTGTAGTAAATGCGCGTTAATTATTAGCTGCTGTTACAATCTAGCTGAGGACAATGAAGACATATAAATCATAGTAAAGGTGTCAGGAGAGTAGGGCAAAGAGTCATGATGAGAAATGGAGAAAAATGTCAACAGCGTTCAGCAAATACTGACAGTGAGGAATATTAAGCTGCAAAAGAGTCCCTGAGGACAAGGTAGAATATCTGTCGTTGGAGTCTCATGCAAGCTCAGGCAATGTATGAGGGAGTAAGCCACAGGAAGTGTTCTTATGTGTGTACGTTTATGGACAAGATGACCTAATAAAGTGTTTTTCACCGTGAATTTCTCTGATTACTTGGTGAGAAAGCTGGAGAGACTGACAGATTGTTCTTTCCAGGGAGGGAACTACTTTAAGCATTTATGCCAAGGAAGTTTGTGCTGCTTTGGTCAGAAATGTGGTTCCGAGCTTAGTGTTGACATTCATCATCACTTACAAAGGTAGGGACTTTTCAGGTTCCAAAGTTAGGTGCAGAATGGAATCAACCACCTGGCTAATTCGGGCCAAAATGCCACAGCAAAATGAGGGGAAGGAAGTTTTTCAATTTAAATTATCTGGAAAATTACTTTAATTTCTACCATCATTTTGCATGTTGCAAACATTCCTGACTTCTAGATATTTTGGAAAACAAGTTTGTGGATTGAGCATTTTCTGACATGCCTTAATAACGGATGTTTGCTGTATTTTGATATTTCTTGGCATCTTTTAATGTGTCAAACCAAACACAAATGACAGGTCATAGTCAGATAAGTGGTCTCTACTTTCAATTTTATTTTTCCTTTGCCAGAAGGAAGAAACTTAGGTTCATTGGTAGAAGTCGTGGAGGGGAAGTTTAGCACTCCCCACAAAGCCACAACAGTATATGGGGATTGGGACACGGTATGTCTTTAAAAAAGCATTTTCAATATTATATTATTTACATTTGAAAATAAATAATAAAAACGTTCACTTTCCTAACACAAGCTACTTAAAGTAAAGATTGTCAAAATTTTGGCTGCTACAGAAAAGATGCAGTGATTCTTAGGGGTTTTTCAGGAAGGGATGTCATAATATATTAGAGGGAAGACTGTGTGTGTGTGTGTGTGTGTGTGTGTGTGTGTGTGCATAGATACACATTGATACATATATATTCACTCATCTTTAATGAACCAGGTTCAAGACCTTAGCAGAAGGAAGATCAAACTTTTTGACTGGGACAATCTGTTTATGCCCATACAAGGAAAACTAGGATGGTGAAAAAATTCCAGGATCAGAAATTTAAGAACTGGGTTCCTGTAGAACTGGGGTTCCAATTCTGAAACTTTGAGCAGTCACTTAACTAATCAAACTTGCCTTTTTATCTGTACAATGGGAATAATAGTAACATCTTTTAATGACCTGTAAAGTTGAAATATACATATAATGTCAAAATGCTTTTTAAATTGCAAAGTGCTGAAAATGAAGATGTTATTATTGTAATACCACTACTGCTGTACCTGAACTTATCTTGAAGTAGGCAACAAAAACCCACTTATTGTCAATATATAGATACACACATATTGTTAAATATGCCATAATTCTTCTATTTTGGGATAAAATAGTCTTTTAAAAAAATATTCTTTCAGGGTGCCTGTGTGGCTCAGCTGGTTGAACTTACGACTCAATTTCAGGTCAAGTCATGATCGTGGGATTGAGTCCTACGTCGAGCTCTGTGCTTAGCGTGCAGCCTGCTTAAGATTCTCTTAAGATTCTCCCTCTGCCTCTATCCCCTGCTCTCTCTCTCTCTCTCTCTCTCTCTCTCTTAAAAAGAAACAAAAAACAAAAAACAAAAACGTTTTTTTCTATCCTCACTTTAGAGAAGAGGACAAGAAGTACTTTGAAATGGGTGAAGGAAAGCACAGTAGCCATTTTTTTATCCTAAGTTTATCCAGCCACCCATGCTTGATGGTGAATGATTTGTGCATGAATATACTTTTGAGAGCATAAAGAATTATTTTAACTTTAGCCTCTTCTCCGGGGCAATGGGGACATTTAATGTTCAGCTCTAAAATAACCCTATCTCTGAAAACAACATTCTTCTGCCTATTCAGACTTCCTCCTTTTGCTTCTGGTGTCTTTTTGGCATGAAACAGATAGCTGTAAACTCCGAACCTTCCAGGAGCTTGTCTCCTCCCTTGGGAATTCATGATTGGACTCTTGACCTTTGATCTCCTCCATACTGCTCTCATGGAGAGCCCTCATCTGACAGTAGTGGAGCAAGAAGGGAGAGATATTTATAGAGCATCAAGTTATTGTACAAGCTTGTGTCTCTATGGTTAAATACTGGGTTTCTGCCTCCAAATTAGTAGTTTAGTATGTTTTCTTAACTGCTGGAAATTTATGGAATTATCATAGTTGAGTTCTTGTTCCTAAAACACAAACAGAGGAAAATACCACTTGCTGATCTCTGTCTATTTTTGTGTCTTTGGATGGCTTATATTGTCTTGCAGTAAACAAGGAAGAGTGTTACAGAATTGTTTTCCGCAGAATCTGATTGCTTTCTGGGGAGTAATCCATGTGTATCTTTTAGTAATGATGCTGTTCTCACACCCAGGAAATCAGTAATAGGGCGGTGTTTACATTATGTTAAACTACTAGCCATTTCTTTGACTTTTTAACATTTTGTCTGACAATCAAGTAATTGATGAAGTATTAAATCTATATGTTTGCTAATAATTACATAGGAGACTTAGAAAATATTTCAAATCATTTAAAACTAGGAAGAACATTTGTGGAGTTGTTGGGATTTCTAAAGCTCATTCACAGTATCATAAAAGCTCAAGTTAAAAGATACTTTGACTCTATGGAGAAGAATCCCAAGTAATTTATGTAGATATATATTCCTACCACCTGAAGGAGGGGGATCATAACTCCCATTCCTTAGGTATGATCTGCACAATGACTTCTTTCCAAAGTTACAGTATGGACAATTAGCTTCAGTTGTTAGTAATAAACCAATAATGTATCAATCGTTGATTATTAATACTGTTTCAATATTGGTTCATTAATTGTAACAAATGTATCATACTAATGGAAGATGTTAATAATATGGGGAAATTTGATGTGGGGTATATGAGAATTGTCTATACTATATTTTGGTTATTCTATAAACCTAAAATTACTCTTAAAAAGTCTTTTTTTTTAAAAAAAAGGTACTTTGACAACCGTCCAACTGATATCCTTCTAGTAATTAAAATTCTGCCAAAATTCTTCTTGCATTCCTTAATGACCAAAAGTGGTACTTTGATTAATTCACAACATTTAGGGCTTTGTCTTGCTTGTTTATTTGTTTTTTGGTAGGTAGTATTGGCTACCAAAGAAATTTGAGGTGGCTAGGATTAGATACTCCCCCACAAATTTCCTACATGGCTTTAATAAAAATAAGTCTTCGGAGAGATTCTTCCTCCATACATTTATTGCACCATCTTTTATTAACAAGCAAGCACACAACAGTTCACATAACTTGTTCTGAAGTTTGATGAAGTCTAAACTTTCCTTTTGGCACTTTAACCACATCTTGGATGAAAGATTTGCTCCAAGCAGGCATGATATTCCAGGGTCAGGATTTTGTGCCCTCCAGTAGGTACCATGAATCAGAAATCCTCTTAAGCCAATGACTGGAACTAGGCATAATTCCTATCATCCAGGTTGCAGGATTCATTGGATTTTCAAACTCCAATCCTACAAGTATCTTTGAACATTTGTGGTCTATTTGCATATCTTGGTACTCTTAATGTCACCAGTGAGAGCCCATTTCTAATATTTATTATGCTCAGTAGTCACTAGTTTAACCAATAGAACCCATTTTTGACATTATGGATGCTAACTAGTAAAGTAGCTTATTCATTGAAATGATGGTAGCTGAAGGATCATACTCTAGAGCATGATCTTTTCTGAAGTAATGTAGGTGACTACCCATGAATTCTGCATTCTGGATGTCATAGTAGCTAACCACCTTTAGAATTAAAGCTTTAACTGACAAAACATTATATTACATTGATTGTATGGAATGTTTGAAGTAATTATAGACATCAGTGGAAGCAAATTCCATTTTTTAAAAACAACATAACCCCCAAATCTTCTTCTGTATCCTTTCTATCCATTCTTTCTTTTGAGGTGAAGAGAACTATGCTAAGTTTGCATCTGAGGTGAATACTATGCATGAGTATGGTATCTTTGAGGGTGAGCTCCAAGTGTTGATAATTCTGGGGACAGTGTGGTGGGAAGGAGGAGAACGGGAAAGTAGGTGAACACAGTGACAAAGAAGTGCGTTGGACTGACTGTCAGATGAACTAGTGAAATCTTATATTCCTTTAATCTGGAGTTTTCTAATTTTTTTTGGTCAATAACAGAACTAGTTTTGAACACAATGTTTTTTAATATTCTACGAAAGTAATACTCTATGTAACACATAGCCCACTCCTTTTTCCAAGTTAATAGAAGGCCAAGTGGGGAAGAGCTGGAACACGTGTTCCCTTGATAAAAACAATAATTTAACAATTATCATAATAATAGCAACTAACATTTATGTAGTATTTACCATGTTCCAGGTATAACGTTTGTTAACTGTTCTAACTACATGATATGCATTTACTCACTTAATCCTACAACAAATCTAAACCATGTATTTATAGGAAACTATTAACAATGGCCGAATAAACTATCTCACATTGTATACTGGAAAAAGTTGCTGTTCTATAACAAAATGGTGAGAGAGTAAGTTAGAAAAAACCTAACGCAATTAAAAAGAATAGCCATATAGAGAAGTAAGGAATTTAATATCTTTAGCACTCATTGAACCTCCACAGAATGTATGTCTGTATACCTAGAATATTCAAAAATACCTAGAAGAATTGAACTCACAGGCCTTTCCAGGTACTGCTTCAGAACACGTGTTATTTACATTTTTATCATCTTCCAAGCTTTCATTATTTCTTAGCTGTCTCATAGAGGTAGAGATGAGATATAATCTGTAGAGGAGAAAAGTGACTATATTTTCAAGCTATGTTATGTAAGAAGTTAAGGAAATAAGAATTCTGGGGAGATGACAGCAGTGGCAATATAGTTGATGACTATCCCCGAATTCTCCAGGAAACATAGGCAGTGCAGCGAAACCAAGAGTGCAAAGATGAAACCTACAACAAACCCACAAAACACATGCCTTAATACATGCGCCTATGGGGAAAAAGTGCTGTAAGCACAGAGCCTGCTTGGAATTCTTTCCCCTTCTCTCTCTCTCCCTCTACCCTATTTGTGCCCTCTCTCGTTCTCTCTGTGTGTCTCTAAATAAATAAATAAACTTAAAATTTTTTTAAAAAAGAAACAGAGGGGAGGCATTGAGACTCACACTGGACCTGGCTACTGGAGAATCTCCAAATCACCAGTGCTACTCATGGGAGCTCAGTGGTCTACACTGAGAAGAACAACTAGATTCTGGGAGGGGGCTTTGTAGGACCCAATTCTTGGTGAATGCAGTGAGACCATGGTAAGAGCAGATGATGCTGTGGCTCTCTGGCTCTATGAACTCTTGAAACTAACCAAGTGAAGCTTACTTTCAGAACAGAGCCCTGCATTGACATGCTGGGAGTGGGACTCAAATTGAACAGAATGAGGACCATAAGGGCATGGAAAGAGAAGGTCCCACCAAGAGGGAGGTGGAGGAGTAGAAGAAGCAAATCTCAAAGGCTATAATTTGGGATCATTCATGGAAAAAAAAAGAGAAAAGGTTGTGCTAGAGTATCAATTTAAGCCTTCATTACTGTTGTAAAAGTATAAGCACACTCATTTCACTTTAACAGGAGGAACAGGAAAGGATTACAGTCCCATCTTGTGTGAAGTTATTTAAGAAAAAAAAAGAAGGAGTAGAGTGTTGTATCTAAAGACAATGAAATCACTCCAGAAAGCCTGGCCTACAAGGTTCGTAAAAACTGAACCTAATTTTAAAATGAGCCAAAGGAGATTGAGAAGTCACTAGCAAATAATGAAAGAATAATACACATTTCAGAGATGAGGTGATTGGAAAAAATGAAATTTGGAAAGAGGGATGACAGAACTTAGGAAAAGTTGGTAATAAAATTAAAAAATCAAGTTCAGCAATGAAATCTAAACTAGAAGAAACTCAAGAGCAAATAAACACCTTAACATAAATAGGTGAAGGAAAGAAGGAAAAAATTGTAAAAACAAATGAAGGAATTAAAAGAACTGAAGAGAAGGTGGCAACTATAAAAACAGGCCAAGGAAATCCAACAAGTATATAATAGGAGTCCCCGAGGAAAGAAAAGAACCAGGGCAATGGGATAGAACAAGTACTCAAAAGCATGATTCAAAAAACAAAAAAACAAAAAAACATTTCTTGACTTGAATATACTTATTGAAAGATAATATTGCACACCTGGGAAAACTGATGCAAAATATATTTCACCTAAACTATGGACTTGAAAGAAAAGGAAACAATCATTTGGCCATCAAAGCAAAACATTTATTGTAACACATTTAAGAGAGTCCATAATTGAAATTGAGCCAAAGATATTATAACATGTTAAAGTGACATTTAATTATAAATGTCATAGACAAACTATTATGCTTATAGAAAAAACTCTTAGAATATATATTTTTTGAGACTTCATGAAGGCTCTATTGAAAAACAAGCTTTGGGGTGCCTGGGTGGCTCAGTCGGTTGAGCGTCCGACTTCAGCTCAAGTCATGATCTCGCAGTCTGTGAGTTCGAGCCCCACATCAGGCTCTGTGCTGATAGCTCGGAGCCTGGAGTCTGCTTCAGATTCTGTGTCTCCCTCTCCTCCTCTCTCTCTGTCTCTCTCTCTCAAAAATAAATAAATAAACTTTAAAAATGTGTTTAAAAAAAACAAGCTTTAAGCAACTGAAATGACTGGAGAGAATGAATTCAGAGCATTTAATGTATATTTATTTTATATATATTTTAATTAAATATAATGTATATTTAATTAAGATTATATAATATTTATAAGGGAGACATTTTATAATACATAATGGCTATATCCTCTAACAATCTAGATAAGTGTAATTATAAAGAATTTAGGAGATAATCAGGAAATTATTAATGTAAGTAAAATAATTTCACTTACCGAACTTCTTGGTAAAATTGGGACTAAAGGAAAACTTTTCAAGTTAGATACTAAAGAAGTAGAAAGAATGGGAGAAGTTTTTATTAGTTGAATTCAACCATGTGTAGAATAGGGAACCAACAGGCAATAGTAAAAAAAAAAAGTTGAGGGAAAACTAAGGATATTAGTTTACTATATTAGATTAGTATACTATATTAGATTACTGTAAAGGTAATCATTAGAACAAAAATATAAAGCTTTGTAAATATTGAACGATACACCAAAGGGGGGAAAATAAAAGAAATAAGAGCAACAAAAGAGACCACACATTGAAAGACTGAATATATAGCACATACACCAATACAAACTGAAGCCAAATACATTGAATACATCAGTAAATGTAAATGGGCTTAACTCACTTTTTAAAATAAATAAAAATTGATGTTGTCTAAAAGCAAAATCTAATATTGTATGTTATATATGGGCAATGCACCTAAAAAAAGACATTCAGAAGATAACAAAGATATAAAAAGAAAGTAGGGCTTGCTATGCTGATGTTTGACAAGATAGTGTTCAAACACAAAAGTATTGAAAGAGAAAGAACATTTTATGATACTAAAGGCTACAATCCACAATGAAAATATAAGTCATTAATGTTTATATTTGCAGTAATATAGCAATGAAATTTATAAAACAGAGCAAGAAGGAAGCAGAGAAAAATATGCCAATAGTAGGTGGTTTTAACACACTTCTCTCAATTGAATATAGATCAAGTAATAAAAATATTAATAAAGATATAGAAGATATCAATGACATAATCATCAAGATACAGTTTATAGAGAAATGTTCAATTCTGAATCCAGTTAATAGAGAATACACTTTGTTTATAAATGCATGTGAAACATTCACAAAAATTTACTATGTCTAAGCAACAAAGAAAACCTCGTTCAATTTCAAAGAATAGAAAGTTACAAATAAAATTCTCTGATCACGGAGCAATAAAATAGAAATTAACACAGCCATAAAAATTCTACTGGTTAACTTTCAGGTCAAAGGGGGAATAAACTAAATTGGAGAAATTTTTGAAAATAAGGATAAGGAAACCATGACTTAGCATCCACGGCATACAATCAATACAGTTATGAAAGGAAATTTGTAACTTTAAAAATACCTACAATGATAAAAAAATGAAAAAAAAAGAAAATAAATGAAAAATTCAACTTAAAATATCAACAATGAAAAGCAGAAGGAGATAATAAGATGAAGGCAGAAATTAGAAGCCAAAAAAAAAAAAAATTGTAGAGCAGCTCACTAAGTAAAAAACCAAAACAAACAACCTTTTTTTTTTTTTAAATCAACAAGATGGACAAACCACTAGCTAATGTAATCAAGAAAGAAGTGAAATACAAACCCCACAAATAAACAAAATTAGAAATGAAAAGGTGAAAGGAACCATCCAAATAGAGAAAATTAAAATAACCATAGACTATTTTGCATATTCTATGCATATAAATTTAAAAATCGAGGGGCACCTGGGTGCCTCAGTGGGTTGAGCATAGGACTTCAACTCAGGTCATGATCTCACAGCTCCTGAGAGCCCAGCTTTGGGCTCTGTGCTGACCGCTCAGAGCCTGGAGCCTGTTTTGGGTTCTGCTCTCTCTCTGCTCCTCCCCAACTCGCACTCTGTCTGTGTTAGTCTCAGAATAAATAAGCATGAAAAGAAATCTAGATGAAAAGTATAATTTTTAAAGAAAATAACAGCAGAATTAACCCCAATAGAGACAAAATAAACTGACCTATTATTGTAGGAGAAATAGAAAAGTAGATAAAGAGCTCTCCTACAAAAGAAGCACCAGGCCCTTAAATGTTCACAGGAGGATTCTACACCTTCAAATATAAAACAATCTCAATTCTAATAAAATTAAACCAAGATATAAGAAAAGAAAGAAGATTTTCAAATTTGTTTTATGAGATAATATTGATTTCTAAATTTGGCCAACGACTGCACAAAAGGAGAGAATTACAGATTAATATAACATATGAATAGTGATTTATAAAATTTTTTTTTCAACATTTTTTTTTTTTTTTTATATTTGGGACAGAGCGAGACAGAGCATGAACGGGGAGGGGCAGAGAGAGAAGGAGACACAGAATCGGAAACAGGCTCCAGGCTCCGAGCCATCAGCCCAGAGCCTGACGTGGGGCTCGAACTCACGGACCGCGAGATCGTGACCAGGCTGAAGTCGGACGCTTAACCGACTGCGCCACCCAGGCGCCTGATTTATAAAATTTTTAAATAAAATATTAGCAAACAATATAACACCATATTAAAAAATAATACATCATTGCCATGTTGGGTTTACTACAAGAGCACAAAGTTTATTTAATATTAGGAAATCCAAAGAAGCAAGGAAAAAATTTTCTCAAATGTGGAAAAGGCATTCAACAAAATTTACTCTTCTTTTATGTTTTAAAGCATTCTACAAAACAGTAATCTTGGATATTTTACATTTTTTAACGTTTATTCATTTTTGAGAGACAGAGACAGCGTGTGAGTGGGGGAGGGGCAGAGAGAGAGGGAGACACAGAATCCGAAACAGGCTCCAGGTTCTGAGCTGACAGCACAAAGCCTGACGTGGGGCCCGAACTCACAAACTGTGAGATCATGATCTGACCTGAAGTCAGATGCTTAAGTGAGTGAGCCACCCAAGCACCCCAATCTTGGATATTTTAAAAACGTGATAATATACCTCACTGTTAAAACCTCTTATTTGATGGACAAATATAGTGTGTTTACTGATAAAGGCAGAGTCTGGTATGAAACAATGACTTTTATTACCTTTACCACCATTTTACATTATGTTGTAGGTATCAGCCAACGCAATTAGGCAAAACAAGGCAATTAACAGTAAGGAACTGAAAAGGCAAGATTATCTTTAGAGATTATATTGGATTGAGTGTCTGGAAATCTCAAAGGTATCAATTGAAAAACTAGTGTAAATAATAAAATAATTTCATAGAGTGATGGATTATAAAATAGGCATACAAAAATAAGCAGTTTATTATATACTATACTATATATTGTATAGTTTATATACTATATATATAAAAATATATATAGTATAAAAGAAGACTCCACTTATAGTGGCCAATAAAAGAAAATAATAAAATGAAATGAAAAGAAATGAAATGAAGTAAAAGAAAATAACTAAGTGTATATTTAAAATGACATATTAAAAAACTATATAAAGAGAACTATAAACATTTTGGCCAACATGCAAAAGTAAACTTGAACAAATGGTAAGGCATACTATGTTCTTGGATAGGATGATCCAACATTATAAAGTTGTCAACTCTCCTTAAATTAGTTTATACATTTAATGCCATTCAGGTTTTTAATTTTTTATAATCAGTTAGACAAGTCGAATAAAAAGTTCACTTGGAATAACAAACAAGAAGAACCAGGAAAAGAACAAAGGTAGAGAATGGAGCTAGCACAAATTGGTAATAAAACACATTACAAGGAGAGTGGTTTGTGTACATGAATAAACAGTCAGACTCATACACTAGAGTAGAACATCCAGAAATAGATTCAATTACATATGCACATCAGTGGGGAAAGAGGTGGACTTTTAAAAAGTGTTGTGAAAGCTGGATGACCTTATGCAAAAAGATAAAATTGGGTCCATTCTTCATACTGCACATCAAAATAAACTTTAAGTGTTTTGGAGATTTAAATGTAAAACACAACACTCTACAAGTACAGGAAGGAAATATAGTGGAGAAAACTTTTCTGTGACTCAAAACTCAGAAGCAACACTAGAAAAGATTGATAAACAATATAAATACAAGCAAATGTTGCATGGCAGAAAAAAACCTACTGTAAGAAAAGCAAGAAGACAAATGACACATAGAAAATATTTGAAATTTATGTCAAATTTATTTTTTAAAATGTTTGAAAATTATGTTGTTGGCAAAAGATCATTACATAAAATGAGCTTCTACAAACAGAGGGGTAAAAGGCTAATAATTACCTAAAAATAGGATCACAAGGAACAACAGGACATGTTCTATGAGGCCCGGGGAATACAGTCAGCAAAACCTAGATTGAGGAAAACTGTAGAGGAGGCAATCCAGTATTCTCAACAACAACAAACGACAGCAGCAACAAATAACAAATAGCAAGGAAGAAAAGGAGAGAAAGAGATATGGCATAAAGAACATGTCAACCAAAACCAATGTCGCCAAACTAATGTTGAAAAAGCAAAGCAAAGCTGGAGGCATCACAGTTCTGTGCTTCAAGCTGTGTTACAAAACTGAATCACCAAGACAGTATGCTATTGCAACAAAAACAGACACATAGATCAATGGAACAGAATAAGAACCCAGAAATGGACCAACAAATGGATGGCCAATTAATCTTCGACAAAGCAGGAAAGAAGCGCCAATGGAAAGAAGATAGTCTCTTCAAATGGTGCTGGGAAAACTGGACCACTCTTACACCGTACACAAAAATAAATTCAAAATGGATGAAAGATCTGCATGTGAGACAGGAAACCATCGCTATCCTATGGGAGAAAACAGGCAGCAACCTCTTTGACCTCAGCTGCAGCAGCTTCTTACTAGACATGACTCTGAAGGCAAGGGAAACAAAAACAAAAATGAACTATTGGGACCTCATCAAGATAAAAAGCTTCTGCACAGCAAAGGAAACAATCAACAAAACTAAAAGGCAACTGATGGAACCGGAGAAGATATTTGCAAGTAACATATCTGATAAAGGGTTAATATCCAAAATCTATGAAGAGCTTCCAAAACTCGACACCAGAAAAACAAATAATCCAGTGAAGAAATGGACAGACTCAGGAATTGACATTTTTCCAAAGAAGACATCCAGATGGCCAACAGACACATGAAAAGATGCTCAACGTCACTCATCATCAGGGAAATACAAATCAAAACCACAATGAGGTACCACCTTGCACCTGTCAGAATGCGTAAAATTAACAACTCAGGCAACAACAGATGTTGGTGAAGATGTGGAGAAAGAGGAACCCCTTTGCATTGTTGGTGGGAATGCAAACTAGTGCAGCCAGTCTGGAACACAGTATGGAGGCTCCTCAAAAATAGAACTACCGTGTGACCCAGAAATTGCATTACTAGGCATTTATCCAAAGGATAAAAAAACTCTGATTCAAAGGTGCACATGCATCCTATATAACACACACATACATACATACATACATACATACATACATACACACTGGAATATTACTCAGCCACGAAAAAGAATAAAACCTTGCTATTTGCAACGATGTGGATGGAAATAGACTGTATAATGCTAAGCGAAATAAATCAATCAGAGAGACAAATATTTTATTTCACTCATATGTGGAATCTAAGAAACAAAACAGATGAACTATAGGGGAAGGGAAGGAAAAATAGGATAAAAACAGAGAGGGAGGCAAACCATAAAAGACTCTTAAATACAGAGAACAAACTGAGGGTTGCTGAAGGTTGCTGGAAGGGTGTTGGGTATGGGGATGGGTTAAATGGATGATGGGCATTAAGGAGAGCTCTTGTTGGGATGAGCACTGGGTATTATATGGAAGTGATGAATCATTAGGTTCTACTCCTGAAACCAATACTACATTGTGTGTTAACTAACCTGAATTTAAATAAATAAATTTTAAAAAGTGTATGGATCTTATTTGAATCTCAGAAAAAAAAAAACAAAATAAAACTCTTTCAAACACTAATAAGATATCTGATACTATTAAGAAATCATTGTTAAGCATTTTTTAAAGAGATTCTTTTAAAAAATGTTTGTTTATTTTGAGAGAGAGGGAGAAAGCATGCAAGCAGGAGAGGGACAGAGAGAGAAAATACCAAGCAGGCTCTGCACTGTCAGCACAGAGCTTGATGTGGGGCTTGAATCCGTGAACCCCGAGATGACGACCTGAGCTACAATCTAGAGTCAGACTCTACCGACTGGGCCACCTAGGTGCCCCCACTATGGAACATTTTTAAGGCATGATAACGGTACTGCAGTTTTGTTTTTAAAAAAGAATCTTTATCTTTTATTTAAGAATCCTCAGGAATATTTATGGGTGTAATGATACATATTCTTGTATGTACTTCAAATAATCAAGGGAGGAGGGAGTGGCTTGGGGTGTAAATAAAACACAAGTAGCAGTAAGTGGATAGTTGTTGAAACTGAGTTTTGGATGCGTGAGAGGTTATTATGCTCTTCTATGTTGGTTTGAATACGTTTGAAATTTTTTTGTAGTAATTTTAGAAAAATGAGGGAGTGTCTCTTAAAACACTGGTGAGGCTTTAGGTCTAGGTGGTGGTAACCAAGCACATGAGAACTCCTTCAAAACTTGTTTTGGAATTACTGAAGTCCTAAACACCATGCCAAATACTTTCCCTCTTATTTGAGAAATCATTTGTATTTTAAAAGTAATTTAATTTAGATGTTTCTACTTAGCTCAAACATTATTGTATGGGAACTACTCGATGTTCGTTTTCCACTCATCCAAAAAAAAAATCCCCAAACCAAAAGACAAACAATAAATGCTTATCTTTTAAGTTGTCTTCTATTTAAAATTTGAAGTTGTCATTTTGCCCAAATAGACAAAAACTGCCTCTTGAGTAAATACTGTCTCATTGATTACTGCAGAAGAAACTACCTCAAAACTTCGTGGCTTAAAACAACTATTTTATTTTACCTCGTGGCTCCTCTATTGGGTAGCTGTGCTCTTGCTTGGCGTTTCTCATGTAATTTCTCGTGGATTGAGGGCTGCAGCTGGGCTGACACGGGTGTCTCAGGCCTTGGAGTTCTCCATGTTGCTTCTCTCCCTAAACGGTGTCTCAGTTTTCAGAGTCTGGCCCCATGACCACTCTGTCTAGTAGCATGTCCTAGACTTCTAGTACAGCAGCCCAAGGCTTCTGGAAGGAAGCAGAAGCTGCCAGATCTTCTTAATGCCTGGGCTCAGAAGTCCCAGAACGTTCTTCCACATTCTATTGGTCAAAGCAGTCTTGGGGCCAGCCAAGATTCAGGGGCAGGGAAATATGCTCGGTGTCTTTATGAGAGGAGCAGCATGTATGTAGAAAGAAGAGTGGGATTGTGGGAGTATTTGGGGCCATCTTTGGAGATGCACTAGCTGCTACAATAGTTAATGCAAAAGAACATGCTTACTTATCAGAGACTACCACCCATCGTGTGTGTGTGTGTGTGTGTGTGTGTGTGTGTGTATAATCATTCCTCTCTCTATATAATACATGTAAATATAACTAGAATACAATATATATATAAGAAATGAAGTATGCTTCAGTGCCAGCTCAGCCAGGTAAGCCCATATGAATGTCACATAGCCTCAGTTTTGCTTGAAAATAAAAATTACATGGCATAGAAAGAATGTGTAAGGACCCAGATGAGGGCTTAAGAGTGCATACAGGCTATATTTTAGAACTATTCAATCCACTACAGAATTCACAGATATGGGTACAACTTCTTTTTAAAAAAAATGTTTTTTAACGTTTATTTATTTTTGAGACAGAGAGAGACAGAGCATGAATGGGGGAGGGGCAGAGAGAGAGGGAGACACAGAGTCGGAAGCAGGCTCCAGGCTCTGAGCCATCAGCCCAGAGCCCGACGCGGGGCTCGAACTCACAGACCGTGAGATCGTGACCTGAGCTGTAGTCGGACGCTTAGCCGACTGAGCCACCCAGGCGCCCCGATATGGGTACAATTTCTAAGTTAACCACTATCTTGTGACTGGCTTGCTCCGTGGCTTGTCTTGGGGGAGAATGCTTTATCTTTGCTTTAGGCATTCCATCTCTGACGTGCCTTTTCAGTTGTGGGGACTATGATTTTAAACCCACCAAATGCAAGGAAACAATAGACGTCTTTCTTAGCTACTTGTAAAAGGTCACATGGAAAATGAGCATGTGCAGAGTGGTTCCAACTAGACATGCAAGCACATGCATAAATGAACACATTTAGAACATTGTTTGTCAGTGTTAACCCTTTGTTGACACAGAAAAAAGAAGATTGTTTTCTTATCTTCAGGCAGTTTTCAATTGAATTTGTGTGAAATAGAAAACAGAAGTGAATTGTTGAAATTTTCACTTGATCTGTTAGTGCTGGGAGCTCTGGAGAGACCCAGTGTGGAGATAATGCCTGAATCCAGGGAGACGGAAGGCACTCACTCACTAGTTTGTTTGGTTGGATCTTTCCTCTTAGTCTCAGGACAATAAGCAGACCAGAGCTACAGGAAGACCTTTAAAGCTCTATAAAGATTGTGCCCCTCCAACACAAGTCAGAAGAGAAATAGTAGTACTCTACAAATAAGTAGAAGATAGTAGAAGTAGACTTTTATCTGACTTTTTACCTGTGATTTTTGTGAAACAGTGAATACCAAATTCTTTCAAAGGTTTCCTTTTCTTCCCCCCTCATAATTTAGTGTTTTTGCTTTATTAGAGCCGAATACTTGCCTTGCTTTGGGCAATATCGCACCATTGCCCAAAGCTCAGATCCACTGTCTCAGGAAGCCAATGTAACAACTTGTCAAGAAAAAACTGGTTAGTATGGCCTGCTCACCGATGTAGTTTATTGACTGATACGTTTATAGTGATCTAAGAACATCGTATAGTTTTGGTCGGAATACAGCTGCTTTGGGGGAGAAACTGGCAAGGTTAGATCACCCTCAGATTTCTGGAAAATATTTTATTATAATAGACCTAGCCATACATGGGAGGATTATAATATCTCACAGATCATCTGGGGGAAGAAACTGGCCTTCAATACTACTATTTCCAGAAGCGAACATAAAAACACTTTAATCCATTTCCCACAATGCACGTTGCTAAATTTGTAAAATTTTGCGTTATGATTGCCATGGATAAACAAGAAGGGGCTTGAATGCATGCTTTGCTGTAGAAGACTTTTTTTTGCAAAAAAAAAAACCCAACCCCCCCCCCCCAAACGCAACTAGTGGGGTTAAACAAAAGCTTTTGGCAGCTTTATTGAGCACACATGCATAAAGGGGTTTGCTTCTCCAGTAAGGGATACTGGAAAATCAAAGCCCTCTGACCTATGTGTCCGATGCACATGAAGAATAAATAATAAAAAAGCTTAAAAAACCCAGGATGTCTTTCTATCAGGATGGAATGAAAAAGTAAATATTCATTGCACATAAATCATGTCTGAAAGGCTGAGAACTTGTGCAATCTGAATTAAATTTGATGAAAATAGTGCATGGAATTGATGATTTCATTCTGAGTGCACAAGTCATTTTTCTGCTTATATTTTTTTCTCTTCTCTTCTTTCCTTCCCTCCCTCCCTGTCCAAGTGCCCCTCCTCCTCTCTACTTCCAAAAGAAGAGAACACTGTTCTCAGAACTCTCTCAGGCTTTCTTAATTGAAAGCAATGATTCTGAGTCACTCCTTTATATTAAGTGAAACACTCTTGCATGAATCTCCAGGGATGAAGTGATTAGCACAGCAAGAAGCCGGCAGACTCCGGTTGTCTCTGCAAGTGGTGGAAAGAATCAATACAATTTTGCAAAGATAACAGTGAAAGAATGGTATTTTCTTTCAAAACATGTCCCTCTCTGAAACATCAGTGCAGACATACGTCAAGATAGAAACCGGATCATATTTCTAACAGTTGAAGACTCAGATTTCGTCAAAGAAGACTGTTTGTTCTCATGCCCAAACTGTATCCTACACTGTCCCCTTGTCTGGACTATAATGGAATATAACATTAACTTCGGACAGTGGAGGTTGAGTTGGTGCCAACCTTGCTAATGAACATGTGGTTTCAATAATCGTGGCTACTTGCACGTTAGGGGGCAAGGTGCCAGGTACTTAACGTCAAGGGGGCAACTGATGTAAAGAGTACCATCTCCTGATATGATTACATTTCCAAAAATGCTCTGGGCCCAGACTGAGACTCAGCAAATTGGGGGTGTCACTCAGTATCAGGGAGTTTAAGGCACTAACACATCAGGAGGGGCCCAGCAGATGGCTCAGAGAACCTGAAGCATCCCAGAGTGTTGGCGATAATGAAATGGATTACCCTGCAGTGTGGAAAAACTCAGCCTGGCCCAGGAGGGCGGTGGGAGGAGAGAGGATTAGGATCGCTCCCTGCTTCAAGTTCCTGGTGTTCTGGACTCTGGGATTTGAGGGTCTGAAAGCTAGAAGACAGTGAAATGAATTACAGTTTAATGATATTCCCACTACACTGACAAAATGGATTCAATTACATAATGGTAGCATTAAATGTTATTAAGAAGGGATCCAGAGTCTTGAGGCCAGACTCTGAGAAAATCACGATAAGCTGCTTAAAACAGCTGAAATAGCACATTTACAGGCTTTCCAGTCCTTGGTTTGTTGAAGAGGAAAAGAGTTACGCTTGCCCAAACATTCTGCAGTGCTGGTCTGTTATCAGGGCCTTTCATACACGGAGAGGGAGTATTAGGATATATCTGATTTGATTGTGCTATCTCCAAGTACACTTGCCCCCCTCCCCCCAGAAATGCTTTTGCGAAGCGCAGTGCTAAATGGCTTGCCTGAGGCCGTGTGACAGGGCCATGATTTTTCATCAGAGCAGGACCCCTTCTGGAAGGTGACCAGATTTATAGAGAATGGACTGGTTTTCTTCAATTCTATCTTCTCCTTTGCATGGAAGTCCTTTCATTGTTTCACTTTTAAATTTGCAAACTGTAACATTCACTCTTTGTGATGTCCAGATTTGACAAACACGTAGAATCATGTATCTAGCACCATGATCCACATGCAGAGAGTAACTTTGCTTCAAAAACTGTCTTCATGCTGCTTGTTTGTGTCAATTCTCCATCTCACCTCCAGCTGCTGGCCACTGCTGAGCTGTTCTCCATCCTGTAGATTTGCCTTTGGCTGAAAATCATTTGAAGGGAATCTATAGTATGCAGTCTTTTCGGTATGATTCTTTTAGCAAAATCCATTTGACCTTCATCCGTGTTGTTTCATGTATTGGCAGATTCTTCCTTTTCATTGCTGAGTAGTACGCCGTTTGTGGATGTACCACGGTTGGTTTATCCATTCACTCATGAGCCATTTGCACTGTTTCCAGTTTTTAGTGATTGTGAATGAAGCAGCTATAAGCATTTGCATACAGGCTTTTGTGTGAACATAGGCTTGTACTTCCCTTGGGTAGAATCTTGAGAATGAACTTGTTGAGTCATACGGTCAGTATAGGTTTAACTTTGTAAGAAATGGCTAAATTGTTTTCCAAAGGAGCTGTAATATTTTGCTTTCATGCCAGCACGATATGAGAGTTCCAGATGCCCTGTATCCTAATCAACTCTTGGTATTGTCAGTTTGTCTTTTAATGTAAATCATTTGTGTAGGTAAGTCCTGGTATCTCATTGTGGTTTTAATTTAGATCTCTCTGATGACTAATGATGTGAGTATGTTTCATGTGCTTTTTTGCCATCTGTGTACCTTTTTTGGTGGTCTGTTCAAATCTCATCAATTTTTAAACTGAGTTGTTTTCTTATTAAGTTTTGGGAATTCTTTATATATTCCTCATATAGGCCCTTTGTCAGATATATTATTTGTAAATATGTTCTCTCAGGATTTGACTTGTCCTTTGATTCCCTTCCAGTATCTTTTACAGAGCAAAAGTTCTTAATCTTCATATAGTACAATATATAAATATATTCTTTTACAGATTGTCCTTTTTGTGGTATATCTAAGAATTCATCGGTTAACACAAAATCACATAGATTTCTCCTATGTTTTCCTCTAGAAACTTTCTAGTTTTATCTTTCACATTAGGTCCATGATCAATTTCAAGTTATTTTTGCATAGAGTGCAAGGTATGGATTGAGGTTCATTTTTTTGCATACATATATGCATTTGAATATATGTGTATATCATATATATTCACCATATTATGTTATATATTATATATAATGTATACATATATATGTATATATTGCTCTAATACAATTTCTTGAAACTACTATTTTTTTATCCATGGAATTGCCTTTGCACCTTTATCAAAAATTAGTTGACTGTATTTGCACGTGCATATTTTTTCTCTGGATTCTATTCTGTCTCACTGATCTATATATCTATCCTTTTATAAATACAATGCTTTTTTTTTAACTGAAGTTTTATAATAAAACTTGAGAACAGAGAATGGCTCTTTAACTTTGTGTTTCTGTTTTTCAGAACTGTTTTGGCTATTCTATTCGATGTTTATAAAAATCTTTTTGAGATATTGATTGAGTTTGCATGGTGTCTATAGATCACTTTGGGGGAGAATTGACAACAGTACTGAACCTTCCAATTTATGAATATATCTCTCCACTTACCTAGGACTTTGCTTTTTCATCAGTGTTTTGTAATTTTTAGCGTATCTATTCTGCATGTATTTTGTTAAGTTTATAACTAAGTATTTGGTGGGGGGGTGCTGTAAATGTAATCATTTTGGGGCACCTGGGTGGCTCCGTCAGTTAAGCATCTGACTCTTGATTTCAGCTCAGGTCATGATCTCATGGTTCATGAGATCAAGCCCTGCGTGTTGATATTGAGATTCTCTCCCTCTTTCTGCCCCTCCCATGCTCTCTGTTTCAAAAATAAATAAATAAACATTAAAAAAATAAATGGTGTCATTTTATATATTTTGAGTTTCAGTTGTTCATTGCTGATATATAGGAATACAATGGATTTTTGTATATTGATTTTTATCCTACAGCCTAGCTAAACTAGTTTAGTTTAGTTTAGTTTCAGAAGGATTTATTTCTGTAGATTCCATATTTCTCCTTAGACAAACATTTAAGCTGCAGATAGGGGGTTTCATTTCTTCCTTTCCAATCTGTATGCCCTTCTTTTATTTATTTTTCTTTCCTATTGCATCTGCTAGAATTTACAGTGTGATGTTGAATAAAAGTAGCAATAAAGAACGTCCTTACCTTGTTCCCATTCTTTTCATCTATTAAGATGATCATATTATTTTCTTCTCTACTTTGTAATTTGTGAATTATATCAATTGTTATTTGAATGTTGAACCAGCCTTACTTGGCCATGATGTACTATCTTTTAAAATATACTTTTTATAGATTGCTACCTTACATTCACCAATATTTATACAGGATTTTTGTGACTGTTTGTATAAGGGTTTAATGCTAACATTTTTCTCTGAGCACTGCTTTAGATGCATTCCACAAATTTTTACATGCTGCTTTTTAATTTTCTTTCAGTACAAAATATTTTAAAATTGACCTTAAGACCTTCTCTTTGACCATGCATTACTTCAAAGTGACTTGTTTAATTTCCAAATATTTGAGGATATACAGATAATCTTTCTGTTACTAATTTTTTTAACATTTATTTATTTTCGAGAGACACAGAGGGTGAGTGGGGGAGGGGAAGAGAGAAAGGGAGACACAGAATCTGAAGCAGGCTCCAGGCTCTGAGCTGTGAGCAAAGAGCCCGACACAGGGATCGAACTCATGAACTGTGAGATCATGACCTGAGCCTAAGTCAGCTGCTTAACCGACTGAGCCACCCAGGTGCCCTTCTGTTACGAATTTTTTAAGTTAACTTCAGTATGGTAAAAGAACACTCTTAGGATGATATCTTTCTTTTAAATTTGGTAAAGTTTGTGGAATAGAATATGATCTAACTGAATGTTATAAGTGCACTTGAAGAGAATATGTATAATGTAATGTATAATGTATAATTGGATGTAATAGTCTACAAATGTCAACTTAGGTCAAATTGGTTGATAGTAATGATGAAGACTTTGGCCTACTTGTTCTGTCAATTACAGAAAGAGGAATGTTGAAATTTCCACTGTTATTTTGGATTTCCCTATTTCTCATTTATGTTCCATAAATTTTTACTTCAAGAATTTTGAAGCTCTGTTGCTAAGCAAATACACATTTAGGATTGTTATATCTTCTTGGAGAATTTATCTTTTTGTTCAGAGGTTATTTTTTCCTTTTTCCTTGGTAATATTCCTTTTGTAGTATACTTCATTTTATATTAATTGAGTATGCCAGCTTTTCCCTTGATTATTTTTGGTATAGTATACATTTCTCTATCTTTTATTTTAATTGATCTTCACATAGATATATATTTTTAATTTGTTAACATTTTATTTTTATCTTTCTGAGAGACAGAGACAGACTATGAGCAGGGGAGGGACAGAGAGAGAGAGAGAGAGAGAGAAAGAGAGAGAGAGAGAGAATGAATCCAAAGCAGGCTCCAGGCTCTGGGCTGTCAGCACAGAGCCCTCTGCAGGGCTCGAACCCATGAACCGTGAGATCATGACCTGAGCTGAAGTCGCATGCTAAACCGACTGAACCATCCAGGTGCCCCAATTGATCTTTATATTTAAAATGAGTTTCTGGTAGAGAGCCTATAATTTGGGTCTTGCTTTTTTACTCAACCTGACAATTTCTGGTTTTAATTATTTTGTTGAGAATGTTTATATTTAATGTTATTATTAATATGGTCAGATTAAAATCTACCCACTTGCTTGCTGTTTTCTATTTGCTCTATCTGTTCTTTATTATTTTGCCCTTTACAGCCATTTTTCGGATAATTTAAAATTTTTTATTGTTTCATTTTATCTTCAGTGTTGGCTTATTATTTATACCTCTTCCTTATTTTTACTTTTTGTAAAAGTTACAACACGTGTCTTTGATTAACCTGAGTTTACCTTCAAATAATATTATATTTCTTCACATATAGTATGAGGGCCTTACAACAGTATATTCCCAATTTCTCCATGCTATAGCTTATGCTCTACATTTTAGTTTTACTAGGTTATAAGCACACAACACACTGATACTATTTTTGTTTCACATAGTTATCTTTTAGAACACTTACCAGTATGAAAATGAATTAAAAAAAAAAACAACCTTTACTCATTCTCTTTGTAGCCCTTTTCATTTGTTTGCATAGATCGAACTTTCTGGCTGATATTATAGTCCTTCTGCTCAAAAGACCTGTAGGTGCAGGTCTACTGGCAATAAATTCTCTCAGTTAAAAAAAAAATCTTTTCCTTCATTAAAAAAAATGTTTTTCTGGGTACAAGATTCTGGGTTGAGTTTTTAAAAAAATCTTCACTTTAAAGATGTCACTCCATTTTTTTCTCTGGTTTTCACAGTTTGAGAAGTTTGTTTTTATCTTTGCTCCTCTCCATGTGATATGTCTTTAATTTTATGTTGTTTCTAATAAAATTTATTTTTAGAATAGTTTTAGATTTACAGAAAAATTGTGACTTGTGAAACAGAGTTTCAATATACACCATACCCATTTTCCTCTATTATTAATATCTCATATTAGTATGACAAATCTGTTACAACTAATGAAACAATATTGATAGATTAGTATTAACTAAAGTCCATACTTGATTCAGATTTTCTTAGTTTTTACCTTGTGTCCTTTTTGTATTCTAGAATACCGTCTAAAATACCAGGTTATATATAGTCATCGTTTTTCCTTAGTCTCCTCTTGTCTGTTTTTCAGACTTTCTTTGTTTTTGATGAGCATGGTAGTTTTGAAGAGTTATTGGTCTGGTATTTTTTAGAATTTCCCTTAATTTGGATTTTTCTGATGTTTTTCTCATAATTAGGCTGGGGTTACGGAGTTTTGAGAGGAAGACTGCAGAGGCAAAGTGATATTTTTGTCACATCACATCAAGGGTGCATGTAATCAATATGAATTATCACTGTTAATGTTGGCTTGACCATCTGACTGAGGTAGCATTTGTTAGGTTTCTGCACTATAAAGTTGTTCCCTTCCTTCTGAACTTTTTGGAAGGAAGTGAGTATGAAAAGCCCATATTTAAGGAGTGGGGAGTTATGCTCTCTCTTCTTAGGTATAGGGTATTTGCATAATTTATTTGGAATTCATCTGCAAGGGAGATTTGTCTTTTCTCCTCCAGTTTTTACTTATTCAGTCATTTATATATATCAGTGCTAATGTATCGTTTACTTTTGTCTGCCTTCAAAATTTTCTTCTCTTTTTTTTTTTGTTTTTTGACAGTTTTCTTTGTTTATTCTTTTTCTTTGGCAGTTTGATTAAGGTATGTCTAGGGTTTGTTTGCTTTGTATTGTATTTTGTGTATCCTTTTTGATGTTCTCCGTGTTTCTTGGACCTGTAGCTTGGTATCTGTCATTAATTATGGAAAATTCTTGGCCATTTTATCGTCAAATGTTTTATCTGCTTTATTCCTTCTCCCTTCTTATAAGATTCCATTTAAACATATCTCAGATATATGTCATTGTCCTATATCCTTTGGATGTTCCATTCTGCTTTTTTCACTCTTGTTTCTTTTGTGTTTCAATTTGGGTAATTTATATTGACCTATATTCAGGTTTACTGATTCTTTCCTTGACTGTGTCAAATCTCCTAATGAACCAGTTAGTGGCAACCTTCATCTCTGTATCTTTGTTTTTCATTTCTAGCATCTCTATTTGAGCTTCCTTTGTTGTTTTCATCTGTCTGCTGAAATTGCTTGTCCAAGATTGCGTGTCCCCCTTGCCCCCTTACCCTTTAACATATTAATTATAGTTATTTTAAATTTCCTATCTTACAGTTTCAACCTTTGTGTCATATCTGAGTCTGATTGTAATTATTTACTCTAGACAGTGTGTTGTTTCTTTTTGCTTTATTTTTGTATGTTCGTAATTTTTTGTTGAAAGCTGAACATCTTGTGTAGGACAGTACATACACGTGTGGTTTTTGTGCCTGGAAATAAATACACTTCTTCCTGATGAGCCTTAATGTGGATTATTGGTCAACCTAGTCAGGAATCGAGCTGGTCCTGGGGATTGTTGTTGCTACGATTACCCACAGTACCTCATAGATTTCACATTTCTCTAGTGATACTTTGTGTTTAGGGTGGAGGTTGGCTTGCCAGAGGCTTTTTCTCAATGTTCATTTTCAGCTTTAGGTTTTTCCTTTGAGCCATGCCTCAGAGGGAGTCTGTTTCCATATTCATATAATTCTTCTGCACTGTTGCTTGTTACTTGATGCTTATTAGCCTGGTGATTTGGAGTCAGGACTACATTGTCTGTTATTGTCATTAAATTTGTTTTAGGCAGGCATTGTGTCCTTGAAGGCCTTTTTCTACAAATTTGTTTTGTTTTTTATTTTTTAATTTTAAAAAGTATGGTGTCCATTCTTAAGGATCTGGGAGAAGTATGGAGGTATCTTGAGGCAGTTTAATCCAAAAAAATGTATCTGAGCACCAACTATATGCCAAGGCAGTGCTAAATGCTTGAGATGCAAATGTAGCTATGACTTGACTTGTTCTATTCAGAAGCTCAGTAATAGAGAACTACAAACTGGTAAACATTATAACCTAGTGTATGTAATGGTAGGAGTAGACTCCAGGTGTTTTGAAATACAACAGAGGCCTTTTTTAGCTCAATGGAGTTCATGGTGAAGTTCAGGGAATTTTCCTGGAGGAAACCAGGCAAGTCACCGTCTCTTTAGGAGATCTTATTGTGTGTTCCCGCAGGCAAGTGAAAATGGATTTGCAATGAGAGAGGGAAAGACATGAGAATCTGAAGGATTCAGGAGGTAGATGAGGAAACGATGGAGAAATATAGCACTTTCCAGAAGTCATAGTCTCTGCGTTACTTCAGGTATCTTCATGGTATTATCAGGAAACATCAAGATTTTTTGATTCAGACAAATTGGGTTTGAAATCTGGCTTTCTCACTTACACCTTTCTCCTACAACCCGAGGACCTTGGGGAAAACTACCTTCCTAAGGTTCAGTTTTTTATATATATAAAATGGTAAAAGTGTTCCTATTTCATAGGATTGCTGTGAACATTATATGAAGCCCCTTGGCTTCTAAAAAGAAGATCCATAATGAGTATCTGTTGTTGCTGTCATTGTCATTTGCAGCCCGTAATTTAAATATTTTAAGTCTTTAGGTAACTAATGATGAGCTCACTCCAAGGTCTTGTGAAGAGTCCACTTGGAAATAGAAGCATCCATTTTTTCTGTAGAAGTTCTTCCCCAAGCATCTGATTCTATACTAATGGTGAAGAAGCAGCTTAAAAATAAGAACCTGTAGGAGCATTTGGGTGGCTCAGTTGGTTGAGCATCTGACTTGTGCTCTGGTCATGATCTCATGGGTTTGTGAGTTCAAGCCTCGCATTGGGCTCTCTGCCCGGGCTCTCTCTCAAAAATCAATGAACATTAAAAAGATAAGATTTCAGAGCACCTGGGTGGCTGGATGTTGAGCATCTGACTTTGGCTCAGGTCACGATCTTGCTGTTTGTGAGTTTGAGCCCCATGTTGGGCTCTGTGCTAAAGCTCAGAACTTGGAGCCTGCTTTGGATTCTGTGTCTCCCAATCTCTCTCTGCCCCTCCCCTGCTTCCTTTCTCTCTCTCTCTTTCTCTCTCTCTCTCTCAAAATGAATAAAACATTAAAAAATTAAAAAAATAAGATCCTGTAAAAGTGTATTTAAAAACTCAGCTCCTGTGGTCATCTCTTCCAAGAGCTTAAATCTCAGAATTTTTTCCAGTGAGTATATAGACCCCACAGAGTTCATAACCCTGCAATGTTTTGGCCATGTGTACCCATCTGGTACATTCAACCACCAAACTGGAATATGATATGGTGTTTTCTGGACAGGATTAAGAGTGAGTTCTCTTAGGCTCAAATGACCCCTGCAATCAGGGGCAAGAGGGCTGTAATTGGCCTGTCACTCAACGGACATGCTAAGAATAATAGAAGCAGAGATGACTACTTTGCCTTGTGGTGAATGCCCTCCTTTGGGGGATTAGCAAGATGGTTAGATGAGCAGTAGGCAAGACTAGCTCTCTTTGCCCTGCCTCTTCCTTTAGTACACAATATAGCTTGTTTTAGGACCTGAACACCAGTGATATGGCCACTACAACTTCTTCCTTAGAAAACCAAGATTTGTCCTCACAAATGGAGACTATGGTTAAGATTATGGGAGCTGGGTGGATGAGGGGTAATTCCGTGCCAGTCTTTGTTCATTCATTTATTCCTTCAGCTGAAATGTATTCAATACTTTGTCTATGACTGGCTGAACTTCAAGGGATAATGCTGGATTTTTCTTCTTTTCTAATAGAGTTTCTTGGAGGCACATAGCTACTAATCACATAATCACAAAGATAAACATATTTCAGAGATAATTGCTCTGAGGAAGAGTTATCTGATTTGGGGGTTCTGGGAAGTCTTCCCCAAATGAGGTAATTTCTGAACTAGATGAGCTGGTCAGGGATGGGTGAAGCATATAAAAAGAAGGGCACTGCAGGTAATTGCAGCAGCATGCGCAAGGGTCCTGGGGATAAAGGAAACAGCAAATGTGAGCAGAAAGAAGAGCAGTGAAAATGCAATATAGAGAATGAGGGAGGAGGGTGGTGCAAAACAAAGTTGGAAAGGGGGCAGAGGTCAGGCCAGCAGGACCTGATAAGGCATTTGCAGGGTTTAGGTTGTCATTCAAAGGGCAAGGGAAACTGCTGAAGAATGGTACGTGGGGCAGGATTGGGAGGGGGTGACCATGGTCTAATCTGAAAAGATCACAAAGGCTGCAGGATGGAGAATAGATTGTGAGGACAGCAAGAGTAAATGTGGGAGGACTAGTTGGGAGGTATGAGGATGGTTTCTTTTTTCCTTTGTAGATGGGAGAAACTTGAATAGGTATAAATGTCAATTAGAAAGATACAAGTTGGAGGAAATGCTGAATATAAACAGAGAAGAGACAGTGAAAGGTACCTGGAAAGGCCAATGTAATAATTGGAGAAATTTGTCTTAGAAAAGGAGAAGGACTGATTCTACTTTCTAACAGAAGAGGAGAAAGGGGGATGAATACATGTAAGGAGTTCACCACGGGAGCTTCTGTCTTATGGCTTTTATTTTATTTGTGAAGTAGGAAGTGGGGCCAGTTGTTAAGCGTGAGAGGGAAGGTGGGGGATAAAAGGGCAAATTAGAGATCCAAAGAGGGTGGAGAAATTTTGAAATATTTACCAGAAAGTGGGGAAAAAACTGATTTAGATGCATATAGGAATCTTGCTAAGATGTGCTGAGAACACACTGGTTTTGGTGCTTATAACTTCACATGCCAATAAACTCCATATGTCACTTTCTCCATCAATACTTGTCTATTTGGACTCAGGCATGGAGGAAGAAAAAAGTTGGGTTCAGGTAACATTGGCATTTTGTTAGAAGCTGCTGATATAAATGTAAATAAAAAGGAGGGATTATAGGACACTGGCAAATATGTTATTGAAATGATGTAACATGGGGGCGCCTGGGTGGCTCAGTTGGTTGGTCGTCTGACTTTGGCTCAGGTCATGATCTCATGGCTTATGGGTTTGAGCCCCAGGTCGGGCTCTGTGCTGACAGCTCAGAGCCTGGAGCCTGCTTCAGATTCTGTGTCTCCCTCTCTCTCTGCCCCTCCCCTGCTTGTGCTCTGTCTCTGTCTCAAAAATAAATTAAAAAATTAAAAAAAATTATATAACATGAAAATCAGGTTGGAAAGGAGGGATTTGGAAAAGGAGGCTGATAGATTGAGAGAAAGCAGAAGGGTCAGTAGAATGGAGATTCTAAAGAGGTTAAAGAATATTTGTAATCTAAGGAGCCAAAGAAACAAGCTGGATGGAAAGGAGTTAGTAGGAACATGATTTAATGATTTGGGTTATACAGAGGTTTTGGGTGATGACTAGTTCTAGGGTAACTCTGGGAGATAATTCTCCATGCATATTTTTATGTTTCTGTTCGATCTGGGCTTTCCAAGAAAACAACACTAGCAAGGTTGGTTGAATGATGATTGAATGACAAATATATGACAAATATACCTTAGAAGCTAGAGGTAATATATTACTCCAGAGAGACTTAGAGACTTATTTTTCATGGAATCACATACTTACATTTCTGAATAGTAAAAACCCAAGGACCTTCTCCCAAATTCTCAGAGAGGATTTATTCACATTCCAGATTAAGTCTCTTTCTCTTTTTCCTTCCAGAAGGGAGGAGGGACAGATGTATCAGCCACCCACTGTAAGGTTATCATTTTAGGGATCTTCTCCTGTGTACAACTTTGCTGTATGCACAGGATACTTCTTTTTGGTTCTTATTAAGTCACCTTATGGGGACTGGGGCTCAGGGAGCTGGTGCTCTGTGAGTAATAAATATTATGTTCTCTTATCCAGAGACTTTGTTTCCTGGCAGAAAAAAAACATGATCAAGGTCACAAAGTCTTTAATGAATAAAGGGAACATTAGAGAGATCAGTAGAAGATAGCATCAAGATGGTAGAGAAAATGGCATAAACAAATAACTGAGTCCCCAAAATTAATTATTAATTCATACAATTAACATTTTTTTATGAGAAGCTAATAGACTAGAAGCAACAATGGGGAACAAAGAAGATGCTGATCCTACAGACACATGCAGTATAAGTCTTTCAAGAGAAAGACATGTGGGTAGAAAGTAGGTCAAGGGCAAGTGGAAGTTCGATGAAAAACAGTTCTAGTGGGCCTGGTTAAAGGCTCTGGGAAATGAAATATTTTTTTTTTGTTTTTTTTTTTTTGTTTGTTTGTTTTTATGAAATTTATTGACAAATTGGTTTCCATACAACACCCAGTGCTCATCCCAAAAGGTGCCCTCCTCAATACCCATCACCCACCCTCTCCTCCCTCCCACCCCCCATCAACCCTCAGTTTGTTCTCAGTTTTTAAGAGTCTCTTATGCTTTGGCTCTCTCCCACTCTAACCTGTTTTTTTTTTCCTTCCCCTCCCCCATGGGTTCCTGTTAATTTCTCAGGGTCCACATAAGAGTGAAACCATATGGTATCTGTCTTTCTCTGTATGGCTTATTTCACTTAGCATCACACTCTCCAGTTCCATCCACGTTGCTACAAAAGGCCATATTTCATTTTTTCTCATTGCCACGTAATATTCCATTGTGTATATAAACCACAATTTCTTTATCCATTCATCAGTTGATGGACATTTAGGCTCTTTCCATAATTTGGCTATTGTTGAGAGTGCTGCTATGAACATTGGGGTACAAGTGGCCCTATGCATCAGTACTCCTGTATCCCTTGGATAAATTCCTAGCAGTGCTATTGCTGGGTCATAGGGTAGGTCTATTTTTAATTTTCTGAGGAACCTCCACACTGCTTTCCAGAGCGGCTGCATAGGAAATGAAATATTAAAGTTGGAATAGACAGGGAAGGATCATCTGGATGGTGTTCTGATATGAGATTGATGCAAGGTGGGCTTATACTTTGTGGTTTTGATGATGGTGGGACTATGCCCATGGCGTCATTCATCTGTTTCAGCAGTTATAATCTCATCTACCTGGACTCCTGTGGTGGACATCATTCCAGGACTTCCAGTGCACAGCCTGGCATTTTATAGGCTAAAATCCTTGCACCACACTCAGTGTGGGGTGATTTTTCTTGAAGTATCAACATAAACTTCCAAAAAGGGATATCCTGTGACCTCACGTCAAGAAAATAAACTTGTCCATAGTTATGATAGAAGTTGAATCTGTTATTTCAGAAAACTAGAGCTGAGATCGAGCAGTCATCTTCAGAAGAGTTAAATTAATATTCTAAGATGCAGGTTAAAAACAACCACTTCTTGGATAGCTTATAAAATTCTTGCAATTTGACAACTGTCTTACGTTTACTAAAAACCATTTCCCCTTCTACCCAAGACCATTCCTTCCTTGTCTGCTTCCAACCTGTGACAGTGAAAGAATTCTATGCTTTGCTTATGGAGTCATAAAAGGCCAGGTTAAAGCTGGAAAGGGAGCAGAGTACATTTGCTTATTGAAGGTTTTCGTTTCTAGAGGGCCTGATTTTCCAGACTTTGATCAATGAAGGCAACTTCAGAAGAGTAAATTGGCCAAAACACTTTGACGCTTCTAGAGTAGCTAGGCACCCTCACAAAACATGAAATTGCCTTGGACCATCAGCAGTGGTTTTCTGTAGTAAAAATAACCTCAGAAAACCTGGGACTGCCCCTTAGTTCTTCACTTCGTATCTCATAGCTAATATAGATCAATATTTTCCCACTATTTCCTAAATTCAAACAAATTCTAAATTCTGTAAGAAAACCAAGAAGTTCACTGAGGCCAAAGTGGCCAACCATTTGAAGGTACTGTTTGAGAGAAACTGGCCACAGACCTAAGGTCTTTATTCCACAAGTGTGAGAAGCTACAAAGGAAGGAGACAGTTCCAATTTTTTTAAAAAAAACCCAACACAACCTTTTTGTCCTAATTATGAAAATAATACATATTATTAAAAATTAAAAGATAAATGTAACTTATCAAAAGAAATTATAATTATAGTTTCACATTCCAGGAATAACTAATGTTAACATTTTGTTGCACAGTGTGTTCTACAATAACACGAGTTACTTTAATGCCAATTAACTGATGTGCGACTGATAAATAGGGAAATGTGTCCATGTAAGGTGGAAATTGTGTAGCTTCATATGAGATTTTTTTCCCCCAGAATTTTAACATTTTAAAGATATTCAGGGTGAGCTTTCTTAAAATAATAAAAAAGCCTTATCAATATACTTCAAGAAAAAAAAACTGAAGTAGAATAAAAATTATTCACAATGCAAATACATTCTTTAATGAATTTCTGCAGTTTATTTTTAAGTTTTGATGAGACTGGTATCTATTTTGAGCAAATACCCTAAAGGACTTAACCATTGAAGTAGGAATCATGAGTCCCAGTATTGAAAGCTGAAAATAGCATCACATCTGTTTGTGATGCTGGGTCAATTGCCTGAGAAGACTCACCTGTGCTATTGTTTTGATTATTTTCATTACAGAGTTCTATAGGTTTTGAGGGGGCTGCCTGGATTTTATTTTTACTGAGCTTTATTACTGCCAGAGCTTGATTTTTCAGAACTCTGGGATTTTGGGGGTTTATAGCTTTATAGCATATTGCCTGTGTATCTTCCAGTCTTTTTAATTGAATACATAGTTTTCTTTTGATCATAAAAACGTCATTTTTTAAATGACTTTTTTCTTTTAAAGTATGGTTGGTATTGTAACTAAAGTAACAAGGAATATACTGCCTTCCACATAACAGTACTCTTTTCAGTATAACATACATATGTATGTATGTATATATACACTTATAAGTATACATACGTGTGTATGTATATATACACATATAAGTATATATAAGTATAATGTATATAAGTATTATGTATATACATGTTTATATGTGAATATAGTAGGTTTTAAAATTTAAACACACACATTTGTATGTGTGTATATGCATATATATGTATATATACATATATATACATATATAGTTTTAAACTTTTATTGTAGTTAAAATTATCTCTAAAATATCCAAAAGCAAAAATTACCTACAATCCCAGCACATGTTTTGAATTTATATAAAGAAACAAAGTCTCACTTCCATCCATTTCAATCCTTAGAAATAACCATTATTAGCAGTTTGTAGTATGTACTCTTGAGTAATTTTTCTTATGCTTATAGAGATATATTTATACATGTACCTGCCCTATACCTGTCTATGGATCTATTTCTCTGTTGTACACATAGAAGATACATGTATGAATACATATTTACTTTAATCAAAATGAAATCATGCTATATTAAATATTTAAATAACAAGTAGATTAAAGTCTTTCTCATTTCATGTCATATTACAAGCTTTATTCCAGATCTATCACATTCTTTTCAATTTGTCATAGTATTCCATTGTGTGAGACAAGCTATGCGTACCCCATACTTAAGCTACAATAATAAAACAGACATAGGATGACATGAAAAAGATGAGAACTGGAGGCATATAGTTACTGTTCCATAGCAATTCTCCATCTCAGTCAGGCACATAATGCCAATTGCTATATTAGGGGCAAATCTTATTACCTGGACGTTTGTCCAGATATTTCAGCATACTCTATAGCTACTATAATAAGAATCATATGGAACTTGCAGAGGAAAAGACTGGTAAATCAGTAGAACAGAGAAGAGTCTAAGAACAGACTAAATATATATTTAAGTCTCCATGACTCTTTTCTCTGCTTTCTGAGTCATTTTTCCTTATCTGTTGGAAATAGTCCTTATTTGCAACTGAGTGGCCATCTCAGTCTGTAGAATGTCGGGGCTTTGGGATCTCTTTTCATTTTGAACTGTTTTTGTTCCTTTGGATCAAAGCTGTTTTCTCTGAGTACTATTCTCTTAACAATTTTGTGTATTGCCTATGAATCTTATTGGGATTCATATAATTCGATGAAAGCAACATTCATAAATGTATTAAAAATTAAATAAAATTTAAATTTTGAAACTATCGTGAATGTATACAAATGTAACACACAGACATGTTTTATCTATGTTTGATATATGCAAACATAAAACATGTATATGTGTTGCATTTCACAAAATGTCTAACAGCTACATCTTTTATTTTTATCCTGAGGCCATTTCTTTCTTTGAGACCCTTTTTCTGTAAGGAAAGATGATCTTAGGTATCTTGAAGTTTCTTTAAATTCTGTTAAAAAACTGAGCAGTTCTGTTCCTAATTTTTTTTAAATCTGTACCTTATATGTTACTAAAAGAAACTATTTAACAATTTTAATGCTATGTCTGGAATTCTCTAGACAAAGTCACCAATTCATTAGGAATATTTTTTGTTTTTCACATTATCATGCATGACAAATTGCAAACTTGTCACCCCTACATAACACCAGTCCTTTCTTTCAGTCTCCAATAACACTATCCTCAATGTCTTTTTAGCCTTCATTTACAGTTTCTCAAGACCTTCTGGCCTCTGCCCACTGCCTGATTCAAAGCCAAAGTCACCTGTTTTAGATTTTGTTATGGTAACACTCCAGTCCCAGGTACCAATCTCTGTTGTGGCTATCTGTGGCTGAAAATGCATTCACTCCAAAACTTAGTGACTTAAAACAATTATTTTGTGCCTCACAGTTTTATGGGTTGACTAAATTTGGCTATGAGGTTGTCATTTGAAGTTACTCATGAGATTATAGTCAGAAAGTAGCTGGGATTGGAATCCAAGGCTTGACTGAATTGAATATCTAAGATGATTTCTTCATTAACATGGTTTTGATGCCTCAACTACGATAATTGGAACAGCTGATACTGGCTGGGCATTTTATTGCTTCCATTTGGCCTCTTCATGTAGGGCTTAGGATACCTTATAGCAGGAAGGTCTCAATGGTGACTGAACTTCTTACATGGCAGCTCGCTTTCCCCAGAGTATGTGTTCCCAAGGACCAAGGTGAAATCTTAAAACTTCTTAAGACCAACTTTTGCCACATTTTGTTGGACACACATGCCAGCCTAGATTCAATGTGGGGAGGGCCTGGACAGCAACATGAATCCTAGGGGATGTGGTTCATTGAAGGGTCTTCCTTGTAGAATAGTTACTATATGTAGATAAACCATAACTTATTTAACCATTCCTCTATTGATTATGATAAGTATGGTTTACCTAAATTTGTTGCTATTATTAACTTTGCTGCAGAGAACCTCCTTTTCATGTGATTTTGTCAGTCCTTCTCAAATGTATATGTAAATGTAATACTTTTTAACTGAACATAAAGGAAGATTTTGAAGGAACTCTATAGATTTATGAAAGAGAAAGTGTATAAGACTTGGCAATAGATTTTTGGAAAAGAATAGTGAAAAGACATTTGTCCAAACATTTCAGCATACTCTATAGCTGCTATAATAAGAATCATACAGAACTTGCAGAGGAAAAGACCAGTAAATCAGTGGAACAGAGAAGAGCCTGAGAACAGACTAAATATATATTTAAGTCTAAGATTTGATATTGATGGTATTTCAAATCAGTGGGATAATAATGTACTATTGAGAAATGTATATTAATATATTGATATTTTAGAAGAAAATATTATTAGATTTCCTCTCCTAACACATATAAAACCACATTGTAGATAAACTAAAGGCCTAGGTATAATATTAGATGAAAGTTATTTTTATTTTTATTTTTTAATATGAAATTTATTGTCAAATTGGTTTCCATACAACACCCAGTGCTCATCCCAAAAGGTGCCCTCCTCAATGCCCATCACCCACCCTCCCCGCCCTCCCACCCCCCATCTAACCCTCAGTTTGTTCTCAGTTTTTAAGAGTCTCTTATGGTTTGGCTCTCTCCCTCTCTAACTTTTTTTTTCCTTCCCCGCCCCCACAATGGTCTTCTGTTAAGTTTCTCAGGATCCACATAAGAGTGAAAACATATGGTATCAATGTCACTCCTCATCAGGGAAATTCAAATCAAAACCACACTGAGATACCACCTCACACCAGTCAGAGTAACCAAAATGAACAAATCAGGAGACTATAGATGCTGGAGAGGATGTGGAGAAACAGGAGCCCTCTTGCACTGTTGGTGGGAATGCAAACTGGTGCAGCCACTCTGGAAAACAGCGTGGAGGTTCCTCAAAACATTAAAAATAGATCTACCCTATGACCCAGCAATAACACTGCTAGGAATTTATCCAAGGGATGCAGGAGTGCTGATGCATAGGGGCACTTGTACCCCAATGTTTATAGCAGCACTTTCAACAATAGCCAAATTATGGAAAGAGCCTAAATGTCCACCAACTGATGAATGGATAAAGAAATTGTGGTTTATATACACAATGGAATACTACGTGGCAATGAGAAAGAATGAAATATGGCCTTTTGTAGCAACATGGATGGAACTGGAGAGTGTTATGCTGAGTGAAATAAGTCATACAGAGAAAGATAGAAGACACTTAAAAACACTTTTTAAGAGTAAGCTCAGAATAGGAAAGACATGGGGCAAAAGAAAGCTGCATATGATTACATAAAGATTTAAAACTTCTGTTTTCCAAATGATATTACATTAACTTTAAAATTTTTATCATTATAATGCAAACAACAGAGTGAAGAAAATATTTGTAACACACAAGAAATTAATATTCTTAACACACACATAAAGCTTCTATATTCATAGACATATTTTTATATAGAAAAAAGAGGCAGAGTAATAAAGTCTAGAAATAAGTATTTCATCAACGAAGAAATGAAAATGACCAATAAATATATGTAGAATTTTTACCTTTACCCCAACTTAACATCCCAGTTTCAGTGGGCTGATAAAATTTTCTGCTCATCAATTTGTTCAGAAACCTATAATCTCCAGAGCTGGTGAGAATGAGGGGGAATGAGCTCTTTCATACACTGTTGCTGGGATTAAATATATTACTCTGACACGGAAATCCCACATCTAAGAACTTATAGAGAAAAGAGGGTGACTTTTTTCCATCACTTAATTTGATCTCAGGAACATTTCCCCATACCAGTAAAGAGTCTTTGAAACAATTATTTTTTACTGATTGTGTATTATTTCTTTTCATAACTATGACATGATATATTTAGACATTCTTCTGTAATTGGGAATTTATATTGCTTTGAATATTTTGATTTTAGATTTAAGAGAACATAATTGGATCCAGTAAGTAGATATTATTTACATCTGATTGGAAGAAACAAGAAGTAAAAAGATTTTTATAAGATAACTTGGACATTTTTAATATGGACTGGGCATTTAATGATTTAAAAAATAGTATTAGTTTTATTTTGTTTTATATTGGCTTTGTTGGATCAAGGGGCATATCAACATTTCTGTTTGTTAAGCCTCTGACCCATATCTTCTCAAAAATTTGATTGCTGAAATTCCTTCTGGAATTTCAAGAAGGAGATTCTGTGTTTCAACTATCCCCTTGAAGAGAAGAAAGACCTCAGGGATCCAAAACTTTGTTTCGTTTTGCCTCTTGGGGAACAGAGAGGAATGGGGGGCATATCCTTTTAAATTCTTTCTTATTTTTTTAAGTCAGCAAGAAACTATGATTGCTTATTGTTCACCAGAATTCTATGTCACATTTTTTAGAAACATGTTTGCAAATAATTTAGATTCTACAAAGACAGTAAAATGATGTTATTAAATAAATACAAAGGATTTGTGTTTACTAAATCCATGCAAACCTATTAATGAATAAGGGGGGGCTTAAGTGAGAATTTGATCAATGGAATGAGTTTATTTTTGCCATTTTATTTACAAAAATAAGGCAGTTCTTTTCACTATAAAGATAACATATGTTCATTGTAGAAGAAATATCAGTCATGTCCAAAGGGTCACTAGACAAAGATGCTTATATTTTGGCAACTTTTTTCTAATCTTTTCAATGCATAGTTATCACTTATTTTACAGTTTGTGATCCCATCAGATATATAATTTAATATCCCACTCTTAATGTAAGTTAGAATTTTTTCATATCGTTATAGATTCTTGCAAAACATCTTTTTTAATGACTGTAATACCAAATGTATATATCACAGTTTAATTATTCTATCATTATTGGAAAAATAATATTTGATATTAAGCCTTTTGAATACAGGTTTCATTTTTCATTTTTCAAATTGTTTTCTTAGGGGTACCCAAATACATTTTTCAACATGTTTGCTAACCACCTGTATTGGCTCTCAAGGACTATTTGTAGTTTTTACACATTTATTTGTTTCCTGTCCTACTGCATCATGTAAAAATTAATCATTTAACTTAGCGTCTGTGACATTTTTTCATGGTTTGTTGGGTAATTTTTAGTATTGATTAGTTTTTTTATGTATACGGAACATTTTCATTTTAATATGTAAAATCTGCAAATTTCCTACTTTGTGATTTCTACCCCCTGATTTAAGTATTTTAGATTCAATGACATAGAAAAATTCTTAGGGTAAAAAGCTGATTGATAAAATAGGAGCCTACCAAGGTCTTCCTTCTCTTGTACCAAGTTGAGGGAGAAAGAAAGATGGCACACGGGACTCGCATAGGGGCCTTTACAATCAGAGCAACCCAAGCAGGAGAGAGTGATGGTGATTCCTAGAAGGCTCGGGGGGTAATGATGAGCACGCCTAGGCTGGTGGCTTTGGGTGGATAAGGAGTGGACAAAGTGCAGTGACTGAGCCATGGCACTCCACCTGGTTACGCTGTAAGTGATCACAATTCGACCATTCTATTTTGTCTCTCTTTCTCACCCAGAGATGTCTCTGAGCCTGTCTTGCTCCTATCCTCAGCTGTGTCGTATTGCTGTAGGGTCTGTAACACTGGTTGGGAATAAGCCACTAAGAACACCAGACTCTTTCTGTTTCTCATAGGTTTAAGAAGCAGTCACTTACTTATTATTGACTACCGCGTTATGTACTATGAGGGGCAAAACAAAAAAGGTGGAAGGACATAGATTCAGGGTATGTTTCAAAGGTGTAGTTGACAGGATTTGTTGAAGGACTGGAGGTAGGCCATGAGCAAAAGAGAAGCAAAGAGGCCCCAAAACTTTTGCCAGGAGTCCCTGGAGCAAGGAGTTGCCATATACTAAGATGGGATGAACAGCAGAAAAAGAAGTTTCCGGAGATAGAGATCAAGAGATCAGGTTTTGGATGTGTTAAATTTGATATGCCGTGAGACATATCAAATAGAAATGTACAGGTCCAAATGGAGATTATGGGGTTGCAGCTCAGAAGAGATACAGGCTAGAGACTTGTTAACAAACAGATATGTGAGATTACCAAGAGGTCAGGGTACCTAGAAGAGTGAACAAGATGAAGGACTGAGCCTTGGGACCTGCCACCGGGATGTTATTTAGAGGGCAGAGAGATGAGGATAAACTAACAAAGGAGACTGAGGGCAGCAACCAGAGAAACAAGAGGAAAGCCAGGACAGTTGGTGTCTTAGAAGCCAAGTGAAGGAAGTTCATCAGGCAGGAAAGAATGATTGACTGGGTTGAATGTCGCTGGCAGGTCAGGCAAGATAGGAGCTAAGAGCTGATCTGTAGGTAGAGCAAAATGGGGATTACTAGGGCCTTTGACAAGAGCAATTTCAGAAGAGTGGTGAAGGCAAAAGCCTAAATGGAGTGGCTTCAAGGGAAGATGGGAGGAGAAACTGGGACAGAGTAGAATTGCACTGTCCAGTATGAGCCACCGCACACAGGGGGCTATTGAGCACTTGAAACGTGGGTTGAAATGTGCTATAAGGGTAACATAGGCATCAGAGGAGAATTACAAAGGGAATATAAAATATCTCAATAATTTGATAACAATCACATGTTGAAAAGATACTATTTTTGGATATGTTGGGTGAAATAAAATACATTATTTTTTTAGTGTTTATTTATTTTTGAAAGAGAGAGAGAGAGACAGCGTGCAAGCAGGGGAGGGTCAGAGAGAGAGAGGGAGATACAGAATCCGAAGCAGACTCCAGACTCTGAGCTGTCAGCACAGAGCCTGACATAGGGCTCGAACTTATGAACCACGAGATCGTGACCTGAGCCAAAGTCAGATGCTTAACCGACTGAGCCACCCAGGTGCCCCTAAATAAAATACATTATTAAAATTAATTTCACTTGTTCCTTTTTAGTAAAAGAATTTAAGGTAGCTACTAGAAAAATCAAGGTTACAGATGTGGCTCATTATATTTCTACTGGACAGCACTGGTATAGACAATGTTTTCAAGTAGTTTTATTGTAAAGGGGAAACAGATAAATGGGTAGTAGTTGCTGGTGAAGTGGGGTTAAGAGGAATCCACACCATGGGGGGAGTGGATTATTCATACAGAGTAACCGGAGGGAAGTGATGGTCTGGAAGCAGAGAGGTGGGTATTTATGGAAGTTTCTCTTCTGCATTCTCAGTGACATAGGAAGCCAATCCTCGGCTGAGAAACAGCTTGGGGGAGGAGGTTCTCTTTTATAATCACACTATAGACCGCAGAGTTTGACACAAGCTGCCTTGCTGCAGACTAGCTTAGAAGAGAAGGAAGAGACATTATGGTGTACTTTCTGGGTCCACTGGTATTTCATTACCAAAGACATAAAATGAAATAACCCACTGGACAGCTTGTCCCGCTTGGTCATCTTCTCCCTTTTATTTCTTGGATCTCAATTTCTTTTTATCAAAGCAGAAGATAAAAGACCCACTCTCAACCACCTCTGTGTGCTGGGTGTTAACATAGTTCCTTCTGCTGCAGGCAGCTTGGTTTCTTTACGACTTAATTGCCACAAAATGTTTCAGTCCAGAGCCCTACATTTTCCAACGCATCCTTTTGTGTTTCGTGTTTTCCTGCTTCTTTTCTGCCTTCAGGAAAGAAGCAAGAGGACAACTCGCTTGTCTCCATCACTCCAGAGAAGGCTGGGTGGACTGGGGAGGCAGCCTCCCACCCCGCACCCTCCACCGCCGTCGCCGGACTTGGCCACTCCTGGCCTGGGAGCAGCCAGGCTTCAAAGAGAAACCACTACTTCCTCCCCCAGCCCCAGCGCCAGCTTCACAGGCAGCTGGGCCGCTGATTAAACATGGAAGTTTCACTTCGGGCTACTTTCAACATTTGCATTATTCCAAAAGTTATTTTCAGGTATCCCATAAGGGATTTTTGGACCCCAGTACATGTGTGGTTTTGAAACTTTTCTTCATAGCTGCAACACCCAAAGGTCCAAAATAACGTTTGAATACAATCCTTTCAGTGACCCCTGTGCTCCCCGGATGGGACCCAGGGCGGTGTCGAGAATCTCAGGCAGCCCACCAAGCTGCACCAATAGTGACTTCTGGACTCGTGACTTGTCGAAGTGTCAGGTTATTATGTTCTGGTGGAGAGGAAATCAAAAGGGGTCTAAGGTGACCAGTCTCAGACTCAGATTTGGTCTGAGGTTTGGCCGGGATCAAAACTTAAAAATGGTCAGTGTCCTGATCTTTCTTTTTCTTCCCTTGCTGTCTCAGAGCAATGATCACATAAAAATACCCCGAGTTTATTTCCTGTGAAATAGTTGCAGTTTACCTTTGGGCTGATGAGCATCTGTACTTAAAGGACCATAAAAACTGGAAGAGTTTACAAGATGCCGTGAGCTGGCACAATGTGGCAGGAGAGGAGAAAGCACTCAGGACGAGTAAATATTTTACAGCACCCACAGTTTTAGATTGTAACTGCTTGAGCAGATAACTGCCTTCTCTCTCCGGCTCCCTTCTCCTCTCCCTTCCCGTTCCTTTGGCTTGCTTTCTTTCTGCCATGTTGTTTTTTTATCTTTTTCCCCTCTCACTCAAAATTAACTTTTTGCATTTAATTCTGACTGCTTCCTCCAACAGTTAATTTGTTAGGTAACTATTAAACATTTTTTTTTTAATTTTTTTTTATTTTTAAAAAAAATTTTTTTTTTCGATGTTTATTTATTTTGGGGACAGAGAGAGACAGAGCATGAACGGGGGAGGGGCAGAGAGAGAGGGAGACACAGAATCGGAAACAGGCTCCAGGCTCTGAGCCATCAGCCCAGAGCCTGACGCGGGGCTCGAACTCACGGACCGTGAGATCATGACCTGGCTGAAGTCGGACGCTTAACCGACTGCGCCACCCAGGCGCCCCGTAACTATTAAACATTTTATAGAATTCTCTGAGCTTGCCACAATCATTTTCTTGGCTGACCATCTAGAGTCATTCCATGCCATGGGACAGTTGGAACTGGAAAGACAGGAATTTTGGGTGGGTTGAGTTGGGTTACACCTGCTATTAAAAAGCCAGTCTTTGTGAACACAGAAACAAAAACAAATAAAATACAAGATAGTAAACAGCCAGCCTTGCTAAGCTGCATGCCTCCTTCTCTCTACAGTTGTCATTTTTGTGTGTGTTTGATTTGTCTGGGTTTTAGAAGTGATACCTCAATTTACAGCCTCTGTAATCCTCAGTGAATTAGTTTATGGTGAAACAAATCATACCAAGAAGGGCTCCTAAGTCAGAGAGAATGATCTCTTTTGACTCTAAGGAGCATTTGATTTTAACAGCAGTTTGTTTCAAGGGGGGTGCTCTTCCCCCCCCCCCAAGGAAATGCTCATTTTAACAGTGGAAGGTATGATGGAAGAAAAAAAAAATGTTTCTAGGCATTGTTGGTTTTTGGTTTTAGTATTGGGTTGAGTGTTAGGGCTAGGCAAATGTTTTTTGCAAATGAATGAATTTTCTCAGTTTTTATAATGCTGAAAACGGAATGACCAGATGATACAGTGCTCTGGCTGTGGGCATTAGGTGAGGCATTGAAGGACACTGCCCGCCAGAGGCAGGCACTGTTGTCCTCTGACTTGGTGAAGGACTTGGACTTAATTTAATTTAATTTAATTTTATTTTATTTTATTTATTTTTAGAGATTTTTAAAAGTTTATTTATTTTGAGAGGAAGAGAGAGAATGAGCAGGGGAGGGGCAGAGAGAGTGGGAGACAGAGAATCCCAGGCCCCGATGTAGGGCTCAGGAACGTGAGTTCAGGAACGTGAGTTCATGAACTGAGCCACAATCAAGAGTCAGTCGCTTAACTGACTGAGCCACCCAGGCGCCCCAAGACTTGGATTTTAAAATGCAGTTGGGTTTCATATTCTGTCTTAATCGTCGTTCCGTGGCCTCATGTCAATCCACCATAAAAATTAGAAGTATCTGTTAGGAAAAATGGAAGAAAGAAAAACGTAAAGACAGAATTGCTCTACTGAGAAGTTAAATCAAGTTTGAGGGAGCAAAAATGTGTTGTATGTATGGGGCAAATCTACACGAGGGCTCTCGTGTTCTGCTGGAGGGTGTAGACCAGCCACGAGGAAGTCACAAGAAAAAGAGTCTTCACACTTTTTGCAGGAGGCCTAGTTTTCCAAGGGCCTGACACAGAAGCGTGTGGACAGTTGAGAAAAGCAGCAAATTCAGCCGTCAGGAAGCTAGCTCCAGTGTTGAGTGAACATTGTTGAACCTTTTCTCATTTAACTCTTAAGTAGGGGGTAAGGGAAGTTAAAAGGGGTGGTGGTAGGGAGCCCTCTTAGTTTTTATTCAAAAATTTCAGTTGTGCAGACTCAATAACTTCTCACCACATGCAGCGTGGTGGCTCTGGTTAATAATACTGTATTATCACTTGAAACTTGCTAAGAGGGCAGAATGTAAGTGTCCTCGCCATAAAAAAAAAAAAAGAAAAAGAAAAAGAAAAAGGTCACGATGTAGGGTGATGGAATATTTACCAGCTAGATTAGGGTGATCATTTCATAATGTGTCACGTATATCAGAACATCAAGTTGTACACCTTAGCAAGAGACAAATTTTATATAACAAAACAAAAACAAAAAACTCATTGCCGACCTAAAAGTTGCATAGATTTTCTCGTATATTTTCTTCTAAAAATGTCCTACTGTTTCATCTTGCATTAAAGTGTATGATCCATTTGAATACATTTTTATAAAATGTGGGGGGGGGGGAGACGTGTGATTTTAAATGAAGGACAAATCCTTAAAAAAAGGGCAGATAGTTCTTTGTAGCTGTGGGGGGTTTCTCTACATTGGGCTTTGGCCAGCACACCTCAGCCTCAGCTCCTGCTGGATTTTCCGGGCATGACAGGATGGGCCGCTCAGGCAGCCACCTCTGCCCCGTTACTTGATTGTTTCCACGATGTGGGCTTATGTCCAGCATAGCTAGGTTGCTGGTTGCTGTCATATTGTAGGTTAAGTCACAATCTAGCACTTCTGACGGTCCCCTAGACTCCACCTTTTGGCTTTGCTCTGGTGGGAGTCAATCCCTTGCCGTATAACACACATCTTTTTTGGTGAGACCAACTCTGGAATGTTTAAAAATTATTTTGTATTGTGGTAAAAAAAACACCGCATAACATAAAATTTACCCTCCTGACCATTTCTAAGTGTATATAGTTCAGTAACGTCAAGCACCTTCTCATTGTTTCATAACCAATCGCCAGAACTTTTCCATCTTGCAAAACTAAAACTCTATACCCATTAAACAACAACTCCCCATCCCCCCCTTTCTTCCAGCCCCTGGTAACCACCATTCTACTTTCTATTTCTAGGAATTTGACTATTCTAGATAACTCATACAAGTGGAGTCATAAAATATTTATCTTTTGTGACTGACTTATTTCATGGAGCATATCCTCAAGGTTCATCCATTCTATAGCATATGTCAGAATTTCCTTCCTTTTTAAATTTTTTAGAATTTTTAGTGTTTACTTATTTTTGAGACAGAGAAAGACAGCATGAGTGGAGGAGGAGGGGAAGAGAAAGGGAGGGAGACACAGAATTCGAAGCAGACTCCAAGCTCTAAGCGGTGAGATCATGACCTGAGCCAAAGTCAGATGCTCAACCAACTGAGCCACCCAGGTGCCCCAAATGTTTATTTATTTTTGAGAGACAGGGAAAACAGAGCATGAGCAGGGGCATGGAGGGGCAGAGAGAGAGAGAGAGGGAGACACAGAATCCGAAGCAGGCTCCAGGCTCTGAGCTGTCAGCACAGAGCCCAACATGGGGCCTGAACTCACGAACTGTGAGATCATGACCTGAGCTGAAGTTGGACGCTCAACCAAATGAGGTACCCAGGCGCCCCAGAATTTCTTTCCTTTGAAAGGCTGAATAATATTTCATTGTGTGTGTATGCCACATTTTATTCCATTCGTTTCTCAGTGGACACTTGGCTTGCTTTCACCTCCAACTCTATTTCTTAGGATTCATCAGTTTGAGTGGCAACGCTGGTCTATTTAAATTTCTACAAAACTCTGTCCCAAGGCCTTAGTTGTCTTACTACATGAGACATCTTTTCCCCCAAAGCCCTTTGCTGATATCAAGAAAGTATTAACTTGAAATAAGGCAAAAGGGTAGCTGTATGTTCTTCCCCTGTCTTACTGGAACATTTTTTAACAGGCCCACCCAAGGATCAACAGATTCATGGAGGGAAGGTGCCTTATCCAACAAACTCTTTGCTGTTGATAAAGGCTCAGACTCTGTGAAGTGACGTGTTTATTGGTAGAACTTTGTTGGGTAGTGATGCAATGCCGGTGCTTTTGATCTAATTGAAGAGATGACCCTACAGGTTGTACTTTTATTGCCGTGTGTGACATTAACCAGTGTTCTATGTAATCTAGGAATCTCATTTGGATGTCTCTTCTTCAGTTTTCTTATATATCCAGTTCCTCAAATGCCCTTTGCATCAACCCCACCATTCTGCTTGCTTTCACGTTAATGAATTAAATAAATCCTTGCCACACGCTCACGGTATGTTTACATGCGAGCCGTATTTATGACTTCAAAAAATTACACTTTGAACTTCTCTCCTGCCAGAACAGCCAGTGCAAATTACCACATTTCTTCATTTCAGTGAAGTTTTTGTTGCCAAGCTATAGAGAAGCCTGACTGTGTCAGAAGCGTAAGCACGAGCCGTATATTAGGATAAGGTAGGAAACAGCTTCCTGCTAAACATACGTATAGCATGATTTTCTTTTCTTTGCTTCTCTTCCGTCTTTTTTTTTTTTTTAAGAAAACTGGTCAACAATGCAACGATGCATTTACCCTGTAAGTGTGTCCGAGCATTTTAATCTACTACGAGGGCAAGGTACATTTCCATGTTGACACGTGTAGAACGGCTAGGCTTCTGTCCATCACAACTGAAGTCTGCAACCTGAGCCACGAGTCTGGGAAGGCCTCAAGGTGGGTTTCCCAAAAGTCAGAGTGGGAAGGCTGGCTAAGCTCACAGGTTGCAGGAAAGATTATAAAATAAATAACAAGCTAAATTTCCATAAACTCTGCATTCCCATAGCCACCTGCAGCCAAACCTCCCTCCTTTGGAGATGTGCCCCTTTCTTGCAAAGGGTTTACTATTGTGGCTTTACTCTGCACTGGCAAAGTGCTAGTGACTGTGGAAAGCAAGCCAGAGACACAACCGACCCCTTTTGCTTTCTACCTGTGTGTGTGTGTGTTGTTGTTATTGTTGCACGGTACAGCCACGGAGCGTGGGATTTTAAGTATTCCAGAGATCAGTTTATTTGGCATTTCGTGAGGATTAAGTGGCTCATTTTAAGAATGTGTCCCTAAAGATCAGGGACTTACTCTCAAGGACGGAGGTAATATCTTAGTTGACTTCCTTTGTAATATCTGATACCTAGAAGAGAGACCAGCCTGAATTAATCAGAGCTTTATTGAATTCTGTAGGTTTTGTTTCTTCTTTTGCGCCACGCAAGAGAGAATATGAAGATAAGTGGTAATTTTGAGACTAAAAGGAGGATTAGAAAAGCAAATTAGGTCTTTTTAGTGAGTATTTTCAAGGCTATGGTAAACTTTGTTAAAAGTCTCCCATATAGCTTAATCATTGTCACATTGCAAACTCTTCTTTGATAAAAAGAAAAACTTTAAACTACTGCCTTCCTCAGTTTTCTCTGTCTATGTGTGGGAGCTACCCTCTGGGAGATGGTCTGTTTGAATGTGACTCTAAATTATTCAGTCAGCTGGTGTTCCACTCTAATTCGGTGGCCCTTTGGTTAGATGGAGAGGGTTGATGGTCTCACCCAAGGACTACGAAGATAACTCCCTTGCATTGTGACTTTACTCTGTGGAGTCAAAGGGATGACAAATGAAGAAATTTCTCTGCTGAAGCGCATGAGGCTAATGTCTGTTTCTGGGAACTCTTTCTTAATCCTGGTTTTAGAATTTTATGAACCTCCACTTTCCTTGTGATACGTGTGTTTAGGGTCATTTCAGTCTTTAAGCAAAATTAGGACCTAGGGGTTTTTTTTTGTTTTGTTTTGTTTTGTTTTGTTTTTTGGTGGTGGTGTTTTTAATTCTTACTCTGATATCATAATATTTCAGGAATAACCACAAGTGATTCTGTAATTCTTCCAGACGTTTTAGTTTAAACCTGAACAAACCATGGTCAGTATCAATAAATGTTTATTGAGTGTCAGCTGGGTAGGAGCCTTGTCTCTGGCATCTGAACAAGTCTGTTTCAAGTGGTTTGGATTTCCAAGATGTTCCGTTACCTGGGTTGGGAGTCTGAGATTTCCAAAGAGATCTGCATTGTTTCCTAAGTTTTAAAATTAAATTCCCAATTTTTAAAGACATTGTCTGTAAGACAGGAGTACTTAGCAGTTTTCATTTACTAACTGCTTACCATGAGATAGAAACTGTGGTTAGTCAAGTGTTTCACAAGCATTTCCGAATTTTAATCCCCACACCAACCCACTGAGTTGAGGGACGACCCTCATGATCCCCATTTTAGAGATGAGAACACTGAGTCTCAGTGAGAACATGCCATTTGTTCCAGGCCGTATAACAAGCTCAGAAACGAATCCGAGTCTGGTTCTGTCTGGTTCCATGGCCTCACTGCTATATCATGTCCTTTGTTTTTTGATTGCCTCTTGCCAGTTCTCATTCAGTGCCATGATATTTCAGGACTTATGCATCACTTGGTTATACATTTTAAACCTGAGGAAACCAGCCCTGCATCGGCGAATGTTTACCGAGTGTTGACTAACTCTATCCTTAACATTTTACATGTCCTTTTGCGTGGTGTGGATTTCCAAATATTTCATTAACCGACAGACATGTTTCTGACAGAGACTTTAATAGTGAAACTTATTTGAAATTCCCAATTATCTAGGATATTTTGTTTAAAGATGAGAACAGCCAGCAGTTTTAATTCCTTAAGTGTTGGAACATTTGGAAAAGAGAAACCCCAAATCAGCTTGCTAACAAATGGCTTAGTGAATGAATCAGCAGGATTGTGCTCTATGGTTCTTTTGGGATGTTGTCTATGTGTCCCCACAATCTGGGTGTAGTGTGATGAGTTGCCCTGCTGAGAAACCAGACTTGAAAGGATAAACAGGGTCGACAGAATAAACAGAGTAAACCCTGAGCATGGGGGGTGGGGGCGTTGCAAGCCAGCCTCCTTTCGCTGCCTTAAGTCACATGCCCGGCCTTTTGGGAATGCGCCCAAAGCTTTCCCTTTATGAACTGGTGGAAACAGCTTAACCCAGCCAATTTGTTGGATTTCTCAGTGACTAGAGCAGCAGACCTGGGGGAACCTAGAAAGCTGGGCGTTGCACAGTGAACAAAACAAACACATGCACATGCCCATGCTGCAGAGAGAGGAAGAGGGTGTCACACAACACAGCGCTTCTCTATTTCTCTCTCTCTCTCTCTCTGTCTCTCTCTCTCTCTCTCTCTCTCTCTCTCTCTCACACACACACACACACACACACACACATACGCACACACACAGGATTAGCTAGAAAAGAAATGGATTTATTGTTGTTGATCATTATGGCTGACGCCTCAATTAATGGAACATTTGTCTCAAAAGCTTCCATTCAGGGCGCCTGGGTGGCTCAGTCGGTGAAGCATCCGACTTCAGCTCAGGTCACGATCTCATGGTTCGTGACTTCGAGCCCCGCGTCTGGCTCTTTGCTGACAGCTCGGAGCCTGGAGCCTACTTCAGATTCACCGTCTCCCTCTCTCTCTGCCCCTCCCTGCTAGTGCTCTGTCTCTCTGTCAAAAATAAATACACATTAAAAAAATAAAAAATAAATAAAAAGCTTCCTTTTTATATTTGTCAAGTGATCTCCTCTGAGGAGCTTTAAAGGCACATACCAGTCCATGAGAACTGAGCAATTCGTCATCAAATGAATAAGTTGGGTTAAGGATTGGCAAGAAAGAGATATTGAAGAGGGAGCTGAGAAAAGTGGTGGAAAGCAAATGGAAGAATGAACCTTGTGTGCCAGCGGTAGGGTCGCTTAGCAGCGGGAAAAACAACAGGGGAGCTCTCTCTATAGGAGAGCTCCCGGTTTGGACCCCCGAGGGACCTGGGCAAGTCTCCTTGCTGAGAGGAGAGGAGCTGTCGTCTGGGAGAAAGTGCTTATGCCTTAAAAGCCCTTGTCAGTGTAGCCCTGTGCTATGAGCCCGGTCCAGGTAATTCAAGAAAATTGTAGAAGTTGCATCATTTGTGTAGCCTAACAGCTGCATTTGGGAGCCTAGTCGGCAATGTCCCAGAGGTGGGCATGAGGGAGAAGAGAGAGGCGGTGGTCGGTGACAGGGACGCATGTGTCTCCTGGGCTGCTTTGAAGATCACCCACCGTGCCACCCGCCCCCGGCCGTGGGCCACCAGTGTGCACTTGTAACATGAGCTCAGACAGATCTGTTGACCCCCAGGACAGCTGCAGCTTGAGTTAATAGAACATAATTCAGCCCCTCAGCGATGCTTTCCTAGAAATCCAACAACGAATTCTCCGTGGATTCAGTCCAGGAATTCCCTTCCTATCTGAGAGAGCAAAAGTGCGTCCTCTGGCATTGGTTCATTTGCAGCCGTTGGATGAAACCTCAGTGACCCATGTCTCTGCTTTTCTTTTTCTCCCTGTCCCACGTACCCCTCCAGGGTCTTCTTAGAGGGTTGTGAGACGTAGTGGGGCTACCCTTCCATGGTTAGGATTCTCAGCAGTAGGACTTTCCCTTGTGGTGTATGGAAGAGAGCCCCATTTCTAGTCACCAAGAAACAGAGGTACAGCTGAGACACGGTGACACTTAAAAGTCAAGGTTTTGTTGGGGCGCCTGGGTGGCGCAGTCGGCTAAGCGTCCGATCTCGCGGTCCGGGAGTTCGAGCCCCGCATCGGGCTCTGGGCTGATGGCTCAGAGCCTGGAGCCTGTTTCCGATTCTGTGTCTCCCTCTCTCTCTGCCCCTCCCCTGTTCATGCTCTGTCTCTCTCTGTCCCAAATAAATAAATAAACGTTGAAAAAAAATTAAAAAAAAAAAAAAAAAGAAAGTCAAGGTTTTGAGGAAGAGGATGGAACATTGAGTTGAGACCTGACTGACTCAGGATCTTTTTTTCCTTCTTAGGTGAACACATTCTTTTGATCACATCTCCCGAACAAGCATGAGACTTTCCAGGTGACATTTCTCTTCTTGGCCCAGAATACAGAGTATGGTGCTACTAACCAGAGCCCCTGGACTGAGGAAAGCATTCTCCTGCACAGAGCCCAAGGAGACCAAGAGGGGCAACAGAGGAGGAACTGTACTTTGTGTCTTTGAAAGGTAGTCTCGTAATTTCCCCTGCATTCTTTTCCCCTTAAGAATGGGCTTTGCTCTCGAAGCTGAGCCTCCCTGTTGCATTTGAAGTCATTAATTCCTTTTGCCTTGATGATAGCCTTGGAGAAGTTCTCCTGCTGGACATAGATGCATTTCACATTATGAAAAGAGCGCTCCAGAAGGCCACAGAATGGCCAGGGCTCTATTTATTTACTTTAGAGGTGGTGGCAGCTGAGGAAGAAGGTTCAAAAGAGACAAAGTTGTGCATGAATTATGATGTGATATGTTCAGCTTTTAGCTCGCCACTGGGCAGACCTTCAAAGTTAGTTTTCAGTGGGCTTTTCTCAGGGGGCCACACCATCCTCTTCCAAATGTGAGTTTGAGGATGCTTCCCATCTTACATCACTCACAAATAACTGCCAGAGGAACCAGAAACAAAAACTATACAATTTACAGTTCCCCCGCTTTGATGTAAGGTGGGGTGGGGGGTGCCAAGCAAAGGCTTCTGAGTAGAACGTGGTTGGATTGCCTCAGAAAGCAAAGTCTTAAAGAGAGAGAGCTGCATTCGTGAATTAAAAATATTAGAAAGCCTTTACTCAGATTCAGTTGAGCTTGATTTGGGTCAAGGTGGGGGAGGGGAAGAGGAACGAAACCCAACAGCCTGTGCCAAGGATTTGCTGAACATTTTTTTTTTTTTTTTTAATGCTGACGGGCATTAAATTAAGTAACAACTGAAGATTACACAAGAGTAAACACTGCTGCTAATGTTTGACTAAAAGCTAACTGAGGGCTCTAAGTGACTCCAGTTAATTTACACATCATGCCAATAACAGCCCCAGGGGACTGTGGGGGGGGGGTGCGCTGCTCAAGGTGGGGGAGACTTTTATAGCCACAAGCCACGTTTTTAAATTTAGAAAAAGAAAACTAGAGCTGAAGGAACTGCTTTAGAGACTCCAGGGAAGGAGAGACAGAAAAAGAGAGAAAGGGGAATTGTATGTCTGTGCCTGCTGGGCTTGGGTTTAAAAAAAAGGGGGGGGGGGACGTGTAACTTTTAAATAACTCTTCTAGGAGGAGGGAGTGTGCTAGGATCAAAGAGTTAACTGTTCCTGTGGGACAGGAGTCTTAATAAATTCTGGACTGTGCCAAGGGTTCCATCCATCCCAAATGAAGGCGCGTAAATTCCCCCGTGAGATCAAATAAAATTGATTTAACTTTGCAACGTTTAGCTTCAAGTTAAAATTTAAGTGTGCAGCAGATGATGTTAAAATTATAGTCCCTCTTCAGCACGACCTCTTTTGATACAGTTTTAAATGCTTTTAAAATGGGATGTGTCGTTTATTTAGTAACATAGCAGCTGATATCCTTAGATTGGGATTTCATCATGCACTTTAATTTTCTAGGGCATTGGGGATGACCATAATTGCTGAACAATTCAATGGAGTGGAATGGGCTAAGTCAGCACTTTATTGCATTTTTCCACATAATATCTGAAATCTTCTTTCTCATTGCAGTGTGTTTATGAGAGCAAGGCATTTAACCCTCACATTTCCTGGGCTTGAATAATTTTCTTAATAAGGCATAAAACGTTTGCAAATTTGCATGTCATTGTGAAGGAGGTAACTCTGTTTAGCATGTCGGGGGATCAGGTCCTCTTGTCTGGTGCTTGACAACCTTCAGGGGATCCTCAAGGAAAGCCAGTGTTTCCAAAGACCCTCTTTCTTCTCAAGTTTTTGTCTTCTCTCAGGCAAAGGCAAACCATCTGCTGTGCTAGGCCAGTCTTAAGTTTAGTCTTGGAGTCTCAGAAATGAACAGTGGAAAGGTCTGGATAACATTGATGTTTCTGGGTTTGCCCAGATGAAACTTTAAAAATCCTAAAAGCCACCAAAATTTCTGCTCTTTCCCTTGATTGTCCTGGATTATCAGGCTGGAGAAATGGAATGGGTGGCTATGTTCCAGTGCTACTGAATGTTGTGTGAACTTACTGATACCAGCCTTTTCCTCTGGCAGCCTATTCTGATCTCTAGCATTCTCCGGGGACCCTCCCAGCATGTCAGAAACCAAGCACCCTGTCTGCAGGGTCAGCCCCGATGCTAGAGAAGCTAGAAGAAAAAAAAAAAAAATCATGCTGTCTCATCCCTTCCGCACTGTTAGTTGACTCACTCTGTGACTTTTATTGCCAGATCCAAAACTCGATGGCCGACCTGACTAAGGTCACCAGCCCCACACAGCTATTTAAAAAAGTTGAAATCACTTGGCATTTTCAGTTCTTGCCATTTGCGAGTTTTTTCGAACATTCTGATGAGCAGTTCTCAAAAATGTATCGCCTCCAAATGGGAAGGTGGGCCAAACCACAGCAAAACTGAAAGTGGCACTTCAAGTGACTGGAATCGGTCGACACTGGTGTGGTAGCTGGTATCCACCATACCTGATGTTAAAACCAGAGACGAGGGGTCTCCCATGTCTTCTGGGCCGGTTTGTTACGCAACCTTAAGGAATGTCTAAGGGGGGGGTGGGTGGGTTTTCACGTATGGAGAGGCTTTGAAATGTGAACAGCTAACTCGCTGTAATTCATAAAAAGTTTGCCATGAGTCAGTGACTGTAGATATTGTCACATTGTGTGAACAAACAGCCTGATTGTAATGATGTGGCATTTCCTGTCCTTGTCTTCAGTAGACGATCCGATGTCAGGTTGCAGTTGTCTGCTGTTTTAGCTCTTCTACTTGAACCTGAAAAGGGAAACTGCTGTAATTTCTTGAAACTCTGAGTCGCAAAGCTGGGGAGTGGCGAATGGTACGGTAATAACAGGAATAGCTGAAATTTATTGTGAATCTACTCTGCGCACTGCTCTGAGCGACAACCCCGTGAGGAAGGTACTATTGTTCTCTCACTGAGAAGTTTAGGAAGTGAGGCATGGGAAGATAAGCCAAGTGTCCATGGTCGTCCAGCGGTTGGTGGAGGAGGAGGCTGGGTTTAGCCATAGCTGTCTTCCTCTAGTCTTGGGCTCCGCCAGGGGGAGGAGAAGTCATCACTGCCTTCCCCGGGTACCCAGACACGTTAGACACCACACACTGGAGTCGGGGGAGAGAGATTGGATTTCTTGAAGCCACGTCAAACCCCAGTCTCTATTATGCCTTAAAAAAAAAAATCCATCTCTTCCCATCTCTTTTTTGCAATTTAGAACACACACTTCAGTTTTTAAGAGCAGATTATTTGAGGGGTGCTTGGGTGACTCAGTTGGTTCAGTGTCCAACTCTTAATTTCCGCGCAGGTTCTGATCTCATTGTTTGTGGGACCGAGCTCCATGCTGATAGTGCGGAGCCTGCTTGGGATTGTCTCTCTCCCCCTTTCTCTGCCCCTCTCCTGCTTGTGCTCTCTCTCACTCTCTCAAAATGAATTCATAAACTTTAAAAAAAGAATAGATTATTTTATTGGAAAAGCATAATAGCCACACTGAGCTCACCACACATCAGAAATTATTTAAAGTACTTTACATTTATTATTCATTTTATTCTCAACTGTATGAAGTGGATAGTATTTTTATCACCATTTTACAGATGAGCAAACTGAAGCAAAGACAGGTCATGTCACTCATTTAAAGTTGCCTAGTTAACGGGATGCAGAGATAGACGCACACCCAGGCAGTCTGGTCCCATGGCCCACGGTCTTGACACTACTTTCTCTGTCTCCAATGAGCTGAGGGCTATTCAATGAGATTCAAGCTTCAGGAAAATAATTTGGGCTGAGTTCTATCACAGCCGATAGTGGAATTGGCCGTTTCGTCACTACCGTGAGCAGCACTGTCTGTGTTCCCTCTGCTGTTACAGCAGCACATTCCAGGACGGACCCCAGAGGGAGGGTCTGCGAAGGCCTGAGTTACCCCCCAGCAGCTGAGACTGGGTGATTTCTAACTCGTACTTCTCTATGCCCTGGTTCTCTTGCCTCAGAACCAAGGCCTGACAACAATGGCCTCTTTTATTTGTGGTGTTTTCCAAAGCAATCTCGCACGCATTTCCTCATGTGATAGGAGTCTCACCAAGGTTCTGTGGGGGTGTGATTGTGCAAGAACCGTCTTCAAGAATTGTGAACCAAAAGGGCGGACACAAAACCTGGTTTTTTGATTCTAAGCCAGAACACGTTTAAACCAAATCCCTGATTCTGTCTCCGGTAGAGACAACATCTAAGAATAAGTTTCCCTGTCATGTTGCAGTTTCTGTGGTAGATTGTGACCCCTTTTTCTTACAGCGGGTCCTATGCAGCGGTCCGACCGGCCACGGGAACTGGCTGAAGACCACTCACGTGCTCACGCTGTATTCTGTGCTCGGATCCACCTGTCATGATGGACACCTTACAGCAACAGGTGAGGATATCAGAACTAGTTACATTTAAGAGCTCAGGTTGGAGCTGGAGCCCCCCGGCAGGGCAGCAAGGACAACCAACGTACAGAGAAGAATGACTAAAATAAGCTGGACTCTGGCTTCCGCACAGAAATGTTGTTTCTTCTTAGAACAGAGAAATTAACAAGACCTGTTGATAGTGAGTGGGGGCAGGTCTCCCATACTCCCCCTTCTCCTCCACTCCCTGGGGTTTGGGAGCCCAGGGAGGCTTAGATAGATGGCCTACGTCATCAGGACTGCTTGCAGCCCACAAGGATCTAGCTTAGCTAGAGTCTGGATACCAGAACCCCAGCTCAGAATTTCAGAACTGTCTGGGAAGTTTCCACAGATCTGAATCTGTGACCTGGAAACAGGCTTTTACCACATATCCTCAAGTAATGTGACGGGCCAGCTTGTAAAGTGATCCTAAGGAAAGCTCAAATCCTCTGCTTCAACCAGGTGGAGGGAAGGAGTGAGCGGAAGAAAAGCGAGGAACCTGGAAAGAAAAAGGCCCCAAAAGACGTGTGAAAGGAAAGCTCACAAAGCACCTTTTTAAGAAGGCTTTAAGCTGGAGTTGACAGGCAAGGCACCAGCAGACGCATATGGGCAGGTTAATGTCCCTAAAATCAAGCAGGAGCCAGTAATAACAGGGTCAGGCAAATAGAAAGTTACAGCTGGTAAGGAAGTCTGTGCAGTACAGCATGAGATGTAGCAATTATTCTGCGTATAAGGCCTGGCTCTCCAGCTCTGGGCACAGACACTGGGGCCAGAGATAGATTCTGCTTCTCATAAAGCATCGTCTTCCCTCTGGGAAAGATCCTTGGAGAATTAGGAGGGCTTTACAGCAAAGTCAAGCATTATCTATACTTACTGGGTCCTGGAGGCCAGGTTAGAAGCTGCGTGCCTGGTTATTGCCTGCAGCTGGGATGGTCTCCGTCGGCTGGATGGAGCAGGGACCGTTTATACGTGCGCCGTGAGCCCTGACCTAGCACTTGGGTGGCATTTGCGAGCTACAGCGGTGATTGCTGCTGTGACTGGGGCCCCGACTTCAGATCTGTTTGTTATCACTTACCTTCCTCTGGTGGTTTGGGTAGGCGCTACTTTGGGGGAACAAACTAAATAAGACAAGTTTCTGAGCTTGGCAGTAGCTGCCGATCGCTTGCCTGTCTGTTGCAGGGCTCTTTCTTTTTCTAAAGTAGTAGAGTGCTGGCTTCTGTTTCACTGGTTTCTATTTCTGTAAAAAAACATTTCAGGACTGCTTTCCTCATCGTTCCTACTAAAAATTAACGTTCCCTTCCTTTCTGCCCTGGAAGGGCTGACCCATATTCACCCGATCTGTTCCCTCCTCGCCCGCTGCCAGCACCAGGCGGGTTACCGCCATCAGATGTTCCGCCCTGGCCAGCACATGTTTTTAAATGACTGTGCAGTACCGTGGTTATAAAAACAAATGGACCTAGACAAGGTCCCAGCAGGCCACGGGGATACACCCACGTTCTCCATCCCTGCTGAGCTGGGCTCTCGCTTTGAGTCTTCTCCTAGTCAGAACTCTAGATGCCCTCATTCGTGCGACTGTTTTGGTAGTCGCAAGGCTTGATGGGGCTCCTAGACGTGAAATGTGCACAGAAGGATGCTAGTTCAGAGGACACACTTGGGGGTCAAAACTAGGTGTGAACTCTGATGCAGTCACTTACTGAGTATGTGCTCCTACGGGTGAGTTTTTTTAACCTCTATGCCTCAGTTTTCCCATCTACAAAATGGGGAAGCAGCAACATCAGTCTGTACGGGGCTCTTGTGAGACTTGCATGAGATCATGAATGTGAGGTTCTTAGCACAGTGCCTGATACAGGGGAAAATGTTATTTTAATACAAGTTTTGCTATTTGTTATCATTTCCTTGTTTTCTCCAAAACGTAGCCGATCTTAGGGCACACCTGTTTATGTATGTAGGGAGGGAGGTCTGATGATTTGGAGAATGCGGAGAGGGGAGCCTCTTTGAAGCAAATGCCACATTTAACTCTCGTATCACCATCATCAGCCCAAGGCAGCCCAGAACTTGCCCTGCTGCCTTCACATGAGCCATCCTCAGCTGGAGCCCAGGAGAAGGTAGAGTAGCAAGGGCCACAGAGCTCTCGTGGGAGGGGACTTGGTTATTCACCACAGGCATCACCAGGTTGTCACTTTGCACACAGGAGACGGTCAGACGGGACTGGCAGGTGATGCCCAAGGCATCACTAGACGCCCGTGGCACCATGAACCAGAGCCTTTCTCCCCTGCTGGTGACAATTTGTAGCCCAGGGCTCAGTGAAGTACCTGAAAGAAGGCTGGCGATGAAAATGTTCACCTTTGCCTTCCAAGACTACAGCTCCTTCCCACAAGCTGGGCAACTGATGCACCAGAGTCTGCGTGGCCATCCATAGACCCTGCCAATCAGCATCTCTGCCGAGCAGAGCAGCAGAACTGGCCGTGGATACAGTGAAACACCATTTAAATCGGTGATTCTCAAACCAGGAGTCCTCATGGCACAGACCTCGGGCGAGCTGGACTTAGCGAGGTGGCAAGAGTCCTTCTCAATAAAGGACCAAGTGAGCAAATAGAAGGTTCTCTAACTTCCCTCACACGATTAACTACAAACAGACAAACATGTATGGCCCCTCTCTGTACGTACTGCTAAATGAATGCCCAATATATAAACAATTAACCGGGACATAGTAAGAGGAAAAAGAAAACAGATGAAATCAATAAGGCACCTTCTTAGTGTGACATATAATTCAGAAATTTTGTGCTTGAGGTAAAGTAGCCCTAAGTGGTCAACTGCAGACCTGGGTGGATGATGAAGTCTGAGTGTCTGTGGGTTTGAATTTAAGCCTACCAAATGCCTTATTCTCCCACGTTTCTTGTCCTCATGTGTCTCCAGGGTAAGAGTTAATATAAGCTACAAATATTCTTCCAGGACTAGTTATTAACTGTAAATGTTGAAAGGCCTTGACAAATATAAAATGTTATATATAGGCACAACAGTAGATCAGAGAGTTATCTTCATCAAGTGGGACTCAGAGTTTTCCTTAAACACCGCGATCTCTTCGTTTCCCAGCAGTTCCAGGGCAGACGAAAGTTCCACGGTATATCTTTTTAATGTGGCAGGCCTCAAGGGTAGATTGAGTTAGGCAATTTATCCTCTTTTATGCCCTGTATTCACAGACAACACTCCAATGGGGTAACATAAAACCACAGATAGGTTTCTTTACAATGGTGTTTAAGCGAACTAGGAAAGCAGCCCAAGCCATGTGTGTGGAACCAGGAAAAGAGGTATCAGGGGAGGCCATGGACGTTAAATGACAAAAATGAGAAACCTTCCTAACTGCTCCAGACGTTATGCTTAAAGGCGCATTTCTTTGGCAGCTTACATGTTTCTGAAATTGGTTCTCAGGCCTTGGATCACCCCAAGGTGTTGATGTTGCGTTTTGACTCAGTAGAAGCCAACCCTCCCCAGGCCGTCCAGCCCTCACCCACAGACCGCACGCTCACACCATTCAGCAATCAGATGACAGAGAGGAAAAGTTCAAAGAGGGTTATTTCTCAGAACCCGCTGGCTCATCTCCTCTCCAGTATGTTACTCACACTGGAGATGTACAAAACCTGTAAAAATATACTGGGACTCTGCCGCGTGCATACGTGCGCACGTACATGCACACGCATGTGCCATTGGCACTCATGCCACAAGGGCCACCCTTCCTGCCGGCTCCTCGCCTTGTCAGGCTTGTCTGCGCATGACGGCCCAACTGAAGGCAGGCCAAGTCTCAGGGGAGGAATCTGCCTGGGTCTGGAGCTGGAGTTCAGGTTTGCTGACTTGGGAACCGACCTGTTGGTCGTCAGCAAAGAAAACATGGCTGTTAAACGAGCAGTAGAGGACCTTGTGCTAGTTGCTGATGGCTGGCTTTGGTTCCAATTGGAAGCCTGAGAAATAAAAATATTACAGAGAATATATAGGGACAGAAAACAGAGCAGAGGTTGCCAGGGGGTGAGGGTAAGAGGAAGGAGATTGATTACGAGAGCTACAGAACTTCTCAGGGTGTCAGAAACATCTGTTTGGTAGAAGGGTGGTTATTTGACTGTGTCTGTTTGTCGAAATTCGTAGACCTGTGTCCGAAAAAGACAGAATTCTACCAATGTAAATGATAACTATTTAAAAACAATTGAAGGAAGACAGTCATTTTTGTCTATTAAATTGATGAATGTTTTGAACAATGAAACAGATGATTACATATTTTGGAGAAAGTTCAGGAAAAGAAAAGTATCATACACGGTCGAGGGAAGTGTAAAGATTTTTGAATGTTTCTGGCTGGAAATGTGGCAATATGTATCCAAAGACTTAAAGCTGTGAGTAATATTTTACCTGATAATTCCTCTTCTAGGGATCTATCCTTAGAAAATATTTTCAAGGAATATAAAGATCTAGGTACAAGGAAGTTTATTGCAATGTTGACTGTAAAGGGAAACATTCTACAAACAAGTTTATGATTACAGTACATCTGTAGGCAGTAAGAATTATATTCTCAAAAATTTTTAAGACTTTGGAAAAAAAGTAAAAAATTAATGTGAAGTGACAAAATTGGATACAAAGCTTCACATACAACATGCTTTTATCTTTTGTAAAAAATGGTGGGTTTGGTTATATGTGTATATATATATATACATATATATATACATACATATATATGTATATATATATATATATACAATATACACATATGTATACATATGTACAAACAGAAAAAAGACTGGAAGGATTTGCACAAATGAAGTGTTAATAGTGGTTATCAGGATAGTGGGATTAACAGCGGTTTTAAAAATTATCTTTATTTGCTATTTTTCCACACTTTCTGCAGAAAGAATGTATTAGCTTTATGATCAGAAATATAAATATTATTTTTTGCAGTTTTCTTTGCTATCAAGGGCTCCCCCTGCTGCTCACCTAAAAAAATTATGGTGGGTTGGCCTCCTACCACTCATTTCTGATTTTCCTCATCTTCTAAAAAGCTCCATGCTGGATCTTGATGACTACTGTCTACTTGTTACTTGTCTCAGGAGCAAACTAATCTAATTTGAATACTTGGAATAATATGTCAAGTTCTAGTCTTTTTGTAAAAATTGCAATGTAATTCACATACACTAGTCATTCATTTAAAGTCATTCATGATTCAGTGTTTTTTAGTATAGTCACAAAATTGTGCAACTGTCATTAATATATAATTCCAGAAAATTTCCATCATTCCTAAAAGAAACCTCATACCCGTTAGCAGTGACTTCCTGTCACCCCCTTGTCCAGTGCCTGGTAATCACTGAGCCTTGGATTTACATATTTTCTGTGTCTATGGATTTACATATTTTGGATTTTTCATATAAATGGAGCCATATCATGTATGGCCTTTTGTGTCTGGCTTCTTTCACTTAGCATGATGTTTTTACAAGGTTACAATCCGTGTTGTGGCATGTGTCAGAACTTCATTCCTTATATGACTGAATAATATTCCATTGTTTGAATATTCCACATTTCATTTAGCTACTCCTCAGTAATGGACATTTGGTTGTTTCTACTTTTTGGCTATCATAATTAATGCTTTTATGAATATACACAAACATTTTTGTGGACGTATTCTTCAGTTCTCTTGGGTATATAGCTAGATGTGAAGTTGCTGAGTCATATTATAACTCTAAACTTTTTGGGGAACTGCCAACTCATTTTAGAAGGGACTATCATTTTATATTTTCACTAGCATTGTATGAGGGTTCCAATCTGTCCTTATCCTCACCAATACATATATACTGTATTTCTAATTAAAGCTGTCCTAGCGGGTGTCCAGTTTTACCGTGTTATGGTTTAGATCTGCATTTCTCTCATGACTAATCATGTTGAATATTTTTTCACGTGTTTGCTGGCTAAAGTATGAAGCTTTCAAAATTGGGATGTGAGTCTTCCAACTTTGTTCTTTTTCCGGTTATTTTGGTTATTCTGAGTCCCTTGAATTTCCATATGAACTTTAGGATTATCTTGTTAATTTTTGCAAATAGAAGTTGCTGGGATTTTGATAGAGATAGGGATTTTGAAGTCTATAGATTAATACAGAGAGTATTGCCATCTTAATAGTTTTAAGTTTTTTAATCCATGACCCCTAGATGTCTTTCCAGAAATTAAGGTCTTCTTTAATTTGTTTCAATGATGTTTTGTATTTTTCACTGTACAAGTCTTACACTTATTTCATTAAATTTATTCCTAAGAATTTTATTCTTTTTAATGCTATTGTAGGTGAAATTTTCTTAATTCTATTTCCTGATTGCTCATTACTAGGGCATCGAAATACCATTGATTTTTCTATATTGATCTTTTATCCTGCAAACTTGATGAACTAGTTTATTAGCTCTAATAGATATTAATGGATTCCTTAGAAGTTTTTGTTTACAAGATCATATCATCAGCAAATAGAGATAGATTTACTTCTTCCTCTCCTCTCTGGATGCCTTTTATTTCTCTTTCTTCACTAATCAACCTGGTGATAACGTCCCAGTTTGATGTTGAATAGAAGTGGTTAGAAAGAACTTTTTCCTGGTCTTAGTAGGAAAGCTTTCACACTTTCAGCATTAAGTATGATGTTAACTGTGGGCTTTTCTTAGATGCTGTGTATCAGGTTGAGGAAACTCCTTTCCATCCCAGTTTATTGAGTGTTTTAATACGATTTTTACGTGATTTTTTTTTCATCCTGGACTTGTTCAAATGATTTTTCTGTGTCTATTGATCATGTGATCGTTTTTTCTTCTTATTAATGCAGAGTATGACATTGATTGATTTTGGTATGTTGAACCAACTTTGCACTTCAGGGATAAACTCCAGTTCATTATTTTGTGTAATTGCCCCCTTTTCTTTTTATATTGCTAAATCAACTGTGTCAGTACTTTGTTGAGAACTTTTGCATATATATTCATTAGGGATACTGGTTTATAGTTTTTTCTTTCCTTGTGATGTCTTTGGATTTGGTGTCAGGGTAACACTGATTTCATTGAATGAATTAGGAAATATTACCTTTTCTTCTATGTTTTTGGAAGAGTTTGTGAAGCATTTGTGTTAATTTTTCTCTAAACATTTGGTGGAATTTACCACTGAAGCTCTCTGTTCCTGGGCTTTACTTTCATGGAAAGTTTTTTTATTACTACATTTTTTTTTTGGCTTCTTTATGTTTATTTATGTTTTCTATTTCTTCCTGAGTCAGTTTCAGTAGTTTGTATCTTAGGACACAATAACTTGTGTATAGTTTGTTGGAATAAAATTACTAAAATAGTTCATTTTAACCCTTTTTATTTTTTATGTAAATAAAAATCACTTATTTTATTTCTGCAAGATTTCTTTTTCATTCCTGATTTTGAAATTAAAGTTCTCTCTTTTTTTGAGGTAACTCTAAGCTAAAGGTTTCTCAATTTTGTTGATCTTTTCAAAGAACGACGTTTAGTTTCATTGATTTCCTCTATTTTTCTCTTTTCTATTTCATTGATTTCCACTCAAATATATATTATTTATTTCCTTCCTTTTTTGGGGAGGGATGGTTATTTATCTCTTATTTTTTTGGTTTCTTAAAGTATAAGATTGTTGATTTGAAATCTTTCTTCTTTTTCATAATAGATATTTATAGCTATACGTTTCCCTCTTAGTGCTGCTTTAGCTGCATCACATAAGTTTTGATATATTATCTTTTCATTTTAATTCATGTCAGAGTGTGTTCCAATTTCTCCTGTGATGTCTTATTTATTTATTACTTAAGAACATGTTTCTTAATTTCCATATATTTGTGAATTTCCTACATATCTTTCAATAATTGGCATCTAACTTTATTCCATTATGATTGAAAAACACACTATGATTTCAGTCCTTGTAAATTTAGTGAGACTTGTTTTATGGTCTAACATATGGTATATCTTGAAAAACCTTCTATGTGCATTTCAGAAGAATATGTATTCTACTGTTGTTGTGTGCAGTGTTCAGTAGACATCTGTTAGTTTTAGTTAGTTTATAGTGTTGTTCAAGTTTCCATTTCCTTTTTTATCTTACGTATAGTTGATCTGTGCATTACTGAAAGTGGGTACTGAAACTTCCAACTATTAATGTTTAACTGTCCATTTATTCCTCCATTTGATTTTTGGTTCATGTATTTTAGGACTCTCTTGGTGGGTGCATACTTGCTTATAAATGCTGTATTTACTGTAGGGATTGGTCTTTCACTCTAATAACTATTTTTGTCTTAAAAATCTATTTTGTCTGCTATTGGTATAGACAGTCCTGCCCCCTTTTGTTTAACATTCATGTGGTATATATTTTTCCATCCTTTTCTTTTTTTAAAAGTTACTTATTTAAATTCAAGTTAGTTAACATACAGTGTAGTATTGGTTACAGGAATAGAACCCAGTGATTCATCACTTCCATATAACACCCAGTGCTCATCCCAACAAATGCCCTCCTTAATGCCCATCACCCATTTAGCACCCCCCCCCACTCACCTCCCCTCCAGCAACCCTCAGTTTGTTCTCTGTATTTAAGAGTCTCTTATATTTGCCTCCCTCTCTGTATTTAGCTTATTTAGCTTCAACGTGTGTGTGTGTGTGTGTGTGTGTGTGTGTGTGTGTGTGTGTGTCTTTGAATCTAAAGTGTGCCTGGGATAGATAGCATATATTAAGTCATATTTTTTGTCCATTCTGCTAACATCACCTTTTTGTTGGGTGTAGCTACGGAAGCCTCTTCCCTGGCCAGTTAATGATCAGAAAGAGATTTTTTCGATGTCCAGAACCAGCAAATCTCCCCATCTTTGCTGAGGGACTCTGTGTACATATTGATTTACATCTTCGACACTCAGCCAAGAACTTGACAACTCTGCCTTAGCCATCATTTCCTGTTTGTACAGAAACTCAAGTTTAGTAGGAGTTGAGAAGTTACCATGTTCGCTGGTATTCTCTGAGCATGTGCAGAGCCATGGACTTGTGCAGGACTCCACATATGCATATGACCTTTTGATTTCCAGGAATAGGTTGGAGTTTTTCAAAGTTATCTATGGGCATCTCAACTTTTCCTTTCAAGTCTTTTGTTTAGTCTGTGGTTTGTAACAACCATTTTCCATTGCTTCAGACAGCTGCAATATTCATCATTTACTTCTGATGGTTTTTAACCAATAGCCCTGAGAAAAAGTCTGTTTGTTTAGGCGACCTGTGAGTCAGATCAAATAAAGGCAGTCTTGCAAGTGGGGTTTTCCAGGGTATCCCTAGACAAATAGTTACAATTCTCTGGAAATGGATATTTGAAGAAAGCGTAACCTCTTTCTGCCCCTTCCAGTGGCTACAATGCTGCTGTTTCAACATGGGCTGTTAGTTTTCAAGGCTACTGTGGATCTGAGGAAGATTGAGTGGGAGAATAATGGGAAGAGGACCTGTTAAAAATGCTACAAAGCTCTCCATCTTACTGAGATTCAACCATTTTATGGACAAACATTCCTCAGATCACTGCAAGCTTTTGGTTCATTTCCAGAGTCTTATAGTTAGCATTGACACTTTTTGCCAGTTTTCTCATTGCTTTTATATAGGAGAGGATTTGGGGAGTCCTTTACTCTCCCATTTTTGTTGATGACACCTTACATTCTAGATGTTAATCAATTTTTTGGAGAATTCTCAAAATTTCTGTTCACCATGCCTACATGGACCACAGATTTTTTTTTTAAACTTTTGTTGTCTTAACAAAGGTAGAGTTTGGTTTAACTCTCCTGGCAAAAGTGGTAAAAAAGCAGTCATCTGAGGCCTTAGTCATTCCCTAAACAATACTAACTGAATGCATTATCACTGGGACACTGCAGTTAAAAAATGCTCAATAATATGTAAGCTTGATATGTTTCACTTCACTTTTGCACAATGTGAGGTTGAAACAAAACAGTATTCCCTAGGGAGCCAGTAAGGGCGTCTTTAAGTGGCGGTTCTGGCACTGAATAGATGGAGTAGAAAAGATTGTGACTGTCAGCCAACAAGTATGTGAAAAGATGCTAACATCACTATCCATAATCAAAACCAAAATGAGATATCACCTCACACCTGTTAGGATGGCCACTATCAAAAGAACAGAAAATAACAAGTGTTGACAAGGATATGGAGAAATTGGAACACTTCCACACTATCGGTGGGCATATAAAATTATGTAGCCACTACGTAAAACAGTATGGAGTTTCTTCAAAGAAATTAAAAATAAAATTATCAAATGATTCAGCAATCCCACTTCTGGGTACATATACAAAAGAATTCAAAGCAGGATCTCAAAGAGCTATTTGCACATCCATATTCACGGCAGCATTACTCACAATAGCTAAGAGCTAGAAGCAACTCAAATGTCCGCTGAAAAGTGGATGGATAAAGAAAATGTGGTATACACATACAGTGGAATATTATGCAGCCCTAAAAAAGAAGGACATTCTGTCACGTGCTCCAACATCTGTAAACCTTGAGGACATTACACTGAGTGAAATAAGCCAAACACAGAATGACAAATACCGTATGATTATACTAATGTGAAGTACTTAAAATAGTCAAAATCACTTCAACAAAAAGTAGAAAGGTGGTCACCAAGAGTGGGAGAGGGGGGAGGGGAGTGAGCATTTAGTGGGTGTAGAGTTTCAATTTGCAAGATGAAAAAGTTCTAGAGATCTGTTGCACAACAATGTAAATAACAGTATTTAACTGTACACTAAAAAAATTGTTAGCAGTTCAGTAGAAGAACTGAAGTTTCCATACTCCGATTCAGTTCTTTTATTCTCTAAGGTACATGGTATGGTTGATGGTTTAATGGCATTCTGATATACTTTGGTACGTTGAGATACTTTGGTATATACTGAACCATTTCACGCTCCCGTGATACTCCTTGAAAGGGTCCACTGACATGCTAGCAGGATAATACTACAATTAGTACTACTGTATTTGAAAAGTGATAATGATAATGATGGCCAACCTTTATTAGTTGCTTACTGTGTACCAGGCATTGTTCCTTGAGGACTCTATCTCATGTTATTTAAGCCTCACCACAGCCCTATGAGGCAAGGCCTATGCCCATCCTATGTTACAGATGAGCAAACTAGGTGCAGGAGGTTAGGCAGCTCGTTCAATCTCTCCCAGCAAGTGGCAGAGCCAGGAAAGAAAGGAACTTCTAGAAAAGGAGAATTATATTGCGTCGTATTTCAAAGATGATCTCCATTCATTATAAAGGAGTGATATAGATACTCTGGCTTGAATGAAGCTGGAATGAATTCACTTCTAACCTTCAAGGGACAGGTAAATACCTTTATTACAAAAGGAAATTGACATAATACAGCTCCTCCTAAACAAAGAAAGACATTAAAAAAAGAGAGAGAGAAAGATCTGTGCTGTGGGGGTGTCTCTTTCTATGTGAAAGGGCACCACTGCACTTTTAAGACTTGGAGCAGCAAATAGCAATAGGGCTTAAAATGGTACCTGCACTTGGAGGACAGAAGCCACTTATTGTTATTCCTCTTTCATCCACACACTGCAGCACAGTACCTGGAAGTAGAAAGAGGTGTTGAGTTGAATGGGAATGAAAGGGAGTATTTATGGGTATACGAAGGGGTCAAGGACACTCACTGATCCTTTGAGTCAGAGCCACACTTGCATTCTGCCACCACCAAAGCTTTCTTTTTCCATATGAAAGACAGCTCCGCATATAAGAACAACCACAAATTCCCTCTTTGCCATGCCACCAGAAGAACCTGACGTTGTTGTAGATTAAGTCCCCAGTGAGCTCACAGATGCTTTGGCTGCAAAATTGCCTTGGAGAGCTGAGAAAATGGAGGTTTCCAGAAAATTGAGGTGAGTGGGTAGAGGCCTCTCAAAGCAATCATATTAAAGTCAAGATACTGACACTTAGCCTACAGAGAAGAAGAAGGTGGACTGGGACGTAGTGGAATGTAATGTAATCTCAGTAATCAGTCTGAGTCTATGTGTGTGGATGTCTTCATTCACGTGGCTTCTCTTCCTGATACCCAACCAGTATTTGCTAAGTCTCCTTGACCTTAAAGGAGCCTGCTTGACTAGTTACAGTGATGGATTATTTGGATATGATGCTTGTTGAATGGGTCCTGAGCTTCCCTTCCTCCCTCGACATGGGTTATGCACTCCCTCTTGGTCTCTTGTGAAAGTCACTTTAATTATTACAGATTTTGGCCCCCAAATCTGAGAAATTATAAATTGGTATCTTCAAATGGCAAGTGAGCCTTCCATAGTGTATATGACTACAACCAATATGAATAACGGCTGTTCTTTACCTAGTGGCTACGTTGTTCCGTGTATTTTCTAAGCATTTTATGTACGTTAACCCAGTGATCAAATAGGTACTACTGTATTATTTTCCTGGAGGAATAGACTGAGGCTCAGAGAGGTTAAGTAACTTGCCTAAGGTCCTTCAGTGAGTTAATGGTCTAGGAACAAAGGCGCACTAAGGAATTGCAGTACAAATGTGCTATTTCCGACCTGAATTTGTGAGACACATGCTTTAATAAACTGTATTTAAAGGTAAAGGGTTTACCACCTTCTCAGACACTAAGTAACTTAAACTACGTAAGGAAAGAGAACCCTTGCCTCCTAGGGGGTGTTAGAGGACCTACAGATGAGCATTATGTATAATTATCATGTCATTCTTAAGGCATTATTTATAATTAACATGTCAGTTATTTATAGTTGAAGAAATACTTGTAGATTATTTTAAAAGGATTTTAAGAAACAGTGTGTCTTAAGCTATTTAAATTGTAATTCTTCACATCCCTGATTTACTTAGCAAACTTCAGGCCCGTCCAGTAACTGCCCAAATTAATGGGAGCATGGACTAATGCAGTTTTGTGTAGAGGATTTGTAGCCATCCTTGTTTGGCTTTCTGATTTAAAATACATGTCTTGTTGACTGGGACTGGCTGTTTGGATATCTGTGAGATTCGTTCTTTGTAATGGTAATACGGTCAAAGCCTCTAAGGAATTGGATTTAGTTCTAAGAACCTGAAGTCCTCCTTTGAAGCGACCCTTTAAAAATATTAGCAAGTATCAGCCTTAATATGCAACTTGTATGCCTCACTGAGTTTTCGTGCGATTAGAAGCTATCACTAGCTCTTTGTGTGGAAGCTGCAAGGGAGAGCAAAGAGTTGCAGGGAGCTGAGAGAACACTTCTGTTTCATGTCCCCGTCCGTGCCTGTTTTGGCCCAAATGACTCAGATGCAGGACTTCAGCTGCTTCGGCATTCTTGGGGTTTGTGTGCCAGCTCTATTGGAGACTAAAGCTTATATAAGTAATATAAAACCTCAGCATTTACAACATAAAGGCACCGCAAGATCTCTCCGACATTAAGCTTTGGTAGGATTTTATTTGGAGGAATTTTATTTTAAAATGTAATATCCTTTTCCTTTCTTTGGCAAATAGAATCAGGGAGAACTTGGATGGGACTCTGCTGCTTATGAAAAGTCTCACCCTGTTCATATAAGCAAGTCTGTCACCCTTGATCGGAAAGTAATCACTCATAAAGCTTAATGTTATTATCATCCCTCGGCCTGGAGTGATAGATATTCTCGAGGCCTTTTAAATAAAAAGTTTAAAATTGAATTTGCAACTCAAAAGATTGGTGGGTTCAAATGTTAGTTTCCTGCTGAGTAACTGTGAAAACAATCCTGAAGTAGCTAGTAGTGTGTTAGGGATGGCAGTTTTATTAAATGTCTTGATGGAGTGCAATGAAAACACGCTTTCGGTGTCTTCATGCAGGCTTTCCCTCTACAAAAATAATAGTCTTCTTATAGACGTTAGTGTTCGCCTTCACTCTAGTCGGTTATTCTCCCAGGGAAAGTTTTCTGCAAAGCTTTTCAACAGGAAGATGAGATTTGTCTCTATTGACCAATAAGACTCTCCTGTGGAAAGTGATTGTCTGACACTGCTCAGAGATTACTGATTTGCATGTCATCATGTCATTTGTTGCATAAGGTCTTAAGCCATCCGTTTGGCCCAAAATAGTGCCACTGAGTATTATGTATGTTCTTGTGGTGATGTGCCTTCTAGCATCACCGATCTTCAACAAAGTCCTTGACGGAAGAGAGCGATTCACACGTGGGAAGGCTTCCTCTCACCCAGTAGAAGACCAACAAGTTCATTTAAAAAGGTATCTTTCAATTATGAAAACTGGCAGGCCTGAAAGGACACTTGGCAGTTGAACTTTGCAAAAACATTTGCACTGGCGGCTAAAGAGGACCTTCTCTTTTGCTGGCCTCATGAAAAAAAAATGAAACATTTTGCAGTTTCACCTCAATTTCCTCTCTCCTTTTCCCCACAAAAACAAAAGGTGATTTTTCAAGGTCCTTGTATCAGCATTATTTGACATCCTCCTATGGGTTTGACCAAATAACTGACCAAATCCCTCAGGAGGAAAATGGAAAATTTGTTGTGATTTCCACCTCTCAGCCCCAGTCCTGTCTCCTGGTCAATGGCAAATTGTCTCTTTTCCCAGTTTCTTTATTTTTCCCCTCTATGGGCAAAACACAGCTGCTATAAAAACTAAAAACAGTGAAATTCCAGTCTTGACTAAAGTTGGGAATTCTTGCACACATGAAAAAAATCTTTGTTTCTCCTTGGGAAATTGGCAGATTGAAAATAGACAGCCTAGCTCTTCTCACGTTGACACATGAGCTGCAGGAATTGGATTTTTAAGAGATCTAAAATGTAACGTTAGGGAAAACAATGCTGTCACACGCAAGTGTGGCTTATGTTTATCTCCATACCGTGTGTCCTGTGCGGAGATCTTTATAGACAGGACCTGGAGCACCCCTTGCTTCCCGGGGAAGGCTATAGCTTTGTGAGAATGGGAATAGTGTTCCTCCGGTGAAGATGTTGTCCATTCTTGCTTAGGTAATGGGGGATTGTGGAGGGTAAGGAAGCCGCAGACTGTAACCGGCTGCCTGGTTAAGTGCATCCTTGAGTTTCCTGGCAAGATATGGACAAAGCCCCCACACTGGCAGCTTTGAGTAACCTGCGCCTTAAAATATTTGTCCAAGATATAACATAGCTCTGGATAATTTTATTCATGTCATTCAACACACCCTCGGTTCAATCTCACTATATAATTTGTGTGTACATGTATGTGTGTTTTCTTCTTCAGGGTGTATCCTTAGCAGAATAAAAGATGTGCTTTAAAATTCTATGCATAGCATACGTATAACAACTGGTGAATGAGAGAAACAGCAACTCAGGTTTTAAACCCCTGAATTAACTCTCCTCTTTCCTACACAAGTTTATTTTGTAGTTTCGTTTCTAGTACCCAAATTAGAAAGAAAATGTAGCCATCTGCGGCAGTTTGGGTGAAACTTTTGACCCCGCCTGTAATGCACGGAGGGGTTGTCTTGCATTCTGTGCTGAAATGTACCTGTGGGGAACAGTAATCCCTCCTGTTATAAAAGGAGAGTGGCAGGGGGAGATCTTGGCTGCTTCTGGTGAGGATACTAAGCCATCCTGATTTACCACAGTTTATCGATTGATTCTCTACCTCCCTTCCCACCTCCAGTCTCTTCTTCCTTATAGCAGGCTGAATAGTGGTCTCCTGCATATGTCCAGAATAGTCCCCAGAACCTATGGATCTGTAACCTGGCATGGCAAAATCTGTCCCCAAAACCTATGAACCTGTAACCCGTAACATGGCGAAAACAGCTTTGCTGATGTAATTTAATTAAGGATCTTTTTTAAAAAGTGTATTTATTTATGTTTATGGGGGGAGGGGCAGAGACAGAGGGAGAAAGAGAATCCTAAGCAGGCTCTGCACTAACAGTGGGGCTCAAACTCATGAGCTATGAGATTGTGACCTGAGCCAAAATTAAGAGTCAGACACTCAACTGACTGAGCCACCCAGGCAGCCCTAGTGAAGGATTTTGAGATGGGAATATTATGCTAGATTTTCCAGGCAGTCCATCGTAATCACAGGGTCCTTATAAGAGGAAGGCAGCAAGGTAAGAGACAGAAGAAGGCAGTGTGACTGTGGAAGCAGAGATTGGAATGATGGGGACATAAACCATGGCCATTTCCCGAAACTGAAAGAGGCAATGAATAGATTCTTCCCTGGAGCCTCCAGAAGGAATCAGCCCTGCTGACACTTTGATTTTGGCCCCTTAGAACTTATTCTGAACTTCTGACCTCCAGAATTGTAAGAGAAGGCATTTGTGTAGGATACAGCCACTGAGTTTGTGATAATTGGTTACAGCAGCCCTAGGAAATTAACATACCTTTCCATCCCCTTCTCACCTTCTGTTCAAAATCTCTGACTTTGTCTGCATCTTCATTTTTGCCTTCGCTCACATTTCTTATTCCTGCCTCCATCCTTTTGGCCACGGATTTGCCTACCCTTCCTTAAATTAACCGTCCTCCAAACCAGGATACTTGCATGGCCAAGAAATTTGCCAGTTTTGCCCTTCAAAGAGGACCTGCGGTTACAGAGCCAGAGTAACATTCCCAAAATGTGTTTCATGGCACATAAGGTCCTTGACTAGGAATATGTGAACAAAGGGTATATAGTGATGACACACCCTGTGTTTCGTATCCCCCTCTCGGAGACTCACAGTCCGTATTAGCATGTTGATGATCCTGAGAAACTCTATAATCTTGTTTAATGTAATGTTTTCCAAAGTTATTTGGCCACAGAACACTTTTTTTTTTTCCTGTAAAACAGATGTGAACATATCTCAGAAGTGGTGTTCCAGGGAACTGGCTCGGGGAAAAGCTGCTATGGGATATACCTGGGGTCTTTGAGATACTGATATCCTTCTCCTGTGCCCTGAAGCAAATGCCCGTTTGGCCTCTGGATGTGACAGGGAAGCCAGCTTTCAGCCACCAGGTGTTGGGCTCTGTGGACTTGTCCTGGATTAGATGAGAGGTGCAATAAAATCAACGAATCCAATAGGCCCTGTGTATCTGTGGCAGTTTCCCACCTGGCTTCTTGGAATATGTATTTGAAACTCACACGGATAGATCTGACTCATATATCATAGATATGCAGTGGCCAGGGGTCTTAAATCCACAGACCCAGGGGATTTGCTAGCCAATGGCCTGAACAGTGACTGTGCAAACTCTTTAAAGATGTGGTCTGGAGAAGATAGAATCTATGAGAACCTCCCACTCAGCACAACCTTCCCAGTCCCTGAATCCACTGGTCTACCCAGAGCCAAGTGTCCCCCCTCTAGAGCAGTTAGCACTGACTGGGGCATGGGTCACCTATACGGTAGTAAAATTAGCTAACATTTATGTAGTATTTACTCTGTGTTACACAATGCTCTGAGCGCTCCACACATGTTAACTCCTTTAAGCTTCACAACAACTTTATGTGAAATCCTGAGGCATGAGGAGGTTAAAAATGCACCTGAAGTTGTGTGGCTCATTAATGGCAGCACAGGGCTTTGAATCCAGGCAGACTGACCCCACATACCCTTTTCTCAAGCCATAATATTCATAAGTGGAAAAAGGATGAGCTTGGAGTCAGGTAGATTTGGGTTTGAACCTAGGCTCCCTCCTGTGACCTTGGGCAAGTCTCTTAGTCTCTCCCAACTTCTGTTCTCTCATTGGAAAATTGTGATATGAATACTTGGTGTCAGAATCCTATCCTGTGATTGCCAGTCTGTTAATATACCCACCTCTCCGACCTAAGTGACCCTCTCACCAACGTGTTTTGGGGGAATCATGACTGTAGTGGACATCTGCTTACTTTGAAGAAAAGGATTATGTTCTGCCTTTTGATAAACCGTGCTGAGTTTAGTTTTTATTTCTTGAATTGTTTTCTTATTACAAAGTTTTTTATTCTTATAACAAAAGTAATATGTACTGATTTTAGAAAAGAATGTAAGGAAACATAAGAAAAATTTTAAAATCACCAATAATTTTAGAAGATAATTGCTGTTAATCTTTTGGTATTAATATTATTCCTAATGCTTTTTTACTTGATATTTTCTAAATAATGCTTTTATGCTCCGTATTTTTTTCAATTTTTTTTTAATGTTTATTTATTTTTGAGACAGAGAGAGACAGAGCATGAATGGGGGAGGGGCAGAGAGAGAGGGAGACACAGAATCGGAAGCAGGCTCCAGGCTCTGAGCCATCAGCCCAGAGCCTGATGCGGGGCTCGAACTCACGAACCGTGAGATCGTGACCTGAGCTGAAGTCGGACGCTCAACCCACTGAGCCACTCAGGCGCCCCGCTCCGTATTTTTTACTCATTAGGTTCTGCTTCCAAGTGGTCTTTGAAAATGCAGTTTTGTAAAAATTGCTTCTTTTTACTTGATATGTTTTGAACAACTCTGATGTACTAAGTATTCTTTTACAACTATATTTTCTTTAATGACTCCATGATGGGGTCTTAACCAATTCTATATTATTGAATAGTTAGATTGTTTCCATTCTGTTTTTCCTGATGGGTATTAAATAACATTGCAATGAACATCTATGAAATATAGTTTTGATTCACGATTAACGAAGTCATTCTTGATGGCAACATTTTAAATCCCTAGATAGCAGTTGCATTGAATTGAAAAGAGAAGGACCTGGCTTGTTCAGTTTATTTTTACTGTGCTGATGCCCAGAAATATAATTAGGTGATAACTAAATAAATACCTATTAACAAAGATGATTCGAATCTAAAACCGTTGCTTGTTTTCCAGGTAGATTCATTCCACAGATCTAGCAAGCAGGATCTGGGAGAGTGCCGGGATCTTACCTGGCAGATGACCAGTATGGAGGCTCATATGGCCCTAGCTCTCATTAGTGGGGTGTGGCTCATGACCAAGAGATCTTTTCAGTATTCTAGAACCAGCAGGATACTGTTGGACAGGTGACAAGCTGAGCTTTTCAGAGTACTTTCCCCAACCCTTACTAGGCTTTTGGGAATGAGTGATGTTGTTGATCACAGGTGATGAGGTTTTAGCTCATTTGCTGAGAAATCATCATCTAAAGTTGCTAGTAATTTCCCTAGAGATTCAAATTATGCAAATTTTCATTCTTAATAAGGTCTGTATATTAAAATCACTTTTTTACAATGGAATATCATGAAACAATTAATAAGAATATGTTAGATCTATGTTTTGACATGGGAAGATGTACATAATAGTCTATGACATTCATATTAAACAAATGCATAGATTTATATACATTATGTTCATATGTTCACAGAGAAATCAGTGAATACATGAAAGTTATTAACGGTTGTTACCACTAATGGGTGGGATTAAGGAAGTACTTTTATTTTCTACTTTTTTACTTGCATTGTCATTTGAATTTTCACAATGAGTTTGATGGAAATCACAATAATAAAGGTGCTTTTGTTGTTTTAGAAAGATAAATAGCTTTTTTAATGTAGCCTGTATTATTGTATATGATGATAAAAAGATAAATTTGATTGTATTTGGAACCCAGCTTTTATGCTTTGGGGTCTACAATATATGCTTCCAGCATTTATAGTAAGTCCTTTAAAAATGTGTTTTGATTAAAAATAGACTCCATATTGCATATGCCATTTTTTCCTCAAGACTTCTCATAAATATGTGTTCCTTAAGGATATCAAAAGCATTTTATTGGTGCATTAATCTATTCACCCATTCATTCCTTCAACAGACATTTTTTTTTAAATTTTTTTTTTCAACGTTTATTTATTTTTGGGACAGAGAGAGACAGAGCATGAACGGGGGAGGGGCAGAGAGAGAGGGAGGCACAGAATCGGAAACAGGCTCCAGGCTCCGAGCCATCAGCCCAGAGCCTGACGCGGGGCTCGAACTCACGGACCGCGAGATCATGAGCTGGCTGAAGTCGGATGCTTAACCGACTGTGCCACCCAGGCGCCCCAACAGACATTTATTGAATGTTTTCTACTTCTTGCACTGAGGCATACAGAAGATAGAGTTGTGAGCCACAGACGAGGTCCAGAACAGAACATAATCTATTCATTCCAATACATTTAAAAAAAAAACCAGATAATTGATGTTGGACTAGGTAGCATTTCACCGGTATTGCTAATTTAGAAGAAAATAAACTTTGGAAATGTGAAAGTAATGATGAAAAGAGAAGAAAGAATCAAGTATTTAATAATTTATTGCACATCATGTCAAGTGCAAGATTCCCAAAATCTTTCAAAATAGGCTATTATTTAGGACCCCTGATGTTATGCTTATTTTCTACCCTGCATAGTCTTTAAAATTTTTTTTTAAAAAATGTATGTGTGTTTGTGTGTTTATTTGTTTATTTACATATTTATCTATTTATTGAGAGAGTCTGAGCATGAGCAGGGGAGGGTCAGAGACATACACACACACACACACACACACACACACACACACACACACACACACACACAGAATCTGTAGTAGGCTCTACAGACACAGGGATTTTCATTGACACAGGGATTGAACTCTTGAACCACAAGATTATGACCTGAGCCAAAGTCAGATATTTAACTGACTAAGCCACCCAGGCACCCCTCTACCCTGCATAGTCTTGAAGAAGATTTTCTTTATTCCTTGGAGAATTTTGGACAATGCCTGCAGCAGTAGAGGGTGGCCTAATATTCCTCTTTCTTCCATTCTGTTCTTCCTATGTTTATCACTAGCACAAGGTCATTACTAGCAGTGGGCCTTTGAGGAACTTCCAGTACTAAAACCAGGGAAGTTGCAGGCAAACTGGGATGACCTGGTCACCCTGAGTGTAAGGGAGGCTGTGGACTTCTGTGAAGAGTGAAGAAGAATGGTATGAGATGGGATTGCAGATCTTTCTATATTTACTGCGCTTTCAGAAGAAAGATGACATTTCGAAGTCCTTTATAATAGTAACCTAAGATGTTCTTTCTCTTTCATAGTTACCCAGTTTTCCAGTTTTTCCTTCTTACCTTTATGTCCAGCCTAGAGAAGCATCAGACACATACAACAATGAGAGAGAACTCGAGGTCACAAAACCAGTGGGCTCTTGACTAATGGAAGCCATGTGTCCCAGTGGGAGAGCCACTTCCACGGGCTCCATTAGGCGGCCACGGCTTGGCCACAGCAGTCAGCCCCTTCATGACAGCACACCCTCAAAAGTTTTTTGAACAAGAGTTTTCCAAAAACAATACCACAAAGTGCGTCCTTCATCATCTCTTTGTGATGGTCTGTGCAGTGGCCAGGGGTAGGTTTGGGTAGCAAGAGTATAATCACTTTATATTTTTGGAAGCAGAAGGCATGTCTACTTATTGGCAGCTAAATGCTGGCATAGGCCAGAGGGGAAAGTTTAGATTACACGGCTTCCCTGTGCCCTTGTTTATCTAAACCAACCCCTGGGGCAATGGCTTTGGCAAATCTCTCAGTAGTTGCCTTTGAGGAAATCTACCAGAAGTCCTATTCTTGTGTTTTGAAAAGTGGGTATCACTTATAAAAAATGAAATACTACACAAGAAAACAAAACAATCCTTTCAGTGACCCCCAAGCTTAGTCTCTGCTCCCTGACTACCCCATCTCTGAGCTCTTGCTGCTGTGGCTCTGCTTGGGGGCAGGGCAATGCCCAGGAACTGAATGCCAGCCTCTCTCAATCAGCCCTGATCCAGTGGGACCCACAGCTGGTTAGGAAGTCTGGATTTGGGTTTCTGTAAGGGAGTAGTTGTTATGGCCATGGTGATGAGGAGAAAGCAACCTGGTTTCAACTGTGGGCATAAAGGGATTGACACAGGTGAGCCCCATTTTTCCAGAGAGAACCACAGAAATCTGAATTAGAGATTACGTAGCAGAAATGCATTTGAATTAAAATTAATAATAATAGCTGCTGGAAAGAGAGGAAAGATCACTGACATTGAAAACACATGGGTTCCAGTCCTAGTTCTAGTCCTGTGAGCTAGGCTAATGCCATCAATCTGCTCTCTGGGCTTCAGCTTTCCTACCTAATGAATAAGAGTGGATCATATGATTTTGCGCCAGAATTACTTAATTTGGAGGATTGTACCCATTGACTCATTCAGTGATTCAATATTTATTGTCATCTTCCAAATATCAATTAAGTTTAAACACTCTATTAATCACTCCATTACTTACTTCAACATTAATCAGTGTTTATTATGCTCCAGGCACTGAGATATAAGGAGATAAAAATACTTCCCTAATGAAGAAACTGGTATAGACAAATTTCTCACTTATGGCATTATCTTTCATAGTTACCTGTTAAATATCACCACTATTTCTAGACACATTTTATTTATTTATTTATTTATTTATCCATTTATTTATTTATTTATTTATTATTTTTGACACAGAACATGAGTGGAGGAGGGACAGAGAGGGAGACAGAATCCGAAACAGGCTCTAGACTCTGAGCTGTCAGCATAGAGCCCAATGTGGGGTTCGAACTCGTGAACCACGAGATCGTGACCTGAGCTGAAGTCGGCCGCATAACCGACTGAGCCACCCAGGCACCCCTCTAGACACATGTTAAATGTCATCTCCTCCAAATGCCTCCAGTTTTTTTTTAGTGCTACGCTGGACTGTTTCATGTATCACTCATAGTCTTTTTCATATTCTTTTCATTATTAATTGTATTCCAATCTAATGTCCTTTTTTTTTTTCAAGCTCCTTAAACTTGAAGACAGGTACTGAATTGGATCTTACTGTTTTCTGTCTCTAATGGCATCAAGCACAGTGACTAATACAGTAGGCGCTAATTACATATTTGTGCGATCACATCAACTGCCACAATCCTAATTAATGGCCTTTTCTTGTCTGTGTCCAGCTGCCCTCTGTCAGTGGTGTCCCCAGACTTTTTTGAAGCTAAGGTATTCAGCTAACAGCCAGAAGGAAACCTTTCACAGGATGGAAGATTGTTTTTTCCTCGAAGACAGGGAAACTCCCATTATCAACTTCCGAAATTTAAGAAGGGCTTTTGTTAACGTGAAGAATTCTGGATCATGACACATGTGTCATGACAACCCTTCCACATGGACACCAAGAATATTCATTGCTAGCAGCTGGGTTTGGATTTCCCTTAAACCAGCTGTATGTCTGGATGGAGGTGAGAATTTGCTAAGGGCCACAGGATACCTTCTGAATTCCATAGTCAATGCAGTTCAGGAAACTGATATGGTCTGGGCTTATTGTGTTGCACTTAACTGCAATAACTTGATACAGACTATTTTTAATGCATTTGCTTTAAGAAGTGGCAACAAATATACTCTGTTGAGTGTTCATGTGTTGCATGAAAGTCTGCAAAGTAATATTACCTACTTTTTATGGAGTGCTTCCAATGTGTCAGGTTTTCATTACATGTTTATTCCAGCGAATCCTCACAATGTGAGTATAGGATTGGAAGGTGCAGTGCAGGGGAAGAGGCAGCCAGTGCCTTACTCATTAATAGGGGGTGGTTGAAATAGAATTAATTGCGGCAATCAGAAGGAGATCCCAAACAAAAGTATGTGTGTACGAAAGTTATTTGCTCCATTATTATCTCCCAGTTGATCCAGAATATCCTTATATTACTTTTCAGAAGATTTTGATAGACGTAATCCCTTCCTCCCTCTTCTCCCCACCCCTCCACTGCCCCACAAAAAAAGTAAATCCTGATAGAGCACTGTAGACTCCTGGGAATATGCACGTGCATTGCCATAATTTAATTGATCCAGGCTTGAAAAACAATCTTACTGATGCTTAGAAATCAACCAGAGCAAGATTGTTGTTAGAAAGAAATATTGCAAGCCTCAGAAGTTTCCAAATGTGTTCATGATAAAGGCCTGTGGGTCCTTTCAGCATCCTGAGCTGGGAATTTACCTGCACTCAGAAGCAGGTTTATAGCCAATCCTGTAGAGATGGAAAGGGCAGAAGGAGATGCCTTCACACGATTCACCCTTCTTCAAATGATGGCTTTGGATTTGCACCGAAATTAGACTTTCAACCCAAGTGTGCCATTGCAGTTGGCTTACTCTTGGCAAAGCAAGGCTTCCTGTTTTTCAGAAAACAGACTTGAAGAGGCTTAGACCAGAGACATAAGAGCTTTCTTGCACACTGATCAGTTTTTACAAAACAGTATTTTAATTATTTAAGTGCAAGTGAATCAGTAACATCTGAATTAGATTTTCCTAGAAAAAATACAATTGGCTTTTCAACTAAAGGGAGAAAGTGCTTGGTTGGCTAAAAGCACTTTAGGTTTTGTGGTAACCCCAAAGTGTTTGAAAAACAATTTACATATCTGATGAGCTCAAAATGTCCCTGGATTAGGCCTTGTTCCCAGGATAAAACACACAATAAATATGGACATTTTAAACAAGGATCATATTGCGTTCCATTTCACAGGGTCTCAAACTTGGTAACCAGAAGTTGAAAAAGCCTGTCCTAATTTTTTATATGACACATTTTCAAAACCATTTACAGTCTTAAAAAATTATTTAAATAATGGGAACATCTTATGAAGTAGAATTTTCTTTATTTTTTTTTTTTCAACGTTTATTTATTTTTGGGACAGAGAGAGATAGAGCATGGACGGGGGAGGGGCAGAGAGAGAGGGAGACACAGAATCGGTAACAGGCTCCAGGCTCCGAGCCATCAGCCCAGAGCCCGACGCGGGGCTCGAACTCACGGACCGCGAGATCGTGACCTGGCTGAAGTCGGACGCTTAACCGACTGCGCCACCCAGGCGCCCCTGAAGTAGAATTTTCGTAGAAATTATTCAAATAATGAAAACATCTTAGGAAGTAGACTTTTCATAGTGTCAAAGTGGAATAACTTGTCAAATAATTTATTTTTACAGTTACTTTTAACTGAGTCTATCTTTACAAGGGGGAAATTATTTCAGGAGAGTTATGAGAATATTTAGGTTCTCAGAGAGCTCTGGGACTGCGACATATTTTCCTGTAAAATGAGTCATCAAGATAATTTGTAGAACTTAGATTTGGTTATATTCATAGGAGGTTCCCACCAAACTGGGTTGATTAGTGCTTATTGATCAAATTTTGCTGCCTGGCATTGTCTTTACAAGCTCCTGTTTAACCAGTATGGATGTCTTCTGGTTGACATTTATAAATCCAGTCGCCAGAGTGAGATGGGTTTCTGACTCACCAGTGGTAAAGTTTAAATGGAAACCAAAAAGCAGGACATGTCCATTGAAAGACATTCACTTATCAGTAAGAACCTGTTATCAGCTCACTTGCTGTGAGCTGGCAATGTGGCTGGCAATTTGATGGTGACTAATTTGATGGACTTAAAGCTAGAAGATTTTGATTTTCTCTCCAACTATGTCAGTGGCGAGCAAATTATTTAGCTTTTTTCTCCTCATCTGTGGATGCCCTGTGAAGTTCTGGAGAATAGAGAGAAAAGAGGCAACTTGACATGCATGGGCCTCAGATACTGGCAAGATAAAGTTCTTCCTAGAGTTTTCATGTTGGTTTGGATTCTCTAACAGTACCTTGGCTTGATTAAATTTCTGTTAATACTTTGACTTAATTTATAAGGTATGTGCAGAGCCTTTTGCTTAAAGCTAGATCTTATTTTCTTCCAGAGTCTTGAAAATAGATGGTACTTAATAAATGCTTGTTGCATTGAATTGATTTCATATAATTAGGGCATACTTTTACATTGGAATGACGTACCTCATTTATTCTTGTATTTTTTGAGTATCTGTTCTGGTGACGTGTTCTGGTGTCCTGTTTTTATGCTGATCGTTGTTTAAGCTGCTGTGGACTTAGAGATAATGAAGTACATCCTGGACCTCAAGAAGCTTATAATGTAGAGGGAAGGTAGATAAATAGAAACAAGTAATTGTAGTTCATAATACGGGCTGTGTGTCAGAGGCTACAGTTACCTACCCCAATATCTGCTTACCTATTTCTCCTTAGAAATGAATCCCAGTTTATGTCTGGTTACGTGATCACCAAGAACAACCAGTTACATTTCCCAGCTTGCTCTGCCTTTAGGTATGGTCTGGGGAGATGTAAATAGAGACATAATGGATTTTCCAAGAGGATTGCTGAAAGGAAGCTAACTTAGGACGAAGGACTGCTTTTTTTCACAGTTGCCTTTACTCCTTTTTCTAACCGGAAACTCAAGCAGGTATCTTAAAACATGAAGGGAACTTGACTATGGAGGTCAAGTGCTAGAGTGCTGGGAGATATAGCCCAGGTCTCTGATGACACCACAAAGCAGTGTTATCAACCCTGGACTGCTTACTTCTCATTTGTTTTGTTTTATTTTTAACATGAGAAATAAGTTTCTATCTTGTTAAAGCCACTATTATTCTGGAGTTTTCTATTTATGCAGCCAATTAAAAAGCTAACAGATACAGGATATAGTGGGGGATTTCTATAAAGTAATATGGGAGTCCAGAGCAGAGGGACCTCATTGTGGCAGGGAGGCAGAAAAGTTTCTTTAGAGAAGGAAATCCTTGAATGAACCCTGAAGAAGGAATGGCAGATTGTTAAGAGGACAAAGTTGGAGAGGACAGAGATGATATTCTAGGTAAAGGGAAGAATGCTGTGTGCTGACATAGTGGCCAAAATGGGGGTCTAGTGCAGCCTTGGGAGGAAAAGGGTCCTATCCACAAAGTTCCAACTGGGAACTTCGGGGTTGCCACGTGGCTGCTTTAAACCCCTTCTCACTCACAAGATTGTGTGGGCTTTCCCAGGATTTGGGAGCAGAAAACGGAGAAGCAGTGAGGTGGGGTTGTGAGAACTTTCAAGACCAGCCAGTAGCATGGATGGAGGCCTGGCCCCCCGGGGGGAATCAACAGGTAGGTGTTGAAGGCCTCCAACATAGGAGAGACTTGGTCGTCACATCTAGAGAATGCTTCTTCTGGGAAGGAGATGGTGCTTTGTGCAATGGAAGCGCAGAAAGACACTGAGAGAGGTCAAGGTTAAAATATGGAACAAACACTGAAAACTCAAGCAGGTCTATGACTTTGGGACATCTTGGCGTAGTCTGAGTAATTATGAAATCATCTGGCCATATCTCTCTCTGGTATTTGCTTTTCTTGGTGTGGGATGTTGCAGATGCAACAGGGAACAAAGAAGAAAAAAAGAGCACTGACATTTGTAGCCTATTATGGGATGAATCTGGGTAATTGGTATGTGGTATGAGAAGCCCAATATAGAAAAAACAGAGCGTCTATACAGGGGCTGGGATACTAATTTCAGGAGGTGATTTATCTGAAAGTTTGCAGTAAATGAAAGCCCCGGGGAATGGTGGAGGAAGAGATGATAAAAGGTGGACATCTGTTTTACTTCATATGCTAGGATGTCACCCTGCTTGCTTAGGGAAGAGGGAACTCTCCAGATCTGCATAGTGGTTGGGGGGCCGGGGGGTTGGAAGAAAGGGAAGAAAATGCAGTTAAATGTGCCAATATAACAGTTCCAGGACAGTCTCATTTCCCAAGAAAAATGTGACATTCTGGGACTCTCCGCCCTTGCAAAAATAATAGGTGAAGAGATCTGTTTCTTAGAGGAATATCTCATATGAATCAATTTCTCTAGGAAAGCCAGAGATTCAGAGCATAATTTCAAAAGGAGATAGGGCTCCGGTGGGGCCTTTGTGGTGTCCATAGACTACCTGTGTTTTGGACAATTGTCCAATCGAGGACTGCATTGACTTGGGCCTGGGATCCTTAGCTTAGAACATCATTCTGGATTCATCATAGAATGTCTTTGTCTATAAGAGCATAGATGCCAGCATGCGATCTCTTGTGGTCAGAGACCTACCTCCAACTCATCCAAGGAAGTTAATACCCACAGGTCTGTAAGCCAGAGAGAAAGAAACACCGTTGGCATTTTGCTGTTTCCCTGCTGTGTCCATGCCTTGCCTATGCAAGCCTTGTCTATGAAGGCATGGCATGGCATGGCATGGATTCTGGAACAGACTGCCTAGAGTCTGCTACTTATTAACTGTGTGACCTGTGTAAGTTAATTAGCTTTTCTGGGTCTCCGTTTCCTTCTCTTCGCAACTGCCTGTGCTGAAGGGTGTGTGCGTGTGTATATGCATGTGAGTGTGCATGCGTTTCTAGGTTTTGGATTATTTCCAGTTGACTTGGGAAAATTTTTTGTATGTTAAGATTACTAATATATTGTCCTCCAGAAAGACTACAAATGCTTTTTCAGGATTTTCTGTCCTTTTGTTATTTATTAACGATATTTTTGACACACAGGCATTTTAATTCTTTGTATGGCCAGGTGAATCCCGTTTTGCTTTTCGATTCATACAATTGCTTTGGCTTAGAAAGCTTTTCTCATCCCGACAGACACACCTGTACGTAAACTTCACGGTATCATCTTACATTGAAGTTTGTAATCCACTTAACAGCTATTTTTATACATGAAGTGAAGTTCTAGGTAGATTTTTTTTTTTTATCGGATGGTTCAGCTGATTTTCTCAAAACTGTTGAATAATTTATTGTTGCTTTAGCAGATGTTAAATTAGTATATAGTGTAGTTTGTTTTTAGCCTCATGATTCTTTTTTTTTTTTTTAATTTTTTTTTCAACGTTTTTTATTTATTTTTGGGACAGAGAGAGACAGAGCATGAATGGGGGAGGGGCAGAGAGAGAGGGAGACACAGAATCGGAAGCAGGCTCCAGGCTCCGAGCCATCAGCCCAGAGCCTGATGCGGGGCTCGAACTCACGGACCGTGAGATCGTGACCCGGCTGAAGTCGGACGCTTAACCGACTGCGCCACCCAGGCGCCCCTAGCCTCATGATTCTTGTCGATACCACTTTGTTTAACTACAGTAGTACTATATTTTAGTAAGTCTGCTGGATTACTTTATCTTCTCAAAATCTTCTTACCTGTGTTTTTCTCTCGCTGATATTGATAAATGGACTTTAGGTCATTTTCTTCTTAAGGCAATTTCTACTAGAACAAAAGAAATACTTTAGAAGTATTAAATCTCTCACATAAAGACACAATCCTTTCTGATATATATTATTATTGTTTTCTTTGTATGGGTCATGCACATTTTGAGAACTGTCAGTCCACCAGTATTTCACCATTGTCCACTGTAAGATCCTGCAAAACTATTTCACTTTGGTGCACGTGTAAGCACATGTGTGTGAGTGCACACACACAATCACACAGAGGGAGCTCAGCATCTGACATAAACCGCCGCTCTTTTTAAGATTTGGCCTTTGTAAATGACTCCCCTCTAATTACAGAGAGCATTCCTCTAGTATCTCTTTGTAGATGATATTTTAATCTCAACATCCTTGACCATTTGCAGTGGCAACAGTGAATCTCAAACTTTCCTAAGGGCTGACTTCAACCTCTTCAGCTAAGGAATAAATGGTCAGGTGTCCATTTTATGAGTGGCAGCCTTTTAACTCAGTAGAAACAATATAATGGACTGAACAATGAACAAGCATTCATTGCTGGGATCTTTGAAGGTACCCGATACCGCTCTCCGCCTGATTTATAAGCCAAATGATAAATAAAACATGAGTCAGCAGGTGGAGCACTTTATTACTGATAGAGACTAGCTTGAGGGTAGAGCTCAGCATGAGAGCCCAAATGAACCCCTCAGCCACAGCTTCCCACTGGTTGAGTTACAGAAGGAAGGAGGAAGAAGGTCTGTTATTCTGAGAATTCTGATAGGTTATCTCAACTCCAAAGTAGGAGAATGGCTATCACTCTCAACCCAGTAACTCTCTTCCCCTTTGGTGGGATGAGAAAAGAGGCACAATCTATCCTTGTGAAAACCAGGAGGGAAAAGAGGCATTCCCTCTCAAAACTCAAGGACAAGGGCAGGGACTTTATTTCTGTGTAATCTCAGCTAGAGAAAGAGGCTTGACTTCTCTTTATTGGTCTCATCACTTATTTTCTCAGCAAATACTTCTGTGCCCACCCTGCCGCAGGCATAGTTCTAGGCAATGGGGGATCAGCCCTGGAGACTGAAGACAAAACAGAAAGTCCCCGCTTTCTTGGAATTTGCTATCTGCAGGAGGAAATGCAGATCACAAACAAAATAAAGATAACTGTTAAGTGGTGAGAAGCCATTAAAAGTAGAACAGGACGATGGGAAGGGATGAGGGATTGGGGGTGGTTCTTGAGTCTGGATGAGTCTCTGAGGAGGTCACGTTGAGCTGAGGCTCCAACGATGAGGCGAAAGAATCAGCACGGCGAAGACCTGGAAGGAGAAGGCGGCTGCAAGAGGCGGCATCTCGGTCCCCAAGGCAGGAATAGCTTCAAAGAGTCCCTGAACCTACACCTTGTGTTCTTGTGAACCAGCCACCGTGGCACAGAGGTCTCTGACCGGTCACCATGGCACTCAGAGACCAGGTTGCACTGCAATTTGGCATGGCATTTCCACTATAACAAGCATTGGTGCCTTAAATCTTTACTTGTTTAAAGGACATGTGATTAAAATGATTACTTTTGCTCTGCATACGTTCTTATGAAGAAAAACAAACCCACTTGATCTGGAGGGCTGGGAATGAATCAAAACTGAGACCACAGTCTAACCTTTTAACACCCTTAACAGCTATGATGGTGGTATTGGACAGAGACCTCTCTAGTGGCCAATAGCAGATAATCCTACTACCGTATGGGCTCGGCACTTGGGATACAAAGGTGGAGAAGGCAAACTTGGTCCCTGCTGTAGCCAAGAGTCTTATGGGGATGATAGATGCTAATAATAATTAAACAAGACATTGATTTTTCCTGGTTAGAATTATTCCTAGGTATTTTGTTCTTGTGTAGCTTAGGCGAATGAAATTATTTCCTCCATTTTATATTTTAATCGGTTTTTGCTAGTTGTAATAGTTTGCGAGGGCTACCATAACAAAATGGCACAGGCTGTGTGGCTCAAACAACAGCAGTTTATTTTCTCATAATTTCGGAGGCTAGCAGTCCAAGATCAAGGTATCAGCGGGTTTGGTTTCTTGAGACCTCTCTCCTTGACCTCTCTCCTCTCTCCTTGATGATCTTCTTGCACTGTCCTTGCATAGTCTTTCCTCTGCACACATGCATGTCAGGTGTCTCTCCTGTTTCCAAATTTCCTCTTTAATAAGGACACCAATCAGATTGGATTAGGACATACCCTAATGGCTTCAGTTTGACTTAACCACTTCTTCATAGGCCCTATTTCCAAATACTGTCACATTCTGAGGTATTGGGGGTTAAGAGTCAAATGAATCTTGGAGTGGGGATACAATTCAGCCCATACCACCTGTAAATAGGAAACCTATTTATTTGTATATATTTAAGGAGTATTCAGCTACTTTACTGAGTCTCTTCCTAATTCTAAAATAATATAATTATTTTCCTTTTGAGTTTTCTGGGTATACGGTCATGCCATCTGAAAAAGTGGGAAAATTCTCTCTTTAATCAAAACTTTGTTTATGTTGGCCAGAGCTTTCAGAACAATGATAAATAATGGTCATGGGGGGGATCTTATTTTAAAACTGATTTTAATGTTAGCAGCGCCCCATTAATATTAATTTAACAAATCTTTATTGAACTCCTATTCCATTTCATGTATTGCTGTAGGTGCTGAAGATATCAAGATGAATAAAATGGACAAAAATTCTGGCCTGTATGGAGCTTTCATTTCAGTTGGGAGAGATAGACACTAAACATTAATAAGGAAGACATATAGCACGTTAGAGGGTGCTAGGTGCTGCAGAGTTGGAAAAACAGGGCATGGAAAAAGGAAGTGCTGAGGTAGGTTGAAACTGCAGTGAGTGACGAGGGAAGGCTATGGTGACACTGAGTACAAGTGGATAATCGAGGAGTAAGTGTCAGAGGCAGGGGGAACAGCAAGTGAAAAGGCCCTAGGGTGGAAACATGCCCGATATGTTTGAGGAAAAGGCAAAGACCCCAGTGTTGCAGTTGTGACGGGAGATGATGTCAGAGAGAAAACAAAGGGTGTGGAAAGTCTCGCAGGCCATTGACTTTTCTTCTACGTGAAATGATGAGCCCTGGAAAAAATTTTGAGCAGAGACCTGGCAGGATCCATTGTATCTTGACAGAATCACTCTGTGTTGAGAACCAGTTATAAAGAAGGAAGGAATCAGGCAGGGTAGTTGGACTATTGCAATCACACCAAGAAGACAGGGTAACGTGGAATAGGACGACAGAGGTGGTGGGAAATCGACAGATTCTGAGTATGTGTTAAAGACAGGGCCACATTGTGCGTGGGGGGTAAGATAGAGAAAAGAATCGGCGACTTCATGGTTTTTGGTTCGAAAACCTGAATAAGCAGAATTGCCGTTGTGAATATGGCACTGAGGGAGGAAAAATTTAGGGGGGGATGTGAGGGATACTGAGCTTGAGATGATCTAACAGGCATCCAAATAGAGATGCTGAACAGACAATTCGATTTGAACCTGGAGTTCAGGGGAAAGCGTCGCCCTAAAGATATCGATATGGATGTTGTTAACATGTGGTAAGCCAGGGCAATAGATAATCGCACAGAAGGAATGAGTAGAAGCAGAGTAGAGGAAAGGTCCAAAGACTGAGTGCTGGTGCACTCCAACATTTAAAGCTTGGGGGAAAGATGAAGAGCCAGTAGCCAAGAAGAAGCAATGCTTGTAATAGGAGGAAAACCATGGAGTATAACAAAGTAGAAGACAAAGTGTCTCAAGAAGATAGAATAATCAACGATATAGAGTGCAACAGACAGGTCCTATGAGAATGGGTTCTGCAAAAGAATTTAGCAAAAGGCAAGTCATTAGTGACTTTGACCAGAGTCATTTTATTAGGGTGGGATAGGTGAAAGCGAAAGACTGGAGCAGGCTTAAGAGAGAAGAGGAGGGAAATTAGAGAAAGCGAGTATGAATAATTCTTTCAAAAAGTTTAGCTAAAGAAATAGAAAAGTAGCTGAAAGGGGAAATGGAGTCCAGAGAGGGTATCCTAAAATCCTTCATAAAAATCAACTCCACTAAGGTATAATTGTATGTAATAAAATGTACCCATTTTGAATGTTCATTTTGATGAGTTTTGACAAACTCATATGCCCATGAAACCACACCATAACTGGGATAGACAACATTTATGTCATCCCCTAAAGTTCCCCTGTGCCCCTTTCCAGTTAATCCCTCTACTGCCGACCCAGGCAACCACTAATTTGCTTTCTGTCACTATAGATTATAGTTGCCTTCTATAGAGTTTCATTTAAATGGAATCATACAGTATATGTTTTTTGTGTCTGGATTTTTTTCAGTCAATAATAATCTTTTTTAGATTCATCCATGTTGTTGAGCTTGTCATAGTTCACTCTTTTTATCTCTAAGTGGTATTCTTTTGCTTTTCTATACCACAATTTGTCCATTCACTTGATGATGGATATTTATATTTGTTCCACTTTTGGGCAATTATGAATATAGATGCTATGAATATTTGTGTGTAAGTCTTTGTGTGGACCTATGTTTTCATTTCTACCGTATAAATACTTTAGAAATGGAGTTTCTGGGTGAAATGGAGTCTGTACAACTTTATAAGAAACTGTGCATTTGCTTTCTGAAGTGACTGTACAATTTTCCTACCAGCAGTATATGAGATTTACAGTTGTTGCAAATTCTGACAACATTTGGTATAACCAGTCTTTTTAATTTTGACTAGTCTAGTGGGTATGTAGTGGGTGTCTCATGATTTTAAATTTCTTCATAAGGCTGTTTTGGCAATTTAGAATTTGCAAGGAATTTGTCCACTTCACCAGAGCTGTCCAATTTATTGTTCTAATGTTCGTCGTGATATTTGCTTACTTCCCTTTTAACGTCTGTATGGTCTGTAGTAGCACCTTTAGTTTCGTTTGTGATATTGGTATTTTGTAACTTCAATCGTTTTTGTTGTTACTGATGATGACTACTTTAACTAGAATCTTATCAAATTTGCTGTTTTCAAAGAACCAACTTTTTTTTTAAATTGAGATTTATTAATTGGAATATTATATTGGTTTTGGGTGTACAACATGGTTCATTATTTGTATGTGTTGGCACATGATCACCATAGTAAGTCTAGTTAACATTCATTACCATACACAGTTATAATTTTTTTCTTCCAATGAGAAACTTTAAGATTTACTCTTGGCAACTTTCAGATGTAGGATTCCGAGTTATTAAGCATAGTAACCATGCTGCACATTACATTTCCGTGACTTATTTATTTTATACTTGGAAGTTTATACTTTTTGGTCACCTTCAACCATTTTACCCACTTCCCATCCCTTGCCTCTGGCAACCGCCAATCTGTCCTCTGTATCTATGAGTCTGATTTTGTTTTGTTTTTCAGATTTCACGTATAAGTGAAAGCATATGGTATTTGTCTTTCTCTGACTTATTTTACTTAGTATACTGCTCTCAAGGTCCATCCATGTTGCTGAAAATGGCAAATCCCCTTTGGATGAATAATATTTATATATCTCAAATTTTATGTATCTCAAATATATGTCCTGTGTGTGTGTGTGTGTGTGTGTGTGTGTGTGTGTGTGTCTGTGTGTATACACACCACATCTTCTTTATCCATTCATTCAGTGATGAACAATTAGGTTTTTTCCATGTCTTGGTTATTGTAAATAATTCTGCAGTGAACATAGGGTGCACATATCTTTTCAAGTTAACGTTTTCATTTTCTTTCGACAACTACACAGAAGTATATGGTAGTTCTCTTTTTAATTTTTGAAAAGAAACTTCATGCCATTTTTCATAGTTGTTGCTCAAATTTACATTCCCACAACAATGCACAAGGGTTCCATTTTCTCATTATTTCTTATAATTTTTGATAATAGCCATTCTAACAAGTGTGAGGTTGTATCTCACTATGGTTTTGATTTGCAGTTCCTTCTTGATTAGTGATGTTAAGCACATTTTCATGTACCTTTTGGCTATCTGTGCATCTTCTTTGGAAAAATGTCTATTCGGATCCTCTGTCCACTTATAGTTTGATTGTTTATTTTTGCTATTGAGTTGTATGTTCTTTATGTATTTGACCTGTTAGTCCTTTATTAGATATATAATTTGCCAACATTTTCTCTCATTCTGTAGTTTGTCTTTTCTTTTTGTTGATAGTTACCTTTGTTGTACAGAAGCCTTAAAAAGTTTTTAATGTTTATTCTTGAGAGAGAGAGAGAGAGAGAGAGAGAGAGAGAGAGAGCGAGCATGCATGCAAGTGGCAGAGGGGAAAGAAAGGGAGACAGAGGTTCTGAGGCTGGCTCCATGCTGACAGCAGAGAGCCAAATGTGGGGCTCAAACTCACAAACTATGAGATCATGACCTGAGCCTAAGTTGGACACTTAACCAATTGAGCCACCCAGGTGCTCCCAGAAGCCTTTTAGTTTGGTGTAGTCCCACTTGTTTATTTTTGCTTTTGTTATCTTTGATTTTTTAAAATTTTAAATGCTTATTTATTTTTGAGAGAGAGAGAGAGAGAAAGTCAGGGAGGAGCAGAGAGAGGGGGAGACACAGAATCCAAGCAGGCCCCAGGCTCTGAGCTGTCAGCACAGAGCCTGATGTGGGGCTCAAACCCACGAACAGTGGGATCATGACCTAAGCTGAAGTCAGATGCTTAACCGACTGAGCCACCCAGGCACCGTTCCATGTGTCTTTAAAAAACAAATGTGTACAGGGGCGCTTGGGTGGCTCAGTCGGCTGAGCGTCCGACTTCGGCTCAGGTCATGATCTCACAGTTCGTGGGTTCGAGCCCCCGTGTCCGGGTCTGTGCTGACAGCTCAGAGCCTGGAGCCTACTTGAGATTCTGTGCCTCCCCCTCTCTCTGCCCCTCCCCCACTCGCTCGCGCGCGCGCGCGCGCGCACGCGCGCGCTCTCTCTCTCTCTCTCTCTCAAAAATAAACATTAAAAAAATTTTTTTTAAAAACAAATGTGTATTCTGCTGTGATTGGATAAAGTCTTCCAAAAATGTCAATCATGTCAAATTTTTAGTGTTGCTCAAGTCCTCCATGTGCTTACCAATTTTTAGTCTTGTTTTTCTATCTATTAGTAAGAGAGCAGTGTTGAAATTTGTAACTATAGTCATCATTTTGTCCATTTTTCCTTTCAGTTCTGTTAGTTTTTGACTCATATATACTGAAATTCTTTTATTGGGTGCACATACATTTGGGATTGTAATGACTTCATGGTGAATCAACTCTTTTGTCATTTTGTTGTTGTTATTGTTGTCATTTGTTATTACTTGGCTTTTGCCTAAAGAATATCCTTTTACATTTTTTTTTTTGTAATGTACGTCTACTGTTCATGAATTTTCTGAACTTTTTGGTCTCAAAAGTTCTTACTTCACCCTCATTTTGAAAGCTATTTTTAATTGCACATTGCATTATGGGACTTAAGGATTTTTAAAATCATTTGAAAAACATAATTCCATTGTCTTCTGGCTTGCATACTTTCTTGTGAGAATTTGTATATTTGTTCCTCTGTGTATAAGGTCTTGTTTCTTTGGCTGCATTTAAGATATTCTCTTTATCAGTGATTTTTAAAAATTTTATTATTATATGACTCTGTGTTTGTGGGAGTGTGTGTGTGTGTGTGTGTGTGTGTGTGTGTGTGTGTGTGTGTTTATTATGCTTGGGATTTATTGTGTTTCTTCAGTCAGTAGGTTTAGAGCTTTAGTAAAATTTTGAAAAAAATCAGCCATTATTACTCTCCTTTTTTTCTAAGACTGTAATTACATAAATATTAGACTTCTTGATATCACCCTAGAGGACACTACGGTAATTTTATTTTCGCCTCATATCTCTTAGTGATTTGTATTGTATAAATTCTATTATTATGCTTTCAAGTTTACTTACCTTTTCTTTTGCAGTGTCTAATCTGGTGTTCAACTCATTCGGTAAACTTTTCATTTCAAATTTCATATATATTTTTTATCTCTAACCATTTCCTTAGGTTCATTTAAATAGCTTCCTTTTCTCTCCTTATTCTGTTCATGTTTTCCTGTAAATATTTGCACATAATCATAATAGTTGCTTTAGGATTCTTATCTACTTGTTATCTCTGGGTTGATATCAATTCACAGATTTCTCTCCTGATTATCTGTCACATTTCCTACCTTTTGGCATGTTTACTAATTTTTTATTGAATGTTGAACATTATGGTGCGTATTGAGTGGATTTTGTTGTCCTCCTCTAGAGAGTGTTGAGCTTTGTTTTAGCAAGCACTTAAAGCTGCTGCAGATCAATGTGCTTCTGTTGAAATCTGTTTTTAAACTTTGCTTAGGCAGATATTGAGTAAACTGTAAAATTGTCTTCTATTATTTTTAAGTTAATTTTGATTTTCCAGCCCTCTTATTTTCTCTGTTCTCTTTCTTCAACTGTTATTAGAAAAATGTTGAAACTTTAAATCTTCTCTTCATGCTCTAAACCTTTATTTCATACTTTCCATGACATTTTTGTTTACATTAAGTTCTGGGAGATTTCCTTAGCTTAATGTGAGGTTACTAATTTGCTGTTCATCAGTACTTATTTTGCTATTCAGCTAATCTTTTGAGTTTGCTTCAAAGATTGTACATTTTTCATTTTAAGATCTCTAGTTATTTTACATAATAGCTTTTTCTTATACCATAGATATGATATCTTCTCTTATTCCTTTGAGAATATTATTACCCTTTTGTAAAAATTTTTTATTTATTCTATTAACTGTGTATCCTCAAATGTTAGCTCTTTTTTTGTTGGGTTTGGTACTTTTCTCCAGGTGTTGGTTGATTCTGGGTTTATACTTCTTTCAAATTGCCTTATTATTTTTATACAGATGCTGTTATATATTGTAATTACTTTGAGTTATTGTAGGGGAGAGGTAAATTGTTCAGCTGGGCAGTACGTGACGGTAGCTCATCTTCTGGGTGAGTAGGGTTATATCTTACTCCAAAGTATAGCTAAACTTCTGTGGAACTTCCCTATCTTTTGGACCTACACATTCATACTTCTTAGAAGCAAAAGTCAGCCACTTACTTATCTTGTCCCAAATTAGGGATGAATGAGTACATAGAGAAAACCACTGTCCTGAATGCTTCAGGTGTAGTAATCAGCTAACTCATTCTCTAAACTCTACCTTTCACACACATCACTTCTGCGTTTGGAGTGTCCTATATACACTTTCAACTTAGGCAAAGTGTTCTCAGTTATCATTACATAGTGGTTTTTACTTCATTAATGTTTTGTTTCTATCTATCTATCTATCTATCTATCTATCTATCTATCTATCTATCTATCATCTATCTATCTATCTATCTATCTATCTATCTATCTATCTATCTATCAGTAAAGGGCTTCTGAACAAGTTTATTCTACCGACCAAATTTTCTTGTGTTCTAGAGTGGTTATTAAGGTTTAAAAAATTTTTTTTCTATCATTTCACAATAAATACTTGAATCTCTCCTGTGGTATATCTTCTTCATATTTATTTGGTTAATTTTCTGTTTTCGTAGTAAATCTTGCCATAATTTAATATCCCATGTTGTTGATTTCAAGTAACCAACTTCTATAGTTGTTAATTTATTTTCTGCTTTATTTTACTGATTTTATTTGTTTGCTTAATTTTTTAATTTCACTCTATTTCATTTAATAAAAATTGAAATGATTACTTTGCCTTATATTTCTGTTTTGGCTGTATCTCACAAGTTTAGTTTATAAACTTATTTCTTAAATTATCTTCTGAATTATTTGTTATGATAGTTTGACTCTTAAGTCAAAGAGAAAATGGGAAGGCTTTGTAATTTCTAATTACTAAGGTTTTAAAAAGCTTTTGTTTTTCTTTCTGGAAGTCTCAGCAAGTATCTTGTCATATATCATTAATTCAGATTATGTTTGTGCTCATCTATGTATCAAGTTATGTACTCATATTTGTGCTAATTATTATGGTCAGGGTGGTGATAAATGAGGCAATCTGGCCTTAAATAAAACAGGTGACTAATAATGGGGGACAAGTGGTTCCCCAAAGACTATAGACTAGAGTGTTGCTTGAATGGGGAAAAAGAGGAATGGATTCTAGATGGCAACCAAAAATACCCACTAGAGTAGACATCCATTTTCCTTCCTTATTTTATTATGAACATCATAATGAAAAGTTAATGGCTGCTGCATTATCTTTGCAAACCCTACTAATGACATAGAAATCAAGAACAAAATCACAATCTTATATTTGCCTTTTAACTCAGTTTTGAAACTCAGTTTTTCCTTGTACTGTCCATTTGAAATTGTTAAGATTTATATCACTGTTCTTATGCTTCAGAATTGGTAACTGAGGCTTATAAAAATAGAATAACTTCTCTGTTGTTCTGCACTTAGTTTCCTTGGACTAGACAAGGCAGCACACTTTCCAGCTGCAAATTCAACCAAACACCATATGTCTTCTTTACCTATACTCCAACAAGTTTTTCTCATTTTAAAATTGCCATATAATTTTTGGTGCCAATTACCCTATTTTGAATTGCTACTAAAAAACCCTATCATTTTCACTTATGATTACTTTTTTCTTAGGGGTAAATTACATATAGTCTTAACCTCATAATTCTGGTTAGGCTGATGTCAGTAAATAATATGATGTCCTTTTTAATACCATATTTGAAAATTCTCTTGCATTGTTTATAGATTTCATTTTGTGTTTTTCTCTATTTTTAGGTTAAGTGATTTAAAATTTTATTATCTTTTTAACCAGGTTATGAAGATTGTATTCATGTTTACTAGAACAGTGCTTTCTGTAATTTCACAATCTGGTAACAGTATTCATTCTGTAAAATTATGACTCCCTAGAGGTCCACTATGAAGTGGGGGCAAGGTTTTTTTTTAGTTGAAACTTTCAAGCAAGATACATGCTTGATTTTTTTTACTTTGATGTTACAGTGATAAGGAAATTTTTCATTAGGGAATAGACGCTTTAACTCTGTTCTTTGGCCTTAATTTCATTTCCTGAGGTTGGATACATTGTTATATATAGTAGTTGGAATTTATACTGTGGAGTAGCTTGAGAAACTGTGTTTTGCAGTTGGCATAAAAGTACAAACCATTCATACAAACAAAAATTCATGGTTTGATGCTCATGTTTTAGTCTAACACCATGACCATAATTATTTAGCTTTCTATTTAAAGGGTCCTTAGCCTAATGAAAACAAATCTTGGGAATAGTTCCTTTTTTATTATACAAGTCCTGATATTTTTCTTCTCAAAAATATCAGAATGTATTTCATTTTATCTGGCTCATAAGATTGATGTTTGGAATGTCACAAACTTATAAAAACTGTAATGTAGAGTTGTTTCATACTCTATATTTTTACTTTATTAGAAGAGATGTATATTTCTTCAGCTTTATATGTATGAAAAGAGCAACATTGTATAGTAGAAAGATCACTGGCTTTGGATTTAGAAGATTCTAGCTCTCGCATGGGCTCTAGCATGATGTAGCTGTGAAATATTTGGTTGGACACTTGATTCTCTGAGCTTGTTTTCCCGTGTATTTATGGGAATAATAATATCTGCCTGACCTTAAAGAGCAATTGAGAGAATCATGTGAGATAGTACACACGCAAGATGCTTTGGGAACTGCCAAAAGCAATGCCAAGTGGTGACTGTGTTAGCTTTGTGTATATATCCGTGCTTCGGGCCCAAGTGTAAGCAAAGCTCCACCAGGCCGTTTAAGAAGGGAGAAGGGAAAGAATTCGTGAAAGATAGGCCCCTTTCCTTAAAGAAATTCTTTTCATCTGATGTCTAATTTGGGTAGGTTGAGACATGCCCTATTTTTATACTGTGGAGAATAGCATCATCGTGGCTACATCATGTTCATTTTCTGGATTTTCACTTTTGTTTCCATAGAGTGTGATATTTTAGATTCCCAAATGCTTACTCATGATTCTGACTTTCTTTCAAATAGTAGTGCATCTTCTTTATATTTTAGTTGTAATTGTTACAAATACAGCACAATTTCTTATGCTAATTTTTTTAAGCATTTAAAATATCTTTCCGTCTCTGATTTTATTTTTGTATGTGTGATTAATGCCATAAGTATATCAATTATTTCAGTCAAATGTCATCATTCAGAAGATTCGTTCAGATTAATTATCTTAATAACTTTGTTGTGGAGATGGGTTATGTGGCACTTAGGCACAGGTAAGCAGTGGGTACTGATAATAATAAGTCAAATAAGGTAGTCTTCGGGCGACTTTATATTCAAATCAGGAAAATGGAGGCTCACACAGCTCGAATAGAATGTGATAAGAGCTAACTGTAGTGATATAAAGAATAGAGTGCTCTAGCTTGGATTGGACATCAATGTATTTTTTTTTTAATTTGGTAACCAAAAGAAGGATGAACACACCTAACATTTTAACACATCAATAATTCTTCTTTTTATCTAGAGAAGAGCTTATGAATTGGCGGCTGTAGGCAGGATTTGGCTTGCATACATTTTTGTTTTGGCTCACAGCATATTTTAAAACTTTGAGCCAACATGTAAACATTGTATTTTATACAAACATCCACATTTCCCAGTTTGTTTTGAAAAAATTTATAGATTTGCCAACATCAGTTCTGCTTTTGTACATGACAGTCATTTGGGGATGAACGGAACCTACCTGCCCTAAAGGCCAAGTGCTTTCAAGTTGACTATTGGCTGTGCTACTTCACACACCCTTCTGCTTGTCATTTCTTTTTTCTTTTTAAAGCTTATGTATTTTGGGGGGGGGAGGGGCAGAGAGAGGTAAAGAGAATTTCAAGCAGGCTCTGCACTGTCCGTGTAGACCCTGACATGGGGCTCAAACTCAGGAACTGTGAGATCATGACCTGAGCCAAAGTCGAGTCAAAGATGCTTAACTGACTGAGCCATTCAAGTTGTCATTTCTGAAACACCCAGGTTGGTTCTTACCTCAGAACCTCTGCATCTACTGAACTGTAGTCTGGAAACCTTTTTTTTTTTTAATCATTTTAATTCCAATGTAGTTAACATAGAGTATTATAATAATTTCAGGTGTATAATATAGTGATTCAGCAGTTCCATATAATACTCAATACTCATCAAGATAAGTGTGCTCTTAAATTGCTTTATCTGTTTCACTTGTTCCCCACCCTCCCCAGCCATCTTCCCTCAGTAACAACCTGTGTGTTCTCTATAGTTAAGAGTCTGTTTCTTGATTTGTCTTTCTCTTTTTTCCCTTTTCTTCATTTGCTTTGTTTCTTAAATTCCACATGAGTGAAATCATATTGTATTTGTCTTTCTTAGTGGATTATTTCACTTAGCATTATACTCTCTAGCGCCATCCATGTTGTTGCAAATGGCAAGATTTGATTATTTTCTATGGCTGAATAATATTCCATTATATATATATATATATATATATATATATATATATATATATATATATTCCCAAACTTCTCCATCTATTGATGGACACTTGGGCTGCTTCCATAGTTTGGTTATTGTAAATAATGCTGCAGTAGGGGCACCTTGGTGGCTCAGTTGGTTAAGCATCCAACTCTTGATTTTGGCTCAGGTCATGATCTTGCAGTCATGAGATCAAGCCCCATATTGGGCTCCATGCTGAGCAAGGAGCCTATTTGGGATTCACTCTCTCTCTCTCTCTCTCTCTCTCTCTCTCTCTCTCTCTCCCCCTCTCTCTCTCTGCCTTGCCGCTCTCTCTCAATAAATATATAAATAAATAAACATTAAAAAAAATAATGCTGCAATAAACAAAGGGATGCATGTATCCATTTAAATTAGTGTCTTCATATTCTTTGGGTAAATACCCAGTAGTGTAATTCCTGGATCTTAGGGTAGTTCTATTTTTAATTTTTTGAGGAACCTACATACTGTTTTCCATAGTAGTTGCACCAGTTTGCATTCCAACCAACAGTGCACAAGGGTTCCTTTTCCTTCACATCCTCACCAACACTTGCTTCCTGAGTTTTTGATTTTAGCCATTCTAACAGGTGTGAGATGGTATTTCATTGAGGTTTTGATTGCATTTCTCTGATAATGAGTGATGTTGATCATCTTTTCATGTGTCTTTTGGCATTCTGTATTTCTTCTTTGAGTAAATATCTGTTCATATATTCCACCTATTTTTTTAAGTTTATTTATCTTGAGAGAGACAGAGAGTGTGTGAGTGAGGGAGGGGCAGAGGCAGAGAGGGAGAATCTCAAGCACTGACAATGCAGAGCCTAATGCAGGGCTCGAATTCACAAAACTATGAGGTCATGACCTGAGCCAAAATCAAGAGTCAGATGCTTAACCAACTGAGCCACCAGGTACCCCTTCCACCATTTTTTAAATTGGGTTCTTTGGAGATTTTTTGGTGTTCTGGTATATAAGTTATTTATATTTTGGATACTAACCATTTATCAGATATGTCATTTGTGAGCGTCTTCTCCCATTCAGAAGGTTGCCTTTTGGTTTTGTTGGTTATCTGCTGTGTAGAAACTTTGATTTTGATGTAGCCCCATAAGTTTATTTTTGCTTCTGTTTCCCTTGCCTCGGGAGACATATCTAGAAGGATGTTGCCACAACCAATGTCAGAGAAATTACTGCTGTATTTTCTTCTAGGATTTTTATGGTTTCAGGTCTCAAATTTAGGTCATCAATACATTTTGAATTTATTTTTGTGTAAGGAAGTTGTCCAATTTCATTCTTTTGCATGTAGCTATCCAGTTTCCCTGGTATCATTTGTTCAAGACAGTGTCTTTTTCCCATTGCATATTCTTTCCTCCTTTGTCAAAGATTAATTGACCATATAATTGTGGCTATATTTCTGGTTTTCTATCCTGTTATTGGTCTATGTGTCTATTTTTGTGCCAGTATCATACTGTTTCGATTACTACATCTTTGTAATATAACCTGATGTCTGGAACTGTGATATGCCCAGCTTTGTTTTTCCTTTTTGAGATTGTTTTGGCTATTTTGGGTCTTTTGTGGTTCTCTACAAATTTCAGTATTGTTTGTTCTAGTTCTGGGAAAAATGTTGTTGGTATTTTGATAGGGATTGCATTAAATATGTAGATTATTTTGGGTATTAGAGACATTTTAACAATATTTATTCTTCCAGTCATGACCATGGAATATCTTTCCAGTTCTTTGTGTCATCTTCAATTTCTTTCATCAATGTTTTATAGTTTTCAGAGCACAGGTCTTTCACCTCTTTGGTTAAGTTTATTCCTAGGTATCTAATAATTTTTGGTGCAATTTTAAATGGGATTTTTTTTCTTAATTTCTCTTTCTGTTGCTTCAATATCAGTATATAGAAATGCAACAGATTTCTGTATGCAGTAAAACTTTGGTTTGCGAGCATAATTCGTTCTGGAAACATGTTTATAATCCAAAACACTTGTATATCAAAGTGAATTTCCCCATAATAAATAATGGGAACTCAGATGACTTATTCCACAACCCAAAAATATTCATATAAAAATGATTATAATACTGTAGTATAATGCAAAATAAAAAATAAAATACAAATTACAAAGAAAAATAAATAAATAACTTGCACTTCCCTTTGAAAGCCTTCGTGGCTGGTGTGAGGGAGACAAGAGACAGGAGGATTACTGTGTAGGACAACTTTCTCTATCACTAACACAATCACTGCTATCTATTGGAGCAATGGAATATTTCTTTTTGTGCACCTTTCACAAGGAATCTATCCAATGTCACTTGCTTTTGGCTACTTTTGAGAATTTTGTGGAAATATGACATTTCATTGATGATCACACACAGTCCCGCAGTGAAAGAGAGAGAGAAGAACCTTTGGCTCAGCTGTGATTCTGTGACATTTGGCATCACCTGCTACTTGTATTGCAAGACATCGCTCGTTCATCAAGTTAAAATTTATTAGAAATGTTTGCTTTTCTTGCAGAACACTCGCAAAACAAGTTACTCACAATCCAAGATTTTACTGTGTTGATTTGTATCCTATGACCTTTCTGAATTCATTTTTCAATTCTAGAGTGTTTTGGTGAAATCTTTAGGGTTTTCTCTATATAATATGTCATCTACAAATAGTGAAAGTTTTACTTTTTCCTTACCAACTTGGATACCGTTTATTTCTTTTTGTTCTCTTATTGCTGTGGCTAGAACTTCCAGTACTATGTTGAAAAAAAAGTGGTGAGAGTGGACACCTTTGTCTTGTTCCTGACTTTAGGGGAAAAGCTCTCAGTTCTTCACCATTGAGTACAATGTTAGCTGTGGCTTTTTATATAAGGTTTTTATTGTGTTAAGGTATGCTCCCTCTAACCCTACTTTATTGAGGGTTTTTATCATGAATGGATGTTGTACTTTGTCAAATGCTTTTTCTGTATCTATTGAAATGATCATATAGTTTTTACCCTTCCTCTTATTGATGTGATGTATCATGTTGATTTGTGAATATTGTATCACCCATGCATCCTGGGAATAAATGATACTTGATCGTGGTGAATGATTTTTATAATGTATTGTTGGATTTGGTTTGCTAATACTTTGTTGAGGATTTTTGCATCCATGCCCATCAGAGATATTGGCTTGTGATTCTTTTTTGGTGGTATCTTTATCTGGTTTTGGCATCAGGGTAATGTTGGCCTCATAGAATGAATTTGGAAGTTTTCCTTCCTTTTCTATTTCTTTGGAATATTTGAAAAGAATAGGTATTAACTCTTCTATACATATTTGGTAGAATTCACCTATGAAGATGTCTGGTCCTGGACTTTTGTTCGTTGGGAGTTGATTACTGACTAAATTTAATTGCTAGTAATGATCTATTGAATTTTTCTATTTCTTCCTGCATCAGTTTTGGTGGGTTATATGTTCTAAGAATGTATCCATTCCTGCCAGGTTGTCCAGTTTGTTGGCATATAATTTTTCATAACATCCTCTGACAATTGTTTGTATTTCTGGGGTGTTGGGTTTTTTTCTTCTTCCATTTGTTATTTTGTTTATTTAAGTCCTATCTTTCTCTTTTCCTCTCTCTCTCTTTCTCTCTCTCTCTCTCTCTGTCTCTCTCTGTTTTTTTTTTTTTTTTTTGATGAGTCTGGCTAGAGGTTTATCAGTTTTATGGATTTTTTAAAAAGTTTTTTATTATTTATTTATTTTGAGAGAGAGAAAGCATGAGCAGGGGAGGGGGAGAGACAGAGAGAGAGACAGAGAGAGAGACAGAGAGACAGAGAGGATCCTAAGCAGGCTCTGTGCTGTCAGCACAGAGCCCAATGGCAGGCTCAAACTCACAAACCATAAGATCATGACCTGAGGCAAAATCAAGAGTCAGATGTTTAACTGACTGAGCCACCAGGTGTGCTTTGTTGATTTTTTTCAAAGAAACAGCTCCTAGTTTCATTGATCTGTTCTATTTTTTTTTTTTTAGGTTATATGTCATTTATTTCTGCCCTAATCTTTAGTATTTGCTTCCTTCTGATGCTTTGTGATTTTCTTTGTTTTCCTTTTTCTAGCTCCTTTAGATATAAGGTTAGATTGTTTGCAAGATTTTTCTTGCTTTTTGATGTAGACTTGTATTAGATTGTTTATTTGCAAGATTTTTCTTGCTTTTTGATGTAGACTTGTATTACAATAAACTTTCTTAGAACCACTTTTGCTGCATCCCAAAGATTTTGGACGACTATATTTTCATTTGCATTTGTTTCCTTGTAATATTGTATTTCTTCTTTGATTTCTTGGTTGACCCACTCATTGTTTAGTAGCATGTTACTTAACCTGAATGTATTTGTGCTCTTTCCAGATTTTTTCTTGTGTTTTATTTCTAGTTTCATAGCGTGGTGGTCAGAAAAGTTGCATGGTATGACTTAGATCTTTTTGAAATTGTTGATACTTATTTTGTGGACCAATATGGGATCTATTCTAGAGAAGATTCCATGTACGCTTGAAAAGAATGTGTATTCTGCTGTTTTAGGGTTGAATGTCCTGAATATATTTGTTAAATCCATCTGGTCCAGTGTGTCATTCAAATCCACTGTTTCCTTGTTGATTTTCCGTTTGGATGATTTGTCCATTGATGTACATGGGGAGTTAAAGTCCCCTACTGTTGTTGCATTATGATCAATTAGTTCATTTATGTTTGCGATGAACCCATGTTGGGTTCATAAATATTTACATGTGTTGCATCTTCTTGTTGGATCGTTCCCTTTATGATTATGTAGTGTCCTTCTATGTGTATTGTTACAGACTTTGTTGTAAAGTCTGTTTTGTCCAATGTAAGTATTGCTACTCTGACTTTCTTTTGACATCCTTTTGCACAATACATGTTTATTCATCTCCTCACTTTCAATCTGCATGTGTCTTTAGGTCTGAAATGAGTCTCTTCCAGGCTGCATATAGATGGGTCTTGTTTTTTTTTATCCATTTCATCACCATGTGTCTTGATTGGAGCATTTAGTCCATTTACATTCAAAATAATTATTGATAGATATGTATTTGTTGCCATTTGGTATGTGTTTTGTGGTTGTTTTTGTAGTTTTTCTCTCATCCTTTCTTCTCTTGCACTCTTTCATGGTCTGCTGGCTTTCTTTGGTGATACACTTGGATTGCTTTCTCTTTCTTGTTTGCAAGTCTATGACTGGTTTTTGAGTTTTGATTTAGGATTGTATATAACATCTTCAGCATATAGCAGTTTATATGAAGTTGATGGTTGCTTAAGATTGAACCCATTCTTACTCCTCTCTCCCCCACGTTTTAGGCATATATTGTCATATTTTTACATCCTTTTAGTTTGTGAATCCCTTGACTGATTTTTGCAGATACACTGATTTTTACTCCTCTTGTGTTTCCTATATTTTATACTCTCACTTTCCTTTCTACTCGTAGAGTGCCCTTTAGTATTTCTTGTAGGGTTGGTTCAGTGGTCATGACCTTTGGCTTTGTTTGTCTAAGAAAGTCTTTATCTCTTCTTCTCTGTATGATTGCCTTATTGGATAGAGTATTCTTGGCTGCAAATTTTTCCCTTTCAGCACTTTGATTATATCATGCCACTCTCTTCTGGCCTGCAAAGTTTCTGCTGAAAACTCCACTGATAGCTTTATGGGGTTTCCCTTTTATATAACTGTCTTCTTTTCTCTTGCTATTTTGAAAATTCTTTATCACTACTTTTTGCCATTTTGATTACTATGTGTGGGCTTCCCTGGGTTGTTATTTTGTTGGGGGATATCTGTGCCTCCTGGATCTGCATATCTGTTTCCTTCCCCAGATTTAGGAAGTTTTCAGCTATTATTTCTTCAAATAAATTTTCTTCCCCCTTTCCTCTCCTTCTTTTGGCATCCTTATAATGCAGATGTTATTATGCTTGATGGAGTCACTGAGTTCTAAGTTACACCCATTTTGCAGAATTTTATTTTCTCTCATGGGCTCAGGGGGATTAATTTCCATTACCCTGTCTTTCAGGTTCCTAATTTGCTTCTCTACTTCCTCTAGCCTCTATTTATTCCAACTAGAGAATTTTTAAATTTTATTTTTTGTGTTCTTCATCTCTGGTTCTTTTTATCTCTTTGTTAAGAGTCTCACTAATGTCCTCCTCTCTTTTCTCAAGTTCAGTTACAGTATCTTTGTGATCACTACTTTTAATTCTCTAACAGGCATATAATTTATATCAGTGTTACTTTCGTCTGTTGCCGTGATTTTGTCCTCTTCTTTCATTTGGGACGTATCCCTCTCTTCATTTTGTCAAATTCTCTGTGTCTGTTTTGTGTGTTAGGAAAGTCAGCTACATCTCCTGCTCTTGAAAGTAATGACCTTATGAAGAAGAGGGCCTGTGGTGCCCTGCAGGGCAGTGTCCTCCGTTCCCCAGAACCTGGTGTCTCAGGGGGTGTCTTCTATGTGTGTTGCATGCACCCTACTGTTTTCCCTTAGCTGCTTTTTCCTTCCATCCAGTCATCCTGTTTCCCTGTTGTGGGCAGTATTTGGTGGGGTGCGGCATGCAGGTTAAGAAGGTGTGTGCATACCAGCCTGTTTGTGAAATGAGACTACCGTTGCAGGTGCAGGGACTGGGGCTGCGTGGGTGGAGCATGAAATTTTAACAAGGTGCTCCCTGGGCTTCCACAGACCTGCTGCCACTGCCACCACCGCTATGACCAAGGTCCCACAAGGTGCGCTAGTCAGGAGATGCGGCGTTGGAAGGTTTGTGCTGGTCTTCTGGGGGAGGAGACTCACAGAGCTGGGACTTAGGCAAGTTTGACTGGGGAGAGTGGATGGGCCAAAGCATGGAGGGTGGGGTCTGGGGGAGTTGGTTAAGCAAGTTAGGTGGTGAATGTAGGTGCCATGCTGGTTCCTGCAGGTGGCCATGTGTTTATACTGAGGGGTGGGAGGGGGAAATGATACCTACCAGCTCCTTTGTTCCTGGAAGGGTCTTCCTGTGATCTCTTTTCCCTCCTAGACATGCTCTGAGATGAGTAAATAGCTCTCCCTCTATATGTCCCAGAGGCTTTTTCAAACTACAGCTTCTACAGTGTATCTCTATGGGCTGTTTGTCATGCTGTCTCTTTAAGGGCAGAACTCAGTTTCCTTCACCCTTGGCGTTCCCCAGAACTAAGTAGCTGATTTTTAAAATTCCAGGTGTTAAGTCCCTGTGGCTATAAGAACTCACAAAATTCAGCCCCTCTCTTTCAAAGCCAAATTTTATGGGGATTCACCTTCCCTCCATGGACTCCCAGTGTGACAGTCTGTTTCTCACTCTTCTTCATGTCTGTGGCTCCCCTCCGCCACCTGCCCTCACCACCTCCAGCAGTCACGGTTCCTCTCTCTTCCCACTGCATCTTCCCCCTTCCTGCCCTCTACAGTGTGGCATTTTCTCCGCCTGTAGTTGTGGAGTTTATTCTGCCAGTCTTCAGGTTGTTTTCTGGGGTATTTCTGTGGATGTGAGTCTTATCAGGATGTATTCATGAGACGAGGTGAGCTGAGGGTCCTCTAATTCCACCATCTTCCCAACCTCCTCCTCTAGTCTGGAAACTTCTTCCTCTGTGTACCTGTTGGCTCAGTCTCACAATTCACTGAAGCCTGTGGTTAAAGGTCATCTCATAATAGAGGTGCTTCCTGACCTTCCTCCCCGAAAGGACGCACTCATTTCATCCCTTTATGGTCCTTTACTATTCTTTGTGGCACTTACTGCCATGTGAAACGTTACGTATTCTCCATGTGTTTGCTTATTTATTATATACGCCCCCGTGATGGACCATATGCTTCATGAGAGCAGGATCCTTGTCTGTTTCGTTCACCATGGTTTCTCTACCACCCACCACGGTGCCTGGCACAGAACAGCACTCAATAAATATGTGTTGAAGAAAGCTGTTCCTGTGGTTTCTGAGCATGCTAGGGATGGGGATCAGGGTAAATGGGCCTCTGGCATGCCCTGCCTCCTCAAACCAAAACCAAAATGTAATATAATTTGAATATTCAAATGTTATCTGAAATTTTGCAGGTATGACTTGTATATATTGTACATTACACCTAAAGTAAATATAAAGTTTTAAATCTGCATGATGTATCCTGGCCATGAGAAGCTGTTCTCGGGGTCTGATTACCTGAACATTGGATAAAGAACCCTGATGGGCTATGATCTCTACAAGTTCAAGAAGCCGTGGCATGCACATGATTCAGGACGTACAGTTCAATTGGATCAGCTGAAATTCTGCGTTTTGTGGTTTTTCCGTTAACACCTGACAATATAGTTCCTCTGCTAGTATATTGTGCACTTTTATTTCACGTCATACTAAAGCCACAAAGTTATGGGTGTGGGGAAGAAGAGGTAGAAAATAACACATCTCCTGGCTTTTTGTTTCTGAATTCTCATACTTCCTGCAGCGCTCTGCATTGGAAGTAAAATTTTGTCAAGAGTATTAGGGGAAATAATTGAAGAAACTTTTGACAGGATAGCTGAGAAGAAAATGGGAGAGGCAACATTTTGAGTCCAGTTAAATTTTACCACAATGTAAAAATAAGCTCCCATAAGCCCCTTGTCCTCACGGTGCCCCAAGCAAATGACACAGACATGGAAAGATTTATGTAATTCAGTGGGTTTCACACTGTTAGGAAGAAATATTGGAGAGAGGGAGTGTCACTGGGAAACCCTGACTGTGAATTTGGCTTTTCACCAGCCTGACCTGTGGGGTGTGTGTGTGTGTGTGTGTGTGTGTGTGTGTGTGTGTACATTCACACACACGCAAGTGCATTCCAGAAACAATTAAGAGATATTTTGTTCCTTCGCAGCTCTGCCTCATTCCCATTTGTTACCACTTCTTCTTTCTTCTTTTCTTACAACTCAAAGAAAAAGCATAATCTCACTGTCCACGATTTCTTCTCCATCTATAACTTAATGGCTTCCCAGCTGTGCTATTTTCTGTTTTATAGTAAATAATTGTAAGGCATTTTCATTTATCCAGAAAATTTTTATTGAGTGCCCACTAGTTCCAAGCACTAGCAAAACAACCCATAAAGCCTTTTGAACACTTTCTATGATCTGAGTAAGCTCTCAGAGAACTTTTAAAGATACCAGTCGAAAGATCCATCCAAGAAATATGTTGAGAAAAAGTAAACAAATGATGTTCCTTTCTCTTGCAAAAGATAGACACTTAATCCTGGTGTTCGGTGGAAAACTTTACTGTAAGATGTGTAGGGAGGTTATGTATGCCAATGGTTCTCTATCAAAATAACTACAAATTCTAACACTCGAGAAGAATGTCTCAGAAGAAGCCAGGACCAGATGTTTCATGACATATGCATAAACAGCACACAGGAACATGCTTATGTATTTTATTATCCTTTTTTCATCGGGCTGAAATGCCTAACCCAGAGATACAGGGAAGGTTATGCCAACATTGTATAGAAAATTCTCAGCCTCGCTTCATGCCTAAAGATAGAAATATAAACACTGTTTCAGAGACTAGCTGAGTCGGTGGCCCCCTGGGTATGAAGGGTGTCTTTTTTTAGGGACGTTTTAATCAGCAAATTATTGAGATGACATCATGTATTGTTGTTAGCTGAATTCTGTGGTAGAAAGTGGGTAGGAAGAAGCCATAGTACTTTGGAAAATTAATGGCATTCACTATTTCCCAGATTCTTTGAAACCAAGATTAGAGCAGCAGTTCCAGAAGCAGGAATACTTGTTTTTTTGGAGGAGATTTCTTTGCCTCTCCATTGGTTCCAAGAGTGGACTCTGTTGGTGTATTTCATGAGAGTTGTGAATGTGGAAGTTATAAAATGCGTTGATAGGTTGTGCTACCCATTTGGGCTGTTGGAAAAGTTCCTGGGAGCACAGGGTTAGGTGGCCCTTTCTACCCACGCAACTGAGGCTCTAGACAACTGTAATGGTTGGGGAAAGGGAAGTTCGGACATTTGATTTTCTGATGAACTTCACTAAGAGGAAAACTTATTTATTCCCATACTTGGAGTTGAAAATATTTATGAGAAGTCTGCTTACCTTTATCAGTAAATACTATTTAGAAGCTGTAATGGAACCTTTGCTCATGTTTGAAAATCTTGCATCATTGGACATTATAAATTCCCTGCACTTGTACAGTGGAGATCATTAACTGTGGCCTAAATATATAGCACAGGACTGTCCATAGGTGGTGAATTTTGGACTAAATCCCTCATAAAGGCTTATATGCTGCCTTTTTGAGAGCTAATACTTAAGATTCTGGGTAGCTGTATGTGCCTATTCTGCGGACGCTCAGCCACAAGCATTTTGAGAAGAAAGATGGAGAATTCATTTGTAAAAGCTACATAATGATTGACAAGGGAATGAATAAAAGCCCAAGACTAAAGATTGACAACTCAAAACAATCCCATCCTGTAAGTGAATAAGGTGAGACCGGGAGAAGTGAGGTAGATCATTCAGAGCAAAGCCACAGAACAGGTTAAAAGGAGAGAGAGGCCAGGCCTCTGTCTCCCAGGAGAGTCTTTCTACCATACCCGACCGCCTGCACAGCCCAGTAGGGTCTCATCAGCAGACTTGGGACAAAGGGGAGCCCCTGCCAGTTGGGAACCTGGTCACTCCTTTGGGTGAGCCCTTTTGCTCATAGCTATCATCTATTTGACCCCCCTACTGTGACCATACTCTCTTCCAGGTTCTTCTTTCATCCTCACAGCAACACCATGAGGTAGTATGATCATTGTGCTCACTATACAGATGGGCAAATTGAGTTCCAGCCCCATTAAGGAACTTGCTCAAGGATGTACAGGTAGAAAGAGACCGAGCTGGGATCCAAATCTTGGTCGGTGGGGTTTGAACATATCTTCTCTCTACAACCTGGTGTGTCCTTCACTGTTGCTCCTGGTGGGGGAGGGGGGGTGGTGCCCTGTTAAACATCTCCTTCCCCGGCCCCCGAGATCACTGCCGTGCTTGGCCAGATTCCTGGCACCTGTGATCTTGGAGCCAGCTGCAGCTAGACTTTGCAGGCCTCAGAGGCGGGGCTGGGTGGGCACGCCCCTCCCAACCCTGTGAATGAGTGTTTGATTTGCCTTAGCTCACCATTGGGTGGAGTCCACTTTGGGCAGAACACTTAGTGGCTGAATAAACACTCAGAGCATCTTGGAAAGGCTGCATGGACTGGTGGTTTGACACCGATCTGGACTGTTTGGAGAGGCGCCACTGAGAGCCAGCTTCGACCACTGGTGCGCTATTGAGAGACCTTGTCTTCTTAGCCTCTCACTGTCCTAGTTTCCTTGGAGGTCAACTGAGGACAAACAAATCCTGTTATTTCTGCTGAGTTTCTCTTCTCCAGGCTGAGGACAGAGGCAGGAGACGCCTCTGAAATGCTGGACAAAATAAACTAAAGGCAGCCAAAATGGAAGAGGCTGCTTCACAACCTCATACCTGGGAGAATGATAGGGATGCACAACGCTGGGCACAGATTAAAGAAACACTTTGTTTTCTATTCTCAGAAGCCCTTGGAACTGGCCCATTAGCAGAGTTGTTTCCTTTTATCACCTCAGAGACTGGAATAGAGGCTTTGGGAGTTGATGCTGTGGGTCCATTACCTGGCTCTGACTTGGATCTCACAAAGGTTTAATTCAATTAAGCCATGGCCATGAGCCCGAGATAAGTGCAGGATAGTGGGAGCTGGCAGGTGATTGTGAATGCTGCTGCATGGACGTTGGAGACACGTGGGCAGAGTGTTCCCAATGTGCCAAGACAGCCTGTTACATGGAAGAAGTTGGGGATGCTCTGCTATGAATTACTCGCTCTAAAGCTGAAGTGTGAACATCAGGGACTGTTTTGTAGTATTTTTTCATTAGTCTGTAGAAAGATCTAATCTATACACATATGAAAACTCACAGGAGATCCAAAAACTAACCTAGAAAAATGTCTTTGATAAAGTGAGTGTTCTTGAGTGTATAAAATCAGTTTTTCTTTGTCTGATTGAATGAGGCATTTGGAGATTGAAGATGGTTGGTGGGATAATCAAGTGCCAGTATGTCTTCAAAGAAGACGAAAGAAGAGCAAGAGACAAAGAAGATAAGACCATCTATGATTGGTATATAGAAATCCATTTCAGCTTTTTGCATTGTTGGTAGGAATGCAAGCTGGTACAGCCACTCTGGAAAACAGTACGGAGGTTCCTCAAAAAACGAAAAATACAACTATGCTACGACCCAGCAATTGCACTACTAGGCATTTATCCACAGGATACAGGTGTGCTGTTTTGAAGGAACACACGCACCCCCATGTTTATAGAAGCACTATAGACAATAGCCAAAGTATGGAAAGAGCCCAAATGTCCATTGATGGAATGGATAAAGAAGATGTGGTATACACACACACACACACACACACACACACACACACACACACACACAATGGGGTATTACTCGGCAATCAAAAAGAATGAAATCTTGCCATTTGCAGCTACGTGGATGGAACTGGAGGGTATTATGCTAAGTGAAATTAGTCAGAGAAAGACAAAAATCATATGACTTCACTCACATGAGGACTTTAGGAGACAAAACAGATGAACATAAGGGAAGGGAAACAAAAAGAATATAAAAACAGGGAGGGGGACAAAACAGAAGATACTCATAAATATGGAGAACAAACTGAGGGTTACTGGAGGGGTTGTGGGAGGGAGGATGGGCTAAATGGGTAAGGGGCCCTAAGGAATCTACTCCTGAAATCTTTGTTGCAGTATATGCTAACTAATTTGGATGTAAATTTTTAAAAATAAAAAATAAAATAAAAAAAATCCATTTCTGCTAAAAATATTCCAAAGGAGAGCCATCTCTGGAGCTTGAGACCTGCATCATTGACTTTTAAAATACTTTCCCTTTCTATTCCCTGTTGATCTCTGTCCAAATAAAATAATCACACTCAAGTAAATTATTTCTCACACTGTGTCTCACAGAGAACACTGCAATTACTGTGGAGCTGAAAAATTACTGACAGACATAAGGGACGTGTTGCTCTAAGTTGCCTGGAAAGGTGTCTAAACAGTCCAGCGACTTTATGTGATTAATGAGCATGCAAGAGTCAACAGTAGAGGCGGGAGTTCTGAGTTCAATTTCTTTTCCTTGATGCTAATGAGCAAGGAATGGAGACTAGCTTAGATTTAGGACATTAAATTAGGATCTGGGTAATTTAGAATGATGATAATGTAGCCCTGAATAAGAGTTGTGCCCCTTCTTCATCTATGTGCCAATTTAGCCCCCCCCCCTTTTTTTTTATTGAGTGACTATTTGGTGGGAATAACGAAAAATAGCGCTAAAATAAATGCTGAAGACTTCTCAGAAAATAAAAAAAAAAAACAACAGATATCTAAGGGGACAGCAGTGACCTCCGTCTCGTCTTTCAAGGGTTCAGCTTAAATAACTATAAATTACAACTCTCCTTGCCAACAGAACTTCCTTGACTTGTATAAGATGTTAGTTCCTGCTCTTATAAAATTTCATAGCTCCCTGGATTTTTCTTTGCAATATTAATCGCAACTGTAATTCTACAGTCTCTTGTGTTTTTGTTTAGTATCTTTCTTGATATCATGAAGGCAGGGGTGGTGTCTATCGTCTTTACCTACATATTTCCAACTCCTATTGGGCACAAAGTAGAAACTTAATAAAAATGTAGAATGAATGAGTGAATGAATAAATGAATGAATAGCTCTTTCATAATGGCTACTAAATTTGTTGTTAGAACTGCATTCTTTGTACGTTAAGTTTGTTGGAAGCATTCAGAGAGATACTGGTCTGATGAATTCAGTTATCTTTCAAAAGCTAGAAATTTCTTTAGACGGGCTGCTGAAACTAAGGATATGTTTTTCTGAAGTAAATTCTCAGTTTCCAGATGATAGTGCCTATTTATAGCTATAAGTTGACACAGAGCTACTGACACAGAACAACCCAGTTATATTGGGTTTATATTTTTGAAGGGGAATTACCATGTCAAAATGAGATTGCTCATCTCTCACTTGTCGACAAGCTTCATCATTTCCTCATAATCAAGATTTGTGAACATCCTATTGGGAAGGGTTATCAGAGTCATGGAAACCAAATAATGATGGTCATTGAGCCTCTCTTATGGGCCAAGGCTTTTTAGTTATTTGGTGGTCATTGAGCCTCTCTTATGGGCCATGACTAAAAAGCCTTCACTGCAGTTCAAGGGTTAGGTCATTTCCATGGCCCTGGCTGCTTGTAAGCAAAGCTATTGGTTCTTAATGTGGATACCAGACCTATACAAGTGAAAAGTTTTCTTGGAATCTTTTGGACTTTTTTTCCCTACTGATTTAGGGGAAATTTCCAAAATAAATATCAAAGAGCCATAAGTCAACAAAGAAGAAAGTCATAAATTGATAAAGGGAAGAAAAATGTGATTTCCCTCCCTGCTCTCTTTCAGGACACTGAAAACAAGGTTTTGAAGGCAAGTTGTTAAAATCAGGTGTGGGTGCAAACTTGGACCTTCCATATCTGGTCTGAGTCTAGGTCTGTGTTTTCTCAAAAAGCATTTCAAACTCCATGGAACCAATGTAGGCAAGAGGAAAATGCTTAGGACTGCACAAAGTGGAAGCATTTGCCTTGTGTCGCCTCACACTGTGCTACTGTGGAGGGCAATGTTGGTTCCATGTAGACTCCAGTGAAGTGTTTTTCCACACCAGAGACGACAGCAGAATGTTACTGTGAAAAAAAGTCAATATTTTCACTTCTGTTTCTATCTGGTTGACTTTAAAATGCCAGTTGTCCAGATAGAAAGTTGTTCTTGCACTCTCCCGTGGTGGAGGGGTGCAGGTTCCTTCCACGCAGCACTGAAATGCCTTGTGGTTGATGTAATGGAGTGAGGTTTGGTACAGTAGACTGGCCCAGGGACTAGGCCCATGTCCTTGTTTTGGTTTTGACACTACTTCATCTCAGGCTTCCTTGTTTCTGAGTTTGAGTATCATCTGGTTAAGCCTTAGTTTACTTATCTGGGAAATGGGTGGACTGAATAGATCATCTCGTCTGATCTGTGGAAGTCTTACATTGTGTGAGTCTATGATAGTCAGGTGAGTGGATGATTAAGTTCCTACTTAATGTGGTAAGAATGTGAGGTTACCCATGCCCAGGCCTGGTGAGTTTAGTGTGTTGTCAGGGCCTTTCACCTTCTATCCCACTCTGTTCCCATTCTTACTATACATTGACAAAAAATAAAGAGAGGAAAAATTTGAGGGATGCAAAATTGCGTACAGCGTGTTTACATTTGCCTTTTATAGTCTGTGCTAGAGTGCCTCAAATAGTACTGCTTTATACTACTTGGACAATTTAACCACTTCTCAGCAACTTTGATAATTCTAGACATTTCACCATTTAAACATATTTTCCAATATCCAATCTATTTTTTTCTTAGCCTATATTTTCTGTTAGATTTTTAAAAGAAGTATTCATTTGCACACAACAGTTTCTAAATTACAATATAAACTCTACTACTAACACTGTGATAACAACAAATAGTTTTAGAATGCTTTATTATTTTTTTAATTTTTTAATGTTTATTTATTGTTGAGAGTGAGAGAGAGACAGAGTGCAAGAGGCGGAGGGGCAGAGAGAGAAGGAGACACAGAATCCGAAGCAGGCTCCAGGTTCTGAGCTGTCAGCACAGAGCCCGACGTGGGGCTCGAACTCACGGGGTGTGAGAACATGACCTGAGTTGAAGTCTGCCACTTAACTGACTGAGCCACCCAGGCACCCCAGTTTTAGAATGTTTTGAAGTTCATTTTGTCCATAGGATTCATCCCACTGGGGTGTCCAGAAAGCTATAGTTTTTTTTTTATTTGAAAAATAATAGGCAAATACTGATGTTATATTGGTGAAGGGTGGGGGGACAGAATTTTAGCCATCAAGATCTTGCATTTTGGTGATAATCCATTTTGTTATTTGCAACAGTTTGCATTCATCTGAAAATCAAAACTCAAATTTGGTTGAGCCCCAAGATTGTGTTTTTGAAGACTCATGACTTGATCTTGCTTGGTAGACTTACAATTTAAAGAGAGAAAAAGAAAGCTATTAAATCTTAAGTTGAGAGAGGTGGATGTATGAAGACCCCTTCTTTTATACACCAAACAGACGACTGTGCTTCACAGAGCAGGAGGGCCATACTTGCCTCTGAACTGGTGCCACTTTCAGAACCAAGCAAACACCTGTGCCTTTTTCCTCCAAGAGCTTTCAATAGTATCACTCCTCAGTGACAAATGGCCCTACCAATATATGTTCTCTCTTGTAGTGCCCACTTGACGTGGTGACATCACACTCTCCCAGGTCAATCTTAAGCTACCCAGGGTACAGGAATGACATTTCTTATGTGAATGAGACCACCCTTTATCAGTCTGCCTACAGGCCCTTCTTGTCGTCTTTTTTGGTGGCAGTCTAAGAATAGCAGAGGTGCGGCCAACACTGAAAAAGTCACATTGCGGGAATGCAGAGATTACATCCTAAAAAGTACAGGAGGAGACACGGTTGGAAGATGTGTTGTTCTATGTTTATTGTACAAAATTCTGAATGGTAAATTTAACATGACCAGAAAAGAAATTATTGTCTAATTTTGCCTACATTCTCTGGATATGACTTGTATTTGTGGTCCTCATTCATGAATCAGGCATGGTAACAACCTTGGAGTGAGTTATTAGAAGCCAATATTCACATGGTTATGATGTAATCATTATCAAGTAAATTCAGGGGCAAGATCTGAAATGTTTTAATATACACAGGCTCTGAAGAGCCATGATACCGTGGCTAATAACAGTGTGGCTACTTTTGCTTCATGATGGCAGATATGAAATTGACCAGCAAGGGGCACAATCGACAATAAAGAGCCTAAAGAGAGAGTTCCTGGACCTGAGCTGGAAGCGGTGGTGCCCAGAAAGCACACGTGCCAATTGGACAATTAGACAAAGAGTAGGTAAGTAGCTCATCTCTACCTAGTACTCTAAATCTTCACTGAGAAATCACTATATCTCACATGCGACCTCTGATTTTGTAAGTATTTTTTTGAAGTTAAATTCATGTAACATAAAATTAATCCTTTTCAAGTATACAGTTCAGGGGTGGGAGGATGGGCAAAATGGGTGAAGGCAAGTGGGAGATACAGGCTTTCAGTTACAGAAGGAATAAGTCACAGGGATGAAAGACACGGCACAGGGAACACAGTCAATGACAGAGTAATAGCGATGGATGGTGACAGACAGTAGTTGCACTGTGGTGAGCGCAACATCGCATATAGAGTTGTTGAATCACTAGTTGTGCACCTGAAACTAATGTAATGTTGTGTGTCAACTATACTCAAATAAAAAATTAAGAGAATAAACTGTACAATTCAGCGGCATTTAGTACTTTCACAATGTTGTACAACCACCACCTCTATCTACTTACAAGATACTTTTATCACACCGAAAGGAAGCCCTGTATCCACTAAGAAATGACTCCCATTTCCTTTTTTTCCCCAGTTTCTAGCAACCATTAATCTTTCTCTATACGGATTCCCTATTCTTGATACTTCGTGTAAATGGAATCATACAATATATGGTCTTTTGCGTTTGGCTCCTTTCATTTAGCATGTTTTTGAGGTTCCACCATGTTGTATCATGGATCGGTGCTTCATTCCTTCATGTGGCTGAATAATACTTTGCGGTATGGCTATAGCACATTTGGTTTATCCATTCATCAGTTGACATTTGGGTCGTTTCCACCTTTTGGCTGCTGTGAATAGTGCTGCTACGAACACTTGTGTATAGGTTTTGTTTTCAGTTCTTTTGGGTATATACCTAGGAGTGGCATTGCTGGCTCATCTAGTAACTGGATGTAGAATCACTTGAGGGGAGTTTTCCAAAGCAGCTGCATCATCTTATATTCATACCAGCAGAGTATGAGGGTTCGAACTTCTTTTATACCCTCACCAACACTTGTTATTTTACATTGATTCTGATTATAGCCATCCTAATGGGTGTGAAGTGGTATCTCACTGTGGTTTCTGTTTGGTGTAATATATTTTTAATCGAATTATTTTTTTAGATATAGGCACAGTAAAAAATATTTGTCCCGGGTGCCACCTACCCTAGTAACAGCTCCAATCATCTTCTCAGAGAACCAATTAAGGAATAGGCCTCCCTTTCTTCATGCCTTAAAATTCTTATCTTGCGAGTAATTCTTATGTTACATAACATAGATAGGACTACAACACATATATGTAATTCCACATATGTATGGTAATCGCACACCTATCACACATACATGTAATGACACATATATTACACATATATGGTTGTATTCTGGGAGCATATTTTGGGACACTTCAGCGCTTATTGGGAATGCAGAATCTTAGGCACCCACACCAGACCCCTGAATCAAAATTCACATTTGGACAAGATACCCAGGTGATTTAAGGTTCAGAGGCCTTGAGAGCTTTCTGTCTTTCTGAAGAGGGAGAGAAGAAGTCCATGCCAGGAAACCATTTGCAGGTGCAACAGATAGAATCCAAACTTTATAAAATACAGGTGTAGTGTGCGACCTCAGGGTAGTGGTTCTCAAGCCTGGATGAATACTGGGAACCTCTGAAAGTTTTAAAATATTCGTGTCTCGGTTCCAACCCCTGAAAGATTATGGTGTAGTAGGTCCTGGGTGGATCCTGCTAAGAAGATTTTTGAAAATCTTCAGGTGATTCTAATGCATGATCAGTTTTGAGAACTGTCTGTGTGAATAGCATTAGCTGAGCTATTCTCAAAGCAGTGATTTGCAAATGGGAAGGAGTGAGACTTTTCCATGAGGACAGAGACGCAGAGGAGTGGCCAATGGTGCTGGAGCAGGGCAGAGAGTAGAAGCTGGGGCTTATAGTGAGAAGAATTCATCCGTGGAAGGCATCAAAGCCTTTAACTAGAGTTTTAATATTGTGCAGAAGGCAATTGAGAGCTCTTGTAGAGCATTAGAAGAGGGACAGGTGATTTTCATTACTGTTGGACGATGTGAATTCTGGAGACCAGCACGTTTCTATAATATAAGGTACGGACTTAGGGCTTTGCCCTTAAGATTGAAAATAAAGAGGCAGAAGACAAGAATATATAAGGTTCCCTCAGAGTTTAGTTATGTAACTATAACTCATTAGTAGTTCTCTAAGCAACTTAAAACTTCTCCAAATTCAAGAAATAGTTGAGTAGTTTAAGAATCCATAAAAAGACAGACAAACAAATATCATATGTGCATGGTTGCCTCAAGGAAACTTTCTATGCCTATAAAAAGAATTTGTTTACTGATAATTAATTACTCTCCAGAGTTTTTAGTATTCAACAGTTCCACACTTTCCTTCATTCATATTTTTATTCATTCAACAAGTATATTGAGTGTGTGCTTAGGATGTTATAGGGGAGGTTTAAGAACCAGAAGTGTGTGTTTGGACTAGACCATTGGTTCCCAAATGGGGCAGTACCCTCTGTGGTGGGTTTTGGAAGTTTAGGGGGTGTTTTTGGTTGTTGCAGCAGTTGGGGTGAACTAGTGGCTTGCGGTGGAGGACAGCAATGTTAAGTGACCTGCTATTCCCTGAGATGTCCTGCACGATGAAGAATGATCTCATACCCACACAACTTGCTAATAGCTTGGACATTCATGTAGGTGGAAAACCCTGTTTGTAGTTATCCAAGCTTAGAATCAAACTCAACTATGTTAAATTATCTAAACATAGAACCTAAACCTGACTGTATGTGCACAAACACACACAAATACTTCCTTGAGTTTTAGTAAATGTAAGACTTTACCAAGACTGGTCCTACTGTGCATACTGAGAGAAGATAGTGCCTTGTTTCATTCAGCCCTTTACCAAGAATTGTTCATTGTTTTGGAAAATGGCATCACCAATGGTAATAATGAACCTGGTGTTTAAGTCTTCATTAGTTTGATTTTGCAGTAATTCTGCATATAACATATTGAAAGCTAATTTTTGAAAGTGCTTGCATTTATGGCTTTCATTCAGCTGTAACGTGAGCCTGTGTGACGGTTAGTTTTATGTGTTAACTTGACTGGGCTCAAGGATGCCCGGATATCTGGTGAAACATTATTCCTGGATGCATTTGTAAGACATGTTTCTGGGAGAGATTAGCATTTGAATTGAGTAACCTGAGTAAAGTTTACTGAGTAAACTGAGTAAAGAAAACCACTCTCACCAATGCTCCCGAGCATCTTCTTACCTTGAGGGCCTGAACAGAAGGTGGAAGGAGGGCATGTTCGCTTTCTCTGCTCGAGCTGAGACATCCATTTTCTCCTGCCCTGGGATGTTGGTGCAACTGGTTCTTAGGCTTTTGGACACAGGCTGTGACTTACACCCCGGTCCTGGATTCACAGGCCTTTGAATCAGGACTGAATTAACCACCAGCTTTTCTGATTCTCCACCTTGTGGTTGGCAGATTGTGGGATTTCTTGGCCTCCATGTGCATGTGACCAATTCCTACATATGACTGTATATAGGTATATATGACTCAGCCACCCAGGCGCCCCATACATGTCTTTTTACATTATAAACTATTTTCTTTTAGTTTTACTCTATATTATAATTACAGAAGGGTGTTAATTATGTAACAATTATTTGTGCAGGTAAACTATATTGTCTATGGAGTTCATTTTAGAATACTAGATGAGATGTTAGAAAACATTTGTCATCAAAAAGAACATTGAGTTTGCTAGAGTTGAAAACCACTAGACTAAATTATCTTTGAGGCCCTTTCTCCCCTTGCAGTCCTGAGATCCTCCCTAATCTAGAGTGGGGTTTAGGAATTCAGGCTCTTAGAACCAAAGGCCATTGGTTTGAATCGAGGCTGTCCTACTTCCTAGCATTACAGTCTTAGGGAGGTTTTTATAACTTCTTCATGCCTCATTCCTCATCTCTAAAATGATGTAATAATATCAGACACTTCATACAGTGGTTGTGAGGGTTTAATGATTTCTCTATACGTAGCTTTTAGAAGGTGCTCACAGTGAAGGCTCAAGGGAAGGGCTTATTCGCTTCCTTATCTCTTAGACAGCTATAACTGGTAAACATGCCCCAGGCTCTCTGCCTATAGCTCAGCAAGCCCATGGATCAGACACAGTCATCCTAGGTAGGGGTTGGTCCAGCTTCTCCTTGGTCCAGACTCACTCATCTGTGGACATTGGAGCCCTGGCCAAGCAGTCCTCTAACTGGTCAGGACTGGAAATATGGCTACCCATGTGGCTGGGCGGGGGAGTAGGTGTCCCACAAGAAGTAGGTGTCCCACATGAGTAGGTGTCCTACAAGAAGTAGTGATTCTGTTTCTAGAAGGGGCAAGGGATGCTTAACTGTTCTTACCTCCCTGCATGAGCCTGAGGGGTTGAAGAATACCCAGTTCTCCGTGTAAAGGTCATGGCTGCTACACTTGCCCCTACCCCTGACCAGCTACCAGTCTCTTCACTGAGAAGCTCGAAGGATGCCTTCTAAAATGTAGGTCAGATTTGCTCCCTCTGCCTTAAGCACTCCCGAGACTTCCCATCTGCTAGGGTCTGAATATGTGTGTCCAACCCCCAAATCCTTATGTTGAAATCCTAACCCCCAAAGTGATAGTGTTAAGAGGGTGGGGTCTTTGGGAAGTGATGAGGTCATGAGGGTGAAGCCCTCATGTATGGGATTAATTCCCTTATAAAAGAAGCTATCGAGGGGCGCGTGGGTGGCTCATTCAGTTAAGTGTCTGACTTTGGCTCAGGTCATGAGCTCAGAGCCTGAAGCCTGCTTCAGATTCTGTGTCTCCGTCTCTCTCTGCTTCTCCTCCACTCATGCTCTGTCTCTCTCTTAGAAATTAATAAACATAAAAAAAAAAGAAGCTATAGAGAGCTCCTCTCCCCTTCCATAATGTGAGGACACAATGAGCAGTTCTGTGACCCACAAGAGGACCCTCACCTAGCCACAGTGGCGCCCTGATCTCGGACATTACCCTTCCAGAACTGTGACAAATAAATTTCTGTTGTTTATAAGCCACCTACTCAGTGGCATTTTATGATGCCACCTTGAATGGACTCCGACACCGTAGAACTCAGTGTAGGAGCCAGGGGAAACTTACCATGGCTCTTGATCAGACCCTGTGTGCCATGCCCTCAGCCCCCATCCTATCCTGACCCCATTTCCTCTGGCCACTGTCCCCACTACCTTCTCTTCTGCCACACTAGCCTCCAGGCTATGTCCTGAGAAGCCAGGCATTGTTTCCTCAGGGCATTGAACCTCTTGTCCTTCTGCCTGGAGCTTTCTTCCTGATGTGTCCCCATAACTCATCCCTCACTTTTCAGGTTCTTGTTGGAGGTCAGCTTACCAGAGTGGTCTTTGCTGATCACAAATATAAAACAGCAACACCACACTCTCCATGATGCTCAGTCCCTCAGCATTGTTGATTCTTCTTCATGGCACCATTCATTACCTGACACTTTTTATATTTCTTATCTCCTCCAAGCAGAGTATAAACTCCATGAGAGCAGAAACTCTTTTTTTTTGTTTTTTCATGGTTATGTTTGCAGTACCTAGATGATCTGGAATATACTAGATGCATGTTCTGGCTTAAATTGTGTCCCCCCTATGGATGCTGGAGTATTCACCCTCAGTACCTATGAACATGGCCTAATCTGGAGATAGGATCTTTTCAGATGATCGCGTTAAGATGAGGTCACTAGGGTGGGCCCTAATCCAAGATGTGCCTGTACACGAAGGGGAAATTTAGACACAAAGAGACATGCACAGAGGGAAGATGTGAAGAGACACAGGAAAAAGACAGCTATCTGCAAGCCAAGGAGTGCTTGCAACTGACAGAAGCAGAGAGAAAGGCCTGGAACAGATCCTTCCCTAGCATCTTCAACAGGGAGCGTGGCCTTGTCTACATCTTGATTTCAGACTTTGGCTTCTTGACCGGTGGAACAATAAATTTATGTCATTCTAAACCACCTAGTTTGACGTCCTTCGTTACAGCAGCCCTAGAAAATTAATATGGTGCATAATAAATGCCTGTTGAATAGTGGATATTGAACGAGCATGATCGTTCTGCCAGTAGTGTGCACTTCTTCCAGTTCCTAGAAGTTTGTGGCTAACCATCTAGAAAGCAGAAATGTGTCTCAAGATTAGTGGACAAATTCTCCGTAGAGGATAAACTTTTATTTTTGTTCAGACCCTTCAATAGTTAAACAGTAGGAGTGTGGTCAGGAAGGTACCAGGTGAAATAAACGAAATGACAGCAACACTTACAGAAAATTAACCATATGCCAGACACTATTCTAGTACTTTACATGTATTTACCTGCTTAATCCTCACCACAGCCCTCTGAAATAGGTACTATTTTTATTCCCAATTTCCAAATGAGAAACGGAGGCATGAAGAGGTTAAGTGACATGCCCAAGGTCAGACAGCTGTTAAACAACAGTGCTGGAATTTCAACCCAGGCAATCTGGTGTCTAATTTTAAACCGTTCTCTGTGCTGTTCTGCATATGTAATTGGTCGCCTGACTTCACAAACCCCAGCCTTCGGTAGAAGTCTGCTGCTTCAAGGATAGATGGAATCGGGAGGATGCCCGGCATAGGGTCATGCATGCAGAAAAGGGGCAGCCACTCCAGAGGTGAGAAACAGCTGAGAAAGAGAGGGAGTTCAGGAGCAGAATTTAGAGCCAGAAGGGGTACTGAGCACCCAAGCTGCCCATGAAACTCCAGACAAATCACAGAGTACGCCGGGTCACCTGGAGGCCGGTATACTTACCAAAGAACAACGTACCCCTCGGGTGTTAGAGGACTTAGAACCCCAGAAGGATGGCAAGCATATCTGCCTACTTGGAAGGAACAGAGCAGAACTTACTCTCTGATGGAGGGCCCCCATTGGGCCTGCTAAACAGGTTGGGGAGGAATTACAGGATACAAGCCGAGAACACGGACTCAAGAAAGAAGCAGTGAGTAAGGAACGCAGGTGAAGGAGGGTGGGGAGGCCAGCTGCGCCCTTTACGTGCTCCAGAGAACAAACCTTGTGTCAGCTTGTGGCTTTTGTAGGTTAATATTTTATGCTCTAAAAACTCGAATTCATTCTTTGGGCTTTATTATTTGTTAGGTGCTTCCTGAGTGGAGGGAGATAGGCTAGGTTCTTGGGGAGGCGTCACCAGCAGAGCCTCATGTGGTTTGCTTTCACGTAGTGGGACTCCTTCTCACTTGAAGGATTTGGTTCTCCTTTTAGCCACAGAGCATTTCATCCCCGCCGACGTTTTGAGTCTGCATCAGCTGTGTCGGCCGGGATCCCAAAGACCGGATTGCTCCCCTGGGACTCTGAGAAGGGATTTTTCTTCTTGAAACCCCCCTTTTATTTAAGTGCTGGCAACAGGGTTATAACAAGGAACATATTTCAAGACCATTTTCTCCATCCCTGTCTATTTCTGCAATCTTTATTTTAGTAAATAAAAGCGAGGGGCCAAGTCCTGTTTTTCCCAGGACAGTTTTGCCTCTCACAGAGTGTATTTCTGAAATACTAACTCAGGGGCCGTTGGGGCGCCCTCACAGCACAAAGCGGCAGCCGTTGAAGCACACATTTGCTTTACCAGCCTTTCATCCATGCCCTTCCATAGACACACCAGATAAAAAGTCCAGAGTGCTGCATTTCTCTTCACACAGACCTCAAGTTTTCTGACATCTGGAAAAAAGTGGTTTGCTATTTGGACCTTCCAGCAAAATTCTCTTTCAATTGGATTCACATAAGACTATACTGCTCACTTATAGTTTGGACGATAGCGACACCTTTCCTTTGACTTGGCAACACTGGAGGCTATTTGGATAAAAATGAAAGCCCTTGAAAAAGCATTAGGGACATTGCCACACTCCCGCTGTAAAGGTGTGAGAGACTGTTGCTCAGTCTTCTGACCAGAGCTGAAAACGTCTCTTAGCTCACCCAGACCATGTCAGCCGTTTGAACTGGGATCTGAACTCCTGATTTAAAAGTCGACATCTTTAAGGTCTATTCCTGGGGTACCAAACAGCAGAGGTGCAGACAACTCAGGTCTGCAGAAGAGGGTAACCTGAGATGAAAACCCCTTTGTTAGCTTTGAAGGGTCTGGGTTATGCAGACCATCTGCTGACCCTGCTCATAATCCCAAGCCATTGGTTAGCACACCCCCCCGCCCCCGCTTCCCTTCGCCTAGAAAGTTTTCCATAGAAGAGGATTTCGCAGATCTGAGGGGGGCTTGGCAAGAGAATGGAAAAGAGAATGAGAGGAAACAGGAGAGAAAAATCGTCAAGATGAAAAATGAACAAGATTTATGAGGGCAACTCATCCCTCGCCTACTGCTCAGTACTGCTCCCTGAGATAGATTTTCCAGTTCCTCATACAGACTGGTTTCAAATGAGGCAAATTAGCAGGCTGCCATCACTTTCTTTGAGAAACTGTCAACAGATTAATAGATCTTCCCAATATAGTAATTCTACCCCCCCCTCCCATAGTGAGCCTATATTTTCCATCACATCACTGAATTTATGTCTCCCATGGAGTAGTCTAAGGCTTTGTTTATGCCCTTTGGATGCTTGTTTCTTTATCCACCACTATCGTATTTCCTTATAGCGATGTGATCGCTTGGCCAGGTTATATACATTTAAGCCTTTGGAGTAAATCCTTCCAACCCATAATTATTTTCATGCTGCTCTTCAAAGTTCCTCTGTGTATTATCATCTTCTTATGCTTTGGGGCTCTACCCTGTGCAGGGATAATGGTAATGGGGCTGTGCTTGGACCCCGATGCCTGGAGCAGGGATCAGTACCTGGGAGTCTGCAGTCTCCTTCTGGCTTCCACTCTTGCTTTAGGACAAGTTATTAAATCTTTTGAAATCTAAAATTTCTCACTGGTGGCAAAAGTAATTTTGGCCTCTTCTCTCAATTCTTGGCCATTGAGTTTCTTTTCATAGTCTGTAATCCCTACGCCCAAGTCTGGAGGTACCTCATTCTTATAGTAATCCGTCCCCACCATGTGGCCCTTGGGGCTGTGGGGACAAGATTAAGGGTACAGAGAAGAGAAGATAGGGTTTTGTGATTCTCACAGAAAGGGAAGGGCTGTGAAGAAATACAAGTTGCCTTATAGAATATGGATAGGATTTAATGTAGGTAGAGGAAGATTGAATCTCTTGGAACAAAGTGTTGACTAAATACAGTGCTTGCATCATACATACAGTCTCAAGAGGCTATGCATGAGATCACCTCTCTGCCTTATGTTCATTCGGTGCCTCATTTGCTCTCATCAACACACAGACTTCTGTTCTGCTACTCTGTTCTTGATTTCTTTCTTTCACCAAACCTCAGGCTTTGGATCCTATTTTTCTCCCATATGTGCTTAAAAAACTTGTTTTTTAAATTCATCTGTGTCTTTTGGTTTTATAGAAAGGTCTTGAGAAAACCTGAAAACCATTAGGACTTCGAAAGGAGACTTGATTAAGACCCGCCCCCCTCCCCTTCATTTAAAAAGAAAAGCTCTTCAAAGTTCTACAGCTATGAAGAACATATTTTTAGGTTCCTTGTGGTTACTTTAATGTCTGACCTTTCTTTGACATCGCGTTTGTGAGAGACAGGGCATATCTCCAGAGATAAAAATTTGATCCACCATTTTCAGCCCATGCCAAGTCCCAAATAGTCGACCCTGATTCATCCTGTTAAAGTTAAATGCTTGTCTTCTTTCATTCACACCCCTTGAGCAAAGCATCACTGAGACCTTTTGGTGTCCTCTCCTCTCCTCTCGCTACCTCCCTCCAGCTCAGGGAAACACAAGTTGCCCCTGAATCTGAGAGCTCAGCAGTCCTGACCGGGCATCGCCCTGTTGTGCCCTTTGCTGGTGTTTTCTGTCTGTCTTCTCTTCAGTGCTGATTACCTGGGTTTGAGGCCAGATGTGGGTCCTGCTTTTTAGAGACTTCCTCTCAGCTCCCCTCTGCCTGCCCCTGCCCCTGTGACCACTCAGAACTTACACTGCCTCTTCTAGGTTACTCTAGATAGTTGCGACCCAGGACCCTGGATGACTACTC